>NC_137974.1:23704227-24274227 GCF_963924665.1 Micromys minutus | reverse complement strand
TAGGATCTCTTTTTCTTTCTGAATACCTTTGTATACTTAAGTTTTCTGCTCTTCTTACTTAACCATTTTCAATGCACTGTCGTTTATCAGCTAGAATTTTTGTACATTGTATTATCCTTTGTTAACCTGTGTGAATCTTTGATTTTATTTCTTTTTTTCTAGTTTCTGTTAAAGCAATCTTTTTTTTTTTTTTTTTTTTTTTTTGGCCATATTCTGCTCAGTCATCCCACATTGAATTTGAAGATGCACTCAAGAGAAACAGTCAACTTTATATTTTGAGCAATCAAGAATCCAAATTTCGAACTCACATAAGAAAAGTTTATCTTTTTGGCCCAGAATCAGCCATGGAAGCCCTAGGACTCATTCTTTTTCTGCATCCTATGCATCTTAGGAAAATGGGGAACTGCGGGGATGTTCTGATTTGCTTTTTAAGACTCCGGAGAGAGGATAGATGCCGACTAAATTTTTATTCTACACATGAAACACCAGAGTTGCTTATCACATTATGATCTGACACTGTCTCTAAGTTCAGTCACTGAGTAGACACCAGGGTCTATAATTATATTCTCCAAACAAAGTGCTGTCTCATTCCCTCAAAGCCCATTAAGTAATTGCAAATCCAGAGAGATGCTGCAAATTTTCCAGCTTGGAGATCACTGAACCAAAGTCATCCCAGTTTTGTAGAAAGACAGGGTTTTCTTTAGTGATATTCTTGAAGCCTTCTTCTTATTGGGAACTAACCTACTCTTCTACCCTTGATCATACTTGTCTTCCCTAAGGCTGATACATTAGAAAATTAATCCCCAGCCTCTTATTATTTGGGGGCATAGACATTTTAGTAAGTTAAGATCTAACAGGAAGACTTGAATTACTGCAGCATGACCTCGATAGTATTGTGAAACCCTCCTTCATTCTCTCTTTCTTTGGTTTCTGGCCATTACAGATCGAGCAGCTTTCTCTGTCATATGCTACTTGGATATGCCTTGAAACAGGTTCCCAGACAGCAGGACAAATGAAAAGGAACCAAAACTTTCAAGAGTTCCTTCTTGTTAGACTGATTATCTCATAGCCAGAGAAATGGATGGCTGCATTGTTCAGATTACTTCTTGCTCTTGCAGAGGATCCATGTTCATTTAGTTCTTAGCAATCACATCAGTTGTTTCACAAGCAACTGTAATTCCAGGATCAGGAGTGCCAATGACCTTTTGGCTTTTGTGACCACCGATACCCATACATCCATTAAAAAGTTATCTCACATATTTTGTCACAGTGACAATCTGATTACCACTCCTCCAGAGGAAGGGGTGGAAGTGCTACCATGGGTTCTAGTAATACCCACTTTTACCGTGAAGGGTATTACTAGTGTCTTATCACTAGTCTGTCTTTGTTTAGTCAGAGAAGTTGAGTTTTGGTGGCTGCAATGGCGATTAAACTTGTTCTGTCTCCACCTTGCACGGTGCTGAAAACATCTGATTTCTTTTTGTTTTATCCATCGGCTGTGATAAGGAATGGCTGATTCTATATGGAAATCCTTTGCCATATTTCATCTGATATCAAATTTAATGTTTAGTTCTACTCTAATGGGAAGATATGATTGATACCCTAATTTTAGAAGAAGGAAACTGGAAATTTTGAAGAGGGTCCTGCCTCGTTTTATAGTCAGCTTTGCTAGGATTTGCAATGGTATCTAATATTATCCTGCAACCAATCTCACATTTACATGCTGACATTTCACTTCACCAGTAAATCCGTTTCATCTCTATTATTTTAATTTTTAGCAAAAATCCATGGGATTGAAAAATTATATTCAGTAGGCCTATGATTTAATCAGATTCTGTTGGTTAAAATGCAAGATATAAATCTTGAATTATTAGTATTATACAAGTATACATACACCATCTGATAGATTTGCACTTATATATTATTTATAGACTCAATTTGAAGGAGAGTGGCAGTGCCCATAAATAGAGAAGCAAATAGCTTTGTATAGAGTGAATCTCATAGGTTAGTGGTGAGTCCTTGTTATCTATCAATGGGCTCTTTGGTTTTGAGAAATAAAACTGATCATCTTATTATAAATGCCTGAAAATAAACATCTGCTTAAAATAGTTTCTTCTACTGGCCCTACACTTGGTATTTCTATGTGAAAAAATAAAAAACAGGAAGGGATTAGCAGAACAGGAGAAAGAAAAGAAATGTCATTTTGATAGCTAAAAGCACTCTATTATTACTTTTTTTTTTCCTGGACCAGAATGAATTAGGGAGGACCTTTACAGAAGACATACAGAAATACTTTGTGTTATTCTGGCTTTTTATTGCATTTTTCTAATAAGTAAATGACATGCTTATTTTAAGCTTCTTGCTGTTTGCATCTTTTAAAGCAATTTCAGAAAAGAACACCTACTTCATATGGGACTTAATTTATATACAAGAATAAGGGCACTGCCAAACTAGGCTTTCACAGATGCCTAAAAACTAATGTCAGACTCTTGTATTTCCTTTGCTGAACTAGTGAATCAAAGATCATCACATCATTTTGTAGATTATGGCAAATTTAGATTACATTATATATATATATATATATATATATATATATATATATATGTGTGTGTGTGTGTGTGTGTGTGTGTGTGTGTGTGTGTACGTGTGTGTACGTGTGTGTTGGTAGCAACCCCTTTACTAGATGGATGTGTGATAGGTACATAGGCTATTAAATAAATCTACTTTGAATATATTTTTAATATTATGGTATTGTAGTATAGTTTAATATTATAATATTATACTATAAGGAACTATCAGTTGAGCAAGTATTGAGGATCCTTGATGAATAGAAAGAAGACCTACAAGGAACTTGAATAGATAGAGAATAATATGTAACCAGGGCAAAGATTATTTGATTATCTCTTTTAGATAAGTCCTAGTTCTCAATAATGAGAAGGCAAGCAAATAATTTTGGTTACTTAGACCAAAACTGAATTATATATTATCTATCTGTCATCTATTATGTATCATTTATATCTATCTAACTTTAATGTATAACATATATCACTTGATATATATCTATATAATTTATCAATTGTGTTATATCTTTTTGTTTAATTGTGGAAACAGCGTGTATGAAAAGACAGTTCAGTTTTTTCCTTTGGTGACTAAAAATTTTCTCTGAAAATGGAACCATTGCTTTCAATACGACTTACAGGGTTAAAGAAAGGTTTGACTTAATATTTGAAGATGGAGTTAACCTCCTGCTGTGCCTTAAGCATTTGAAGATCTGCTGCAAAGTGAGATTTCAAAGACAGCTTAATATTAAATTCAGTTTGTAATATTCACATCTAATTGTGATAGGATGTGCTGTTCTGTTAATAAGTGGCAGAATAACAATGTTATTATGTTTGCCTTTTACAGTCACTTTTAGACCTTTGTCAAAGGACACTGTCCTTGAAAATGTGTTGGGAAACATTTATACAAGATTTTAAAATATATGAGTTGGCAATTTTTATGCAGCTAAGATACTCTTGAGCTAGTATTGTTTATTCTTATTCATGCTTAGGTCTAAGTTCAAGCCACTATTCAAAAATATAAAAATATCAATGGATACAATGTAATATATGCAAAAATGCCACCTCTTCTAGAAGCATGATGAAAAGGTTTACTGAAGCCTAGACATTTTAATAGGTGGACTTAAAAAAATCTAATGGTGCTGTTGGCTGACTTTTTTCTTTGTATTTCAGTTGTTCTGTATGTTCAGAGTATATTTATACTGCCTTCATAACTAAAAAAATAAGTCATATTAAAATGCTACTTATGTCTGGAGAAGTGATTTTGTATGCAGTCATTATTAATCTTTAATAATATGACAGAGAAGTTGAATGCAGTGGGAAGAATCAAGTCAGTTTTATTATTCATTAAGATGTCTAAAAGGGCCTAACCTTCATAGAGAGAATAGACAGTGGAATTATAATATTTTACAGTTGTGATGATCATATGACCATGTGTTAAGATGCCTTCCCTTTTCCTGTTTCCGATGGCTAATGCTAGTTTGTGTGATAGTATCCCAACCCATTGTCATCATCATTCAGGCTTACTTGTTGGATTATTTTTGTATCCTTATGGTGTTAATAGTTTTATCTTTTCAATGGAAAAATTTATGAGATTTAAAATATATTAAATATTACCATAATCATTAAATTATCTGAATGACCTTAGAAGTGTCCCGCACTTGATCTGGGCATAGTTTCAAGTTAGAGGCAAGAATTCCTGACTGCAACCTCAACTTCTACAGTGATATTTTCCTCCTGTATTGGCATAGGTATATGATTAATCTTTAGTTAAATTACACTCATTACTTATGCATTTTAGTCTCAGGGGTCTGTTCATTATTTGCCATACATCAGAATAACAATGCATTTTGTAAAAAATTACAAAATAAAGTTAGTGAAAGTTTGATGCTTGTTCAATATTAGTAATAAAATATTTCAATGTTTTTCCCCTTACAGCTTATCTAGCCAACTAATTAAATGGGGAAGTGAAAGTCATCCAACATGTTCTTCCTTGAATCCTTTTGCAATTTCTGTATCTTTGTATCACTTTCAACTCCTTTCTTCTCTCAACAGAATAAAGATTAAAACTATCCATTCATTCTTCTCTAAACCAAAGCATTATTTAGCATTATGGTGGATTTGCTTAGACCTTCTAATAATTAGCACATTGTCTCTAGGTTTTGTAGCTTAGCTCCCATTTTCTTCCTGGATGAACTTGCTGGGTGTTCAATCTTTATTTGTTTCATTTGGAATTCTAGTCAATCTGACGCCTCTCAGCACCTCTGGGCAGTGATTGGTTACTTCCGAACAGAATAACAATATTCTAAGTTAGTGTGGTTGGTAACTGAGTGTTAAATTGACAGGATTTAGAATCACTTAGGAGACAAATGTCTGAGCATGTCTGTCAGGTTATTTTCAGAGAGCTTTAACTGAAGCAGGAAGACCGAATGGGGGTCTTCTGGGCTTGGATACCAAACTGGGTGGAATGAGAAAAACGTAGAAGGTCCTTTTCTCTACTTCCTGATCAACAATATGACCAGTGACTTCACACTCTTGACACCATGCTTTCTTTCCCTACCACAGTGGTTCATATTCTCAAACTCTGAGCAACATTAGGTCATCGCAATGGAAACATTAACCGGTATAGATAAATATGAAAAAATCATGCTAGTTACCAATCAAGAGATAACTAACTAGTGATGGTATCAGGTAAAATGCTTTTCTTAACATCTGAGAACTGAGAGATGGAACAGAGAGCCTGGTGGATGAAAGTCTTATTAGACAGTCACAGGTTAGAATTACAAGATTTGTTTTACTCTGGCTTCCCAATGACTCCCCATCAATCTATAAAGCATCCAACTTTAAAACACGATATAAATAATTATACTATTGTTCTATGGGGTTAAGATTAGCTGAGTAATTTCTGCTGAAAATACTTCGAGGTACAATTTTTAGATGAAATTTACATAACACAGATAGATACAGTCTACACCTTTCAGTATATTCCTTGTCTTTAAACAAAAGAATCAAAACAACCAGAAGAACCCCATCATGCTATTGTGGGGTAAAACTACACTTTAAAGCCAGAGAGCAGAACTATTGTTTTATAGCTTATATAATTAATGTAGACTATAAATTCTAACTTTATATTAGAAGTACTATATAAGTAAACCCTTCCCATATTTCTTCTTAGCATACATTCATTTCAGATAACAAGAAAAAAAATAATTTCTTTTAAAGTCCTGAGAATTTAATTTGAATTTGAGAATTAGTTTGGTTTAGTGCACTGCGGCACTCAAGCCCAGTGCTGTCTTTTAGTAAAACTTGTGGGAAAACCATCTTTTGTATAAATTTTACTCTATATTATTCTTGTTAGATTTTATAATACTTTGTCCTTGCTCATTATATTCATAATATACATGTATATATATATATATATATATATATATAACACATATATAGGCAATATATACATGTAATATATTATATATATATATATATATATATATATATATATATGATAGTTTTCAATGAAGTTAAGTATTTATTCTGCTTCAATTGATTGTCCATGTTGGAGATGATAAAATTCAAGTTAAGAACGCTGGTGTTGTTGTATTTATCATTAGAGTCATTGGAGTACAAATGCCTCCCCTCTGCCACAGAGTTTAGTTTCATTTTGTTCAAGATGGGACATTACTATGTTGTCTAGGCTGACCTCAAATAACTGTTCTGCCTTGACTTCTGATTTCTGGTGTTACAAGCATATGACACCAGGCCAGTGATGCTTTTGATGCTTTTATTTCTGTTTGCTTTTTGATAAAAATCAAACCTTTGCAACCCAGACTGGCTTCATACTCCTTCACACTTTGCTGTTTACCTTGCCTTAAACTCACAGTCCTTTGGGATTCAGCCTTTCAAATGCTGGGCTTGCAGGCCTGTATCACCATACTCAGCTCTGCTACAGGATTTCCTCTTGAGTTCCTTTCTGTAGGCAAAATAGCCCCACTAGCCCGTTCTTTTTGTTTTCTTAGCATACTCCCAAGGCAACTTGTATTTACTCTTTTTAATATTTAAATGATTTTAAATAAATAATGATTTATACAGTCCTTTTGTTTTACTGCTACTTAACCATCACCATCTGAAGATTCCAGTTTTACCTGTCTCTAAGTGACTGTTCCAAATGGGAAATACATATTATAAACACACACATAAATATGTATATGTATTTTATATATGTATTATATATAAATATCTATTATATATACAGAATATATTAGTATACATATATATATATATCTGCATATATATGTATGATGTGGTAGACTAGAGCACCCAGGAGACCTTCCATAAGTCCCTTGTCTTTTCTACCTTCTCATTCTATTCTGTATAATTTTTTTACATAATTACATCTACCAACAAGTCACTGTTGGGTAGATTTGGCTTGCAAATTGAACCATTACACACACACACACACACACACACACACACACACACATGCACACATACACAAGCACACATGCATATACACATACATGCACACACACAAGCATACACATACACACACAATTTATTTGGCTCACGTGTTCTTTGTTTTTCATAAGAATGTTTTAATCTCACAACACCAGGGATTGACTGTTTTACTTTGCTGGGATTTTTTCTCCATCTGTACTCTTTAGCAGAATGTTTAGTGAAGGATAGGTGGAAAAGTCTCTCCTTGAATGATGCCATCCAGATCAGACCAGGTCACTAGAAAGATTACTGTGGAGAAGCTCAGCAAAGGAGTAATCATGTTCACACTACTATTAGGTACCCTGAGCCTATGCAAACTGAGTTTTAGCTGGCATTCTCTCACATATAGCCACGTTGTGAAGAGTGAAGTTTAGGTTCTGTGAGTGATGGTCAAGACATCTGTCATCTCCCTCTTGAACTAATGCAAAATAAATGAAGAATGAACACTTATATTTAGGAATAGGAAGAATGAAAGACAAAGGAAAATCTCTGATTTTCAGCAAATTTGAAACAGCTGTAAAAGTTCTGTTGGCCTCTGTTTTGGGAACACAAACGATTTTTCCACAGATCCCATTTCTTGGCATGACCTGGTTTGTTGATGTTCTCTGAGACCACTGCATTCACCCTACAGGGTAACTTTCCTTTCTTATTGGCCTTTTAATGAAATGGTGTTGGGGATATGCTTATCTGAACAATTCTGACCCCGTCACAATTTTTTGCTTAGGGAAGGTGTACTGGATGGTTTTGTGTCAACTTGATACAAGCTGGAGTTATCACAGAGAAAGGAACCTCAGTTGAGGAAATGCCTTCATGAGATCCAGCTGTAAGGCATTTTCTCAATTAGTGATCAAAGGGGGAGGGCCCAGTCTATTGTGGGTGGTGCCATCCCTGGGATGGTAGACCTGGGTTATAAAAAAGCAAGCTGAGCAAGCCAGGGGAAGCAAGCCAGTAAGCAACATTCCTCCATGGCCTCTGCATCAACACCTGCTTCCTGACCTGCTTGAGTCCCAATCCTGACTTCCTCTGGTGATGAACAGCAATGTGGAAGTGTAAGCTGAATAAACCCTTTCCTCCTCAACTTGCTTCTTGGCCATGGTATTTGTGCAGGAATAGAAACCCTGAATAAGACAGAAGGTTAGAAAATAGAATCTAGCATAAAAACAGAAATTTCCAGTTTGAGGCTCACATTTGCTTTGGATGTACAATTCTAGAAGACTAATTGTCTACTTGGTTTCACTGCCAGTAGCCACATGTTTTTGAAATAGATACTTTTTCTTAAGAAGCTCCTCGACATGTCACATTCCTTTGGAGTAGTGCTGCATATGAGGGTACCTTCTTTACCTTTACTTGTTATTTCCTGGAGTCACTTAAGACATGTTAAGAGTCGGTGCCATGTCATCTCCTTATTCTGCTCTTTGCCAAAAATTTGTTTTTATCAGACTTTGTCACACAAAGAAACCACCAATTGTCAAACTATCAATTCCTGAATTTTTGAATGTGCCTTTTATTTCTCCTTCTGATTCAGACTTTCTTTTGTGTAGGTATCATCTGTTACACTAAATGTAACCATTCCCAACACACACACACACACATTGTTATTCTGTTCTCTAACAGTTTTTCCTAATACTGTAAGTTTACCCAGCACACATGGTACTTATAAATCACTCCACCCAATCAGCTTTACCAAGTGTTTGCTCAAAAACTATATCTAGCTATTTTTTCAAAGTTTAATATCTCTTCCCTCTCTTAGTTATTGACAATGCAAGGCATTGCCATGTATTTAATCAATGCATGTGTACACATGTGAGTATTGTGTGTGTGTATGTGTGTATATGTGTGGTTTTACATTGTCCATGCAATTTCAGGATATGTTAGGCTAGGTTGCAATAGCAGATAGCAATTGGTCTCTAAAATCATGAGTTTTCATGTCAATTTGAATTCTGTTACATAAAAAAATTGATATTTATAGCTACAACATCTCAAAATAATTCCCGCCACACAGTCCGAAGAAACATGCGTTTTTCTAATTACTATGAAGTTTCCCTATTGACATGGAAATGAGAGATGCCAATTCCACTTGGAGTTGGTACCTAAACTTTTAAATCCAAGATAGTCAGAAATCTGCAAATGTAGCTTTGACCAAGGGAAGTCGATTAAGTTCCTCTCTTTCTTCCCTTAGACACAACTGATCTGGCTAGCTGCTCCTTCTCCTCCTTCTCTTCCTTCTACTCCTCTTCCTCCTTTTCCTCCTCTTCCTACTTCTCCTCCCTCCTCCCCCCTCCTTCTCCTTTTTTCTTTTATTATTGGAGGTGGATCCAAGATGTGAAGACTTTCAGTTCCATGTGAACGGACATACATTTTCATGTTAGAAGGGACTGCTCCTTTCCTGTTCTCACAGCACGTGATGGGTAGGACTCTGCATGTGTTCACTAATAAACCACACTGTAGGAATTAAAAGAGAATTTTCACTTTACACTTAATTGTCTAAGAAAGAAAGCTAAATTTCTCCAGTAATGTCCTCCTCATACCAGACCCTTTCAAGGGTGAAATAATGTCCTTGTTTTTCTTGTAAATTTCAGCCTGCCTTCTCCTTGAGGCACCTACCTCCTAATACCTCTGAACTTATGGCACAGGTTGTACTTTTACACTGAAAATAAAAATATCCTAATTCTGAGCATGAAATGAAGAACAGCTACACTGTGCTTGTTTGTTTGTTTTATTAAGGACCCCAAAATGCTGGTAAGGATTTAATCATAAACATTATAAGTCTTTTTTATTTATTGGTTATTTTATTTATTTATGTTTCAAATGTTATCCCCTTTCCCGGTTTCCCCTCCACAGTTCCCCTATTGCATACCCCTTCCTCCCTGCCTCTATGAGGAAACTCCACCACCTACCCACTGCTGCCTCACCGCACCAGCATCCCTGTCCTGGGTCATCAAACCTTCACAGGATCAAGGGCTTCACCTTCTACTGATGCCAGATAAGGCCATCCTCTGCTACTTATGTGGCTGGAGCCATGGGTCCCTTCATGTGCTCTCTTTGGTTGGTGGGTTTAGTCCTTGGGAGCTCTGGTGATTCTGGTTGGTTGATATTGTTGTTCTTCCTATGGGGATGCAAACTTTTTCAGCTTCTTCACTCTTTCCCCTAATTCCTTTATTGGGGTTCACATGCTCAGTCTGATGGTTGGATGTCCATTTTTATTGGTCAGGCTCTGGCAGAGTCTCTCAGGAGTCAGCCATACCAGGATCCTTGTTAGCAAACACTTCTTGGCATCAGCAATAGTGTCTGGGGTTAGTGTCTGCAGATGGGATAGATCCCTACCAATCTCTGGATGGCATTTCCTCCACTATCATCCTTGCATTTTCTTTAAACAGGAAAATTTTTATGTTAATATTTTTGAGATGGGTGTGTGGCCCCATTCCTCAACGGGGGCCATCCCTAACCTCTAGATATGGTTTCTACAAGTTCACATTCCCTTTTGTTGGGTATTTCAGCTAATACCATCCCCATTAGGTCCTGGGAGCTTCTTGCTCTCCTTCTAGTAGCTTCCTTCAGTTCCCTATCCCTCACTGCTACACACCTCCTTTTTGTCATTACCATCTCTGACCAGCAGAAAAGGAGCAATGACACAGCGTTCTTCTCAAAGTGGTTTATTCAGGAACCTTACAGCATGCAAGTGAAAATCTTTCTGTCTCCTTTCTGTCTCTCTTTCTGTTTCTCTTTCTCTCCTCTCCAACCCCAAGCTCAGTCCCTTTTATCCTCTCTCAACTCCACCTCCTCAGACCATGTTGCATGGCTACAGTTCATAGGTCCACGTCATCTGGCCTGATCTTGCGTCATGTGTGCAACTGTGCAGCTCGCACAGTGGGAGTGGCTAATCTCGGGGAGGGAGGGCAGGAGGTAGTCAGATGCTAGTCACAAGACTAGGCCAGAGTCCCAAGTGCCATCTTTGGACTGCTGCCACACCCGTTCTTCACACCTTTTAACTTCCTGGCTCTTTGTGTATCTCCCTCATCTCCTCCCACACCTGATCCTGTCCTCCTTTCCCCCCTCCACAGTTTTCTCCCTCTACCTCCTATGATTATTTTGTTCCCCCTTCAAAGATGGAAACATCCACACTTTGGACTGCCTTCTTCTTAAGCTTCATATGGTAAGTGAATTTTATCATGGCTATCCTTAACTTTTTGCCTAATATCCACTTATCAGTGAGTACATACCATGTGTGTTCTTTTGTGACTGTGTTACCTCATTCAGGATGATATTTTTCTAAATGCTCCACAATCTTTGTACAGTGCCCTACTTAATTCCTTCAGTGCCATGATGCAAATATTAAAGGGAAATGAGAAAAAAAATCAAAATAAATGAGTAAAGCATCACTCAATTTGGGTTACACAGCATACTTTCTTGTACTTTTGTTAAAGATTTAGTATTTGTAGGAACTGAAAAAAATTATGATAAGAAATATTTGAAAATGAAGTCTTTCTCTTTTAAAAATCAATTTTTTAAATATTCCAACGGCAGCTTCTTTTCCCTCCTTCCAGTCCCTCCTCATCTCTTTTTCCCCTCCTCTTGCCCTCCTCTTCCCCCTTTCTTCTCAGAGAAGGAAGACCTCTTGTGAAGGTCAACTTACTTGGCATATCAAGTTGCAGTAGGGCTAGTGTGTAATCCCTTATTGAACCTAGACAAAGCAGCCAAGTTTGGGGACAGGGGTCTAAAGGCAGGAACAGAGTCAGAGATATCACCTGTGCCAGTTGTTAAGGGTCTCACATGAAGACTAAGATGCATACCTGTTATGTACCTATGTGCATATGTGTAGGGGGCCTCGGTTCAGCCTATGCATGCTTCTTGGTTGGTGATTCAGTCTCTGTGAGCTTCTATGGGTCCAGGCTAGTAGGGTCTATAGGTTTTCTTGTGGTGTCCTTGACCCTTCTAGCTCCTTCAATCCTTCCTCCCTCACTTCCACAAGATTCTGTGAGCTCTGTTTCATGTTTCGTTGAGGGGCTCTGCATCTGATTCCATCATGAATTTTTAATGCAAATAAAAAAACATTTGCATTGCTGATAAATGATGATATTCCTTAACTATAGAAGATTATCTAAAATAACTTGTCACTTAATTTCATTAATAATATTTGTGTTAAATGTCCTGCATAAAGATGTACTTCAAAAATTAGAATATTCTGCTTTGTTATGGGATTTAAAAAGTTTTCCAAGACTCACTAAAGTATAACTTGATTTTTAAAAGTAGAAACATGGCCCAATTAATTTCTCAATTAATTCATTTGTTCTACAAAGCTTTGATTTTTTTGACTAAAGAATTTATGTAGGACAGCTAGAAATAAAAGCTCTGTACTCAAGATGGATAATTATTTTGTTCTGTAATTCTTCTAAATATAAAGCTACACTAATAATAGGGAAATTAAAAATTATCATTAACATACTTATCTTCTATGAAACCAAACTAGCCTTTGGCTGGGTGATTATAAAATTACAAGAGCATCATTTCAATATATTCTCACAGCAAATCTCAATTTAACCAAACGCCTTCCTATCACAGCATCTTAGTTTTCATGGAGAATGTAAATTACTTATTCACAATAAGCTAGATATTACATAAATTAGATAAATTACTGTCTACTTGCAAAGTGAATATGTGGAGGTTTAGTACAGAAAGAGAGAGAAATGCCATCAGTGGGAGAGGAGCCCTTTGGACTTGTGGAGGTCTGATGACCCAGTGTAGGGGGATGCAAGAATAGTGAGGCACGAGTGGGTGGGTGGGTGGGTGAGGGAGCACCTTCATAGAGGCAAAGGGGAGAAGGGATGGTATAGGAGTTTGCAGAGGAGAGACTGGGAAAGGGGGCAACATTTGGAATGTAAATAAATAAAAAACCAATGAAAATGCAGAAGAAAATATAATTTTGATAATATTGAGCCTCTTATAACACTGAAGGACCAGCACTCTGTCCAATTTGAAAGACATTTTTATCTCCTTGATGGAATCTACAATGATGTGGATAATTGGGGTATGTTTGTGAGGACATTTCCAGTGAGGGTTAATTGAACTGGAAAGATACACCCTTAACATGGGTGGCACAGGTCAGTCTAGCTACTGGAGTCCCAGACTTAATCAAAAGGTGAAAGTGAGCTAAGATTCATTATTTATTATTCTCTATTTCCTAACTTCTGTCACTCTGTGACCATTTCCCGAAACCCAGGACTCTATGGCTAGTACCATCTTTGCCCCCACATCTCTCCTGTCTTGATGGGTGATACCCCCCAAAAATAAACCAAAGTAAGTGTTTCTCTATTAAGTTTGGGGGGGGGTGTTTAGGTATATTCACAGCACGATCAAGATAACTACAACATAATTTAATGCAAAAAAACTAATCTTGATCAACATTAGAAATTCCAGGTTCATAGGTTTCATGTGATAGATCTAGTGTGTTTTATTAAAATAGCTTACAGGTTGTGGTTGGACTCATCCAGTATGAACTCCCTTCCAATGGAAAGGCCAAGAATCTGATAGTTGGTCAGGCCACAAAAATGGATATTTCAGCAAGTCTTCAGTTTTTGGTGGAATCCTGAGCCAGCAATAGCAGCTCAGATTTAAGGTAGGTTTTCCCACCTCAAATAATCCAGTCAAACCCCTAACAGGAATGTTGAGCTGCACGGGTTTTAGTTGACTCCAGGTGTAGTCAAGTTGACAACCAAGATTCTTCACAGATGGCCTTGCTTTAGGGACAACACACATGTGACTTTGCATATGTAAGGTAATGATAGTCTCTTGCTTCTAATGCACATTCTGTTAGGCATGCTACAAAAGAATTTTCAGTGTTAATCATTACATTCCTTGGTTAAATTAATTTTAGCTTAAATAAATCTATTGTACATTTGCATATGACATGGAATTTACATTTGATTCACTCACTTTTATGCTGAAGATATAAATCTAACAATTAATAAACTTATGATCTTCACTCTTAATTAGTCAAGAATAAATCATTTGGATAAGGATTTTATAAGAATATAAAAAGGTTTTAAGAAGCAATCTCAAGATCTTAGTCATTTAACATTTTATTTTAAAAGAATAATATAAAAAGTTTCTGTGTACTATCTCATATACAATGATCAAGGTTTGATACTTGAAAGAAATCTAATTTGTAGACAATATTTTAAAGATAAAAACAAAATAACAATTACATTATATAAATGGGCCATTAATAAAACCATAATAGAATATTTTATTTTATTTATGCATAATGACATATTTTGGAAAATTAACATTTCACTTTTTTAAAAAATGAGATTTGATATCAATATTTTAATGAGAATTAACTTATATTGTCTTAATTCTATCAAAACTTATTCTAGAAAAATTTTAAAACTTAATTTGATATTTTTGAAGGGTTTTGAAACTTTTTATTTTGTTAAGCAGCAACAAATTATTAGTACAAGGATCATAAAATAAGACAAAAGTTTAAGTTTATATTACAGTTAAATGATTGCAATAAATTACAACAAAAGCAGACATCTCCTTGGCCCTGATTATTACAAATACAAGCTAAATTTAGTTTGTTCTATTGAAAATGGAACAATTGGATTCAATGTGTCTTTTGAAATTTAAATACACAGTATCCAACTCATCTCACTGGATGTAAGGTAATTCTAGTAGCAAGCTCAGGCTCACTTCCCTGCCTGCATGTTATCACAATCGGCAGGTTCTGGAGGGGGAAGCACCCTCAGGCTGTGATAGACATGGATGGAGAGACTCTCGGAAGGCATCTTCAGTGAGAAGCCTCATTTTAACGGGTAGAGGGAACAGAAGATGTTTAAACATTTGAAGAGTACAGGCTATAGGTGAATATGCACTATAGATTAGGGCCAGGGTGAGGGAGGGACACCCTATTTACATAAGGAGGAATTCCAGGACCTTATAAGGGAGACGAAGTTTACCTTTACCAGGAAATGTGATCTCCTCTGGTGGGCAACTTTTGGGGCACAGACTACATATGCCGGGGCAAGGGGAAGTGATTTGCCAATCTCAGGCCAAGATATCTGGGGTTTGGTCACGTTTCAACCCTATTCTTGTTCCCGGCCTGCTCCCTGGCCCCACACTTGAGGTATGATTTTTTAAAAAGTTGTTTTCTGAAACTCATTTTGCGTAAGACTAGCAAAGAAATAAAATCAGCACAATCATACATAGTATAACAAAAATTACTACCCACTTTTTCATAGTTTCTTATTTTTCTTGCTTTTATTGAAAATAATTTTTTTCTTATACAATATATCCTGATGGCTGTTTCCCCTTCCTCTTCTCCTCCCAGTCCTCCACACTTCTCCTCCCCTCAAGATCTGCCTCTTACTAGAAAAAAAATGGGCTTCTAAGAGATAACAGAAAGTATAACAGCTTTCAGTTCTGTGTTTTTATGAGACCTCTGAGGACGTGAAAAAGAGTTCTCTGATTATATTTTTTTTGGGGGGGGGGACTTTTTTCCTTCTGCTGTTTTGTCTTGTTCCACTTCAATGGATGTTTTTTGTTTTATATTATTTCATTTCTTTTTGTTATGTTTTGGTGTTAATTTAATAGTTTTAAATGGACAGAACAGTATATATTTATTATTCATGTGTCATTCTAAAATTCTTATAAGATGTTTGGGACTTGATACTTTGGTTTAATGGTAGATCTTTATTGGCTGAGTATTTAATGATTATATTTTCATTTGGTCCATCAGTTAATAACCTATTAAATCTTTTAAAATAAACTAGTGCGCACACACACAGGTGTGCCTGCCTACAACAATGTGTTAGTTGTGTAGAAAGACTATCTTCAGTTTTCTCACAAAGTAACAGACATTGACCACATATACTTGTGTAACTTGTCTAAACCTTTCTGTATCCATTTTCTTCCAAACATTTTCCATCTGTTATTGGCAGTCTATGGGATTTAGTCTGGCTTTATTGTGCATGTGGCTATGCCCCAGTAATTCTGTTGAGAGTGTGAGTTCTTCTGACTATTGTGTGACTTGGTAATTTACTTTGACATCTATTTAATGCCTGGGAAGATATTAAAAACATTGAGGCACTTGCTACAAAGTGTGAGAGTTTGATCTCCAGGACCCTCACCCCTGAACTATGGGGGGCATATTCTACCAACTGACACAAGCAAACTAACAAATCAACTAATAGAAATCAATTTAAAAACCACAATACTATCAGCAAAAAACAAAAACAACAACAACAACAAAAAAAAAAAAACCAAAAACTAACCAATGACACATATATCATGATTAGATAATTGTCTCTATTCCTCTCTCCTTCCATGCCATAGAAACAAGGCAATGGAAGTAAAATCTCACTTCAGAGAGATACCATTGCAGCAGGAACTAAAGTGTCAGAGCAAACAGATCATAAAAGGTTGGAGGGAAGGTCAGATACAGTGACATAAGTTATGAATTAAACAACCCAGATTTAAAATAAAGGAACTGGTAATGACTCCCAGCCGTAGTATCAAAAGCAGGTGTGGCAGCCAAGGAAACCCAAGCCAATAAAGCCAAAGGAGCTGTGTGAGCACACACATTCCAGAGGCAAGCACGGACCCTGTAATACATTCACCGATAGCCCCCACTCACCCTCAAAGATTTAAATAGCCTTTGTTTCCCCCCATTAGAACAAGCTGTCTCTATGAAGCTGCTTTCTGACAGTCTGTCCTCACCATTCGGAGCAGAACTTTGATGCCGAAGAAGTATGTTTAGGACTTCTTAAAATACTGAAAACCCCTGGAGCTTAGATCTGAAGTAGTCTAGTTATTCCTGCCGCTGGGGCTTGATTTTGTAGCAAGGTTGTTTGATTAATCTCTCTTCCGGAATTGTTACTTTAGATGATCACAATGGCATTTCTACAGAGGATCCTTAACAGCAATTGCCTCTAGTCCTAACTTTTATGTCTCTAACAACCATGGAATCTAGTCTCTGCAACATAACTTCTACTACCATCTAGTCACCCTTCTGTGAATGTCTCTATTGTCTGATTACAATCGTCTCTTATTCCCCAACTCCCCCCTCTCTTCCTCCTGGACACCTACCCCTTTCTCTTTTTCTTTCTTTTTTCTATCTTTGATTTTTTTCTTCAGACAGTCTTTCTATTTTTGATTGTGACTTGGAGGTACCTGTTTAGCTCAGACTGGCCAGGAACTCATGGTCTTACTCCATGATAGGTACCTAACACAAAAGACTCAGCTTCTTCAACTTTTATTTTTCACACTCAATTCATCCTGTCAGATGACTTCACAGACCAGTACTGATCAAACATCTGCTAGAAAAAGAATCTCGACTCTCTCCCCTTTCTTCTACTGACATCATCAACAATCTCACCCATCCAGGATATCTCATGTGATGATGGATCTTAGTTAAATGTGTAACTGTTCTATTTGCAGAGAAAGAACAGTTGCCCTCACCAATATGATTTAAACGTGCACACTGTTTTTTACTCATTGAAGGTTTAACAATCTGATTTGTTTTGTGTTCTTATTTCTTCAAAATTATTTTGAAAATGAAGTTAAAGACTCAATTTAATGCATGTGGGACTTTGTGTAATTTTCAGGCAAACAGTGAATTATCTTTTGGATGGTTAGAAATCGCCCAAGGTTTTACAAAGACATTTTTGACAAAAAATTACACAAGAGTCACACTGGTAATTAAGTTGCAAGAGCAGGCGCATGTTACACACACACACACACACACACACACAGAGAGAGAGAGAGAGAGAGAGAGAGAGAGAGAGAGAGAGAGAGAGAGAGAGAGAGAAGTTGGATATGGGGAAACAAGAGAAGGAAGGAGGAATGGAGGGATAGATACATAGAGAGAAATATCATAATTCTAAAGTAGGATTTTTATTATGTACATCTCTATTTCTTGTATTTTTCAGACAAGTGCTTAAAAGTGAGAATTTACATTTTCACACTGAACTGAAAGTTGCTAAATAGTCCTTAAAAATTCCTGATTGATCTTAAATACGTCGAAGAATAACAATATAAATCCCTAGAAAATAAAATAAAGACACTAAAATAATATTAAGACTAAGAAACTCAGTTATTTTATTTTCATTATACCATTTTATTAATTTGAAGATGATCCACTAAAAATCAAAATAAGTTACTACCAATAAGATACATTTCATTTTCTTTTGTGATGATTTAAAAATACTAGATTTCTGTCACAGAAAGTTCTATAAATTTAACTTATTTCTTAAATCTACACTAAAAAGATGAAGTTAAAATCAAATATAGTAATAAGCTGCTATTGCTGAAAAGGAGAAGGCTTTGACCTAAAAACTGTGATGATTTAGTGTCTTCCCTGATTGATTACAGGCTGGCTCTTGCATTCCTTCACTTAATTGAAGAGCTTATTATTGGCATTGTAAAAGGAACGCCTGGAAATGAAGGTGCGTTTCAAGTAATACTTACAATAAACGTACAACACCCAAGGAATGACTGTTCCTTTCCTAATTGCACCCAGTATCTGTAAGCACTTAAATGTTTTATATTTGATCAACTTCAAAATCTTTCATTTTCTGAAATCTTTTATTTAATGTCCCAAATGACGAATCTCCCATGTGGGCAACAGTGGTGTCTTTGGTGGAGGATTGTGTGAATTCCCCTGTGAATTACCTCTTTCCTATGCATTTCTTACGCTCAGTTATTTTACCTTTGTCTTCTATTCTCATGTAATCTGCCTTTTAAAGCCTAGCCTCTCTCAGTTTGAGGCTTTGTTTCAGTAACAGAAGGTTCTCACTCTGATATTCTGCTAGTGCTCACTCAGAATCTTGCAAGCACTTACCCTCTGAGTGAGAACCCAGCCCCTTCTCCATTTGGCTATCATAGAAATCATAGAAATGAACAATCTTTCAGGTCTTCTAGCCAGTGAACTGCTAACGTAGGGCTTAACCTAAGAAGTCTGAGTAATCTGCATTAAAGCAGAAGCATTACTATTGGAGAACATTATCATAATGAAAAGTGGTCCGATTGGTATTTGATCCTGTTCCATGGATTATTTTATTGGCTGGTGTGTGAGCTCTGTGTATGTGCCTGTATGTGTTTGTACAGTTTAAATTCTATGTGGCTCCTTTATAATCAGTAGACTATCGAGTATGAGTATTCCTATTGAGAAAAGAAAACTTGGGTTCATTTTTTCTCCTCCCCCTCCACTTCTATTTCCTTCTCTGCCTCATTTTCCTCCCTCCCCACTTTTCCTCCCTCCCTTCTTCCCTCTCTTCCTCCCTCTCTTCTTTTCTTTTTTCCTTCTTTCCTTCCCCTTCCTCCTCCTGGTCACTCTTTTTAGCAGAGAAATAAACCCTGGGACCTACCAGTAAGTTATACCTCTAGTTCCTTTTTTTTTCTTTTTAAAAATTACTTTTTTTTTTTTTTAACAGTCCAGTCATTATCCACTTCCAGGGTCTGCCTTCCCACAGTTCCTTATGCCATTTCTCCTCCACCCTGACTCCAAGAAGATGTTTCCCCTCACCCTATTCCCCACCCTCTGCCAGGCTTTAACACTCCCTGGGAACTTAAGTCTTTCACTTTTTTTCACTGAGGTCAGACTAGGCAGTCCTCTGATGTATAAGTGTCAGGGGAGTTGGGGGGCAGGGCTCATACCAGTAGATGTATGTTCTCAGTGTCTGAGAGATCTCAGGGGTCTGATTTAGTTGAGATTGGTGGTCTTCCTATGGTGTTGCCCTCATCTTCAGCTTCTTCCAGCCTTTCCCTAGTTCAACCATAGAGGTCCCTGACTTCAGTAAAATGGTTGGGTGTAAGTATCTGCATCTGATTTAATCAGCTGCTTGTTGAGTCTCTCAGAGAACAGCCATTCTAAGCTCCTGTCTGTAAGCACACCATAGCATCAGTAATAGTGTCAGGCCTTGCGACCTCGCCTTGAGATTGGTCCCCAATTTGGGCCACTCACTGGACCTCCTTTCCCTCAGTCTCTGCTCCATTTTTGTCCCTGCAGTTCTTTTAGACAGGAAGAATTCTGGGTCAGAATTTTTGACTTTGGGATGGCAATCCCATCCCTCCACTTGATGCCTTGTCTTTCTACTGGATGTGGACTTTACAAGTTCTGTCTCCTCACTGTTGGGCATTTCATCTAAGGTCCCTTCCTTTGTGTCCTGGGAGAATCTCACCTCCCAGGTCTCTAGTACACTCTAGAGAGTCCCCCCACCTCCCACTTCCTGAGGTTGTGTATTTCCATTCATTCTGCTAAACCTCCAAAACAGCTAGAATTCCATGGTCTCCAGATCCAGTAAGAATAAAATGGTTGAAACTAAGTGTTTTGCAGTATGTTGACATATAATAGAAAAAATAATTTTTATAAACTTGGAAATTCAACAGGCAGATTCAGGGCAAATGAGTCTCTGAAATTCTTTTCCCTAAACATGGTTCCTTATTTACAGTGAGCGTGCACAGCATATGCTCTTCCCGGCATGCTCTGGGAGAAAAGAATTGTGAGCCCTGTCCTCCACTGATCCTGATGACTACCTGCAAATCTTACTACAACCACCTCTTCACACTCTGCTGTGTCAGAATCTGGTTTCTTTTATGGTCACAAAATTCCTGCAGTCTGATGGTCTGTTTTATTTTAACTAAGAGCAATTGGGTCTAGGAGAGTCCCTGAGGCTCCTTGACTTGGGATTGTATTTTCACAGGGTATGTCCCTACCTTAGAGTGTGGTATGGTATCAGTATATAAATAAACATGGATTGTATCTATAGATGTTGTCTAGATTTGGCTCCATTAGGAGCTGTTTCGCTGAACTTGAATAAAGTTATTTCCTCCTTTCTTTGTTAATTGTATTAATTTTAAAAATTTGATGTGATATGTGGGAAGAAAAGAAACACTCTTACCTTTATGTTTTTGGCATAGGGTAACTATATCATACTATGAAACACCTAGACGTTTGTCTGAGACTTCCAGGTTGTATTCAGACTCTTTTCCTAAGGAGTCATGGGTGTTGGATGCTGTTTTCCTGCCTCACTTGACATGCTTAGCAGCAGTGAGCTGGTTCCAATCAGTGCTCCGCGTGCTCCTCCAGTGCTGCTGTTCTCTAGGTTTCAGCCCTAAGTTTTTCAGTCTGACTTGTTACCGGATTCGCTCTGCTGCAGAGATTTTATTCCCTCGCATCTACAGGCCCTTCCCTGTGCTGCTAACAATCTGGCTGCAGCTTTGGGGAAGCTCTTCTGCTGCCCTTTTCTTCAGATATCCCATGGGTTTTCTCTACACCCCGTGTTCTACAAATAAACAGTGTTACTTTAATGTAAAGTCACCCACCTTTCTTTCCAAAGCATTCCCTCTTTACTTCATATGCAGTGTATGATGTTGCTTCACTCTGAATTAACCAAACCAGCGATTCGGGCCTTCCCTCCATTTCTCATTCTCAGCATTTTGCTCTTCTACCTCCAAACCTTGTAGTTCCTTCTTTGGGATGTCACCTCCGTGTATCTCCCAACACCCATCACCCAACATACACACCTCACAAGCCACAGGATCTTAATTCTTCTTCAAACACCATCTACTACGATGGCACGATCTTCTATTTGTTTCCCAGCATCCCATCCATCACATTTCGGATTCACTCTCTATCTTGCTTTTGGAGGTGGGATCAAAACTGATCCCACCATTCCCAGGAGTTTATCTTAGTATGACCTAATCTCAGAGTTCTCAGCCACATGCTGCAAATTTCAGATGACAGTATAGAATTTTATTAAAAGAAGGAAGAGGAGAAAGATAAAGCACAAATCAGAAGCAATTAAGTGCACCAAGAATCTGCACTCTTGTGGCAAATGCTCTGTGTCACTTAAGCTTTCTGAGTGTGACTTACTCTCATGTTCACATCTGTACAGGTAAACATTTCCCCAGAAACTTCTCTCTTCAGATGAACAATTTCTATTTACCCTGTGCATCACTGTAACTTCCTGACTGTGTGCATTTCTGATACCTGGATGGTGGATTAAGCATCTCTACAATGTGGTCTTCAAGACAGCTTTCATATCCTTAATCTTTTGATATATATATATATATATATATATATATATATGTGTGTGTGTGTGTGTGTGTGTGTGTGTGTGTGTGTATGTATGTATGTATGTAATATATATATATTATATGATTATATATATATATATATATATATATATATATATATATATATATATATATATATATGATTAGGGTCAGAACCCATCAGAATGCCAGATAACAGAAATGCTTTAAGTATTTTTGAGTGGAGAAGTACAAATGGGTACAAAGAGTAAGGTTTTTTTCCTAAATATTGGTTTACAATATATTTTATTCTTAAATTTGGCTTCTAATAAGCCCATCTCTATAGGGCATTGAGTCCTTCATTTGCCTGTTAAAGGGAACTCAGCTCTACATATTGCTAGAGCTGGGTGCTCTGATTTTCTGTAAAGACATCACACAGTGTAAACGAGTCTCTGTTTTATGGTATTACTAATAACATTTGTCTGGCATGGCACGTTCACACCGTAGCTGTTTGCTCCTATCTATTAATATTTATGTGTATGGCTCTATGCTTTATCCATTAGCTCGTCTTCAGCCCAATGCTGGCATGTTTCAGATGCCAGTTTCATTTCTTAGTCCTCAGCCTTTATCTACATTGCTCTTTATTTACCACCCTGAAAGGCTGACTGTGGAGCACATTCACTGTGGCTTTGAGGGATGTCCAGAAATGGAACTCACATGCAGAAGATGGT
The DNA here is from genome assembly GCF_963924665.1 of Micromys minutus. Lineage (NCBI taxonomy): Eukaryota > Metazoa > Chordata > Mammalia > Rodentia > Muridae > Micromys > Micromys minutus. The sequence goes on along the minus strand of NC_137974.1, from coordinate 24,251,417 downwards.
GAGTGGGAGAGGACAAATCTGAATCTCCCAATGCATCTTAACTTACTGACACCAGACATTGTGAAGTCAACATGGCTGTTACGCTTTGGAACTGTTCCATGCTCAAACATTCCTGACTATTGATGGTCACATCTTTTTCAGTCCTTTTGTCACCCCCCCAAGCCTAATGTTAAGATTAATAACGTTCCAAAGTTCCTGTTTCCAATTCTAGAACTCAAGCACAGCTAGAGTTGACTTTTTAACCCTAGCATTTCCATGGTGAAGACTCTGTACATAATCAAGACTTCAAATGACTTAAGGTTTTTCATACAAATTATTACAAATAACTAAAACCATTTTATTAGAAGGGCACAGTCTAATTTTCACAGTGGACAGTACATTTATTCTTTAAGAGAATGGTGTAGATTTTATGAACATCTAGATGGTTTCCCGGACAGTAAACACTGTGATGAAGGCAAAGATGGGAGAAGAGAAAGTGGCAATATAGCTGTGGCTGATGTGGGTGTTCAGTGTTCACTGATGGAAAAAAAACATGATGCTGAATTTTAGCATTAAACTCACCCACTGAAGGTTATCCTTCAAGCTGTGTGTATCTCAAATCTATTACATTAAAATGTATACACATGGATAGGTATTTTGCAAGAACTGTAAATTATCTCACAGTGGGGTATTAGATCAGCTTGTAAACACAAGTAAATAATTGCTTACAGGAAGCAAGACAGGGACATGGAAAGAAAAGCATGATCGAGGATAAAAAAATGTGAAACAGTTTCTAAAATCACTAAAACCTAAGATTTATGTCAAGGTAACACTGCTGGGTACCTGGGAAATTTGACGGTTTATATTAGATAATGTTAAAAGATTTTAGGTTTTAGTGTTTTTACCCTAAGAGATTTAAATGTTCTAGAATTTAAAGATAGGTTTATTATCTAAAAGTGGGAAATAATGTTTTGGATGATATACTAATTTAACGGGCATTTTGATGTGCCTTTTTATTTTTAATAAGTGAAGATCATTGGTAAGAGTTAGGAGCAGAACTAATAAAATAAAATATGCCAGTAGACTCCTGATTTCTACATTGCCAATTGAATTTCTACATCATGATGTCTATAACAGAGAGCAAGGTGAAAGGTATTTTACCACTAAGATATTTACAATATCTGTCCAGAAAGATGCTATTTTTCAAACCCAGTACTGATAATTTATATTATAATCATGACTTTTAAAGGCACATTCCAAGCTGGGCATAGGGACTAAGCCTTTAAACCTAGCACTCAGGAATTGAGGCATGGGAATCTCTGAGTTTGAGGCCAGCCTGGTCTACAGAGAGAGTTCCAGGACATTCAGGACTACACAGAAAAATTCTGTCTCAAAAATCCCAGACCCAGACCAAATCAAAAACCAGAACCAAGACTGTCCTTATAAATGAGAAGGCATTGATGGCTGCTTTGAAAACAAAAATCTGTCTTTTAATCTTAATAGTGAGCAATTATTGAATGACCTAAAGTTTGATGGTTCCTAACAAATTACAACTAGTGACAAAAATATCTCATTGGAATAAGTCTAATATCTCACATGTAGTGCATTTAGAGCTTTGTTAAATCGTGTAAACTTTATAAGATTTTTTTAGGATCTGAGATGGCACACAGGAGGGTGTGAGAGCCATGTGGAGGTGGGTACCGAGATGAGGGAGGAGAAAATGGCGCCGTGGATGCTGTGTGCATTGCTGCTCAAGGTATACTCTGTAAAGATTGTAAAGATTATTACAAAGGGTATATTCTATACAAATCTATAATATATCCAAAGGTATATTATATATGTACTTGTATATATTATATTGTATATGATATATACAAAATATAAATATATAATATATATTGTATATAATATATACAAAAATATAATCTATACAAAGGGTATATTCTCTGTAAAGATTCTCTGTAAAAATACCTCATTTTATTTATTTATTTTTTTGTTAACAGTGAGTAGATATCTTGGTGAGTAGCTAACTTAACCCTAGTAATTCCTGGATGAGCAAAAATTTCCTAAAAGGTATAACAAATGATCAGAAAATATGCCAATATAGTTATGTTTTTTTAAGAAAATATTGTTTAATTAGACATATATATTCAGGATAAACAAATGCAGATTTAGGCATTTGAATTTAGAATTCTAGATGTATTCTGTAAAAGAATGAGACTTTGCTTAGTTAATATTTGCTAGAGCAATCTAATTATTGGATTTCCACAATCCTCTCCAGGTATTCCTATGCTGATGTGACATGAATGACCCAGCATGCGCTGAAAGCGACTGGAAGAGTTTATAGGCAGACATTTCTCTTATAAAGGTTAAATTTTTTCCAACTAGGTTTTTGATCATTACATTTCTTTATGCTGCATCCTTCCACGTGCTTTCTGACAAGCACTGAGAGTCATCTGTGTGCCCAGGTAATAAGTTATAAATTCATCCCATAAACAGATACGTGTTCACAAGGGCACTGGTGTGGAGCCTCACGGAGGTTTCTGCACTGGGGTGCAGCAGGTTCCAGCTGTTCTGGGTAGGACACGTTCATCCCCTGTTGTGTGAATGCAGTACAGTGAAGAGCCTCAGTGGGGAGCTCAACCACAGCATACAGCAGCTCCCAGGGCCCTACCACCTTGGAGCAAGGTCATTGCGAGGCCCTTCCTCTGCTCTTCTCCCTCCTTTATTCAACTGGGAATTTAACAATGCAATCTTGAGTGGAGTCTTCAGACTATAGCATTAGCTTATTGAGCAACTGGACCTGCTTTTAAATTTTAATGATGCATTTTTAATATGATAAATGTAGTATACTTGAATGATTTTATATGCAGGTCAGATAAACTATGATTTTTTTTTGTTACTCTTCAAATATTACTTTGTGAATAAGGCCTATAGAGTTAGAGATTTGCCTGTGACTTATAAGAAGTCAGTGGTTCTGTCGGAAGAAGCAGACAACCAGTACAGGCAGCAGAAGCTTTACAGAATTCAGAAATGAGGGTACCCTCAGATATAATTGTTAAGGGAGAAAGTATGGCTCGTCAATATTGTAAATGAAAGCAGTTAAGCAAACTTTATGGAAACAATGTAAGGATAAACTTAGAACTTTAAGATGTTTTGATATGGCAATTGCATGATTAAAACAGGAAATTATTTGGAAATTACATTTGTTTCAAAGTTGGGCTCTCTTGCCCATCATATACACCTTAATATCACAACTCCATGAGAAACTCACAATAGCCCAAAAAAGAAAAGTGTTTTCTAGTTTAGTTTTGTTAAATCTTTTTAATCCCCAAAGGGAAGTAGAAGGTTAAGATGGAAGATTGAGCCAACTGCCTAGGTAAGTTAAAAGGTTCCCTAAAATTACTCCTATTATCTGTATATTTCAGAGGAAGGGAAATATGCTTGATTTCAATTAATAGAACATGAAACCAACTTCTATAATTGAATGTGCAATATTATTTTTAAGATGGATTTTCACAAATAATATAATAACCCATGGTTCATTTAGACAGAATTTTTATTTTTTGGCAAGCAATATTTCCCCCTTCTTTACAGTGTTTTTTTTATTTTTATTTTTCTGATATGGAATTAGCATCTACATTTAGTTTAGGTGTTGCTTTTTGGACTCTTGGAAACACTTTAGAAATGTGCAAGTGACTGAAACCCAGGACAATCATCTTCAAACAGCTTTTCCTAAAGGTAGGCATGGTTTAGAGGGCACCTATGTTTTCCACGCGGATGCATTTTTGAGCTACTCCGGTAAATTTAGCGTACTTTATAATATGCATAAAATTGTCCCAGCTTAGTCTGGCCTTGAACTCATCAAGCTGTTCCCTGAAAACCAGTGCATTGAGCACAGGCTTTGTTTTTTTTTTTTTTAAATTAAAATGGCTACTATACAGACGGTGTTTCCATAGCAGAGGTGACTGTAATAAAGAGAAGCCGAACATATTCTATATGTGTGCAGAAATAGATTGAGGACAGCCATGTCTACAATCAGAATCTTGCATGTTTGTGTGATACCGTATAGGATATGTTTTGTGTCATTGTTAAAACGACGAACAGTAATATGTTTAATGCAAAGACAGACATTGCTTGTCTTCCTTTCATTCTAAGAATTTCCAAAGGTTCAGAACGAACTAAATCCTGACGTTAGTTTTCTAACTTGCATAACCCTGAAGTACGGAACGAAACAGGAAATTACAGAGTAACAGTGAATAATGTGACAGGTGTCATGTTGTAACTGATAATATTTTTCACTGATGCTTGTGAGACAATAACCAACAATGATTTGTCATGGTATTCAAATCAAATTTAAAACTGATTTTACATATTTAAATTAGTTTGTTGATTACATAAACTATACAGTCTTAGGGCAACCAAACAAGCTTTAGTGAGAAGCAGCAGAGTGAGGCTGGGCATCCGTTAAGAGACCTGGCTCTCCTTGACCTTCAGGAACAAACGCCGCTTAAAAAGCTGCTTTCTTTCTCTTGGATTGGAATCCAACACGCTAAAACCCTTTGTGAGTTTAGTCATCGGCACCAGACTATGAGCTCTTCCCTGGCAGACACCTCGATTTTCTCTTGCATTCCCTCAGCTCGGCACAAAGAACGGTGCAGAGACATAACAGGATAAGCTGCAAAGAGCTGACACACTATGGTTCTTCCGATGCATGCAAACAGTGAGGCGAGCGTCACTTGGCATGTCCGCGTGGAAGCAAGTCAGCTGGGCACCTTGTGGTTCACTTTCACCTGCAAGAAGGAGTAGATGTATCTCTCAGAGGGAATAAGAAAACTCCACTCCTAATCCAAGCACTTGTAGTAGGACTTCAGGACGCCTCACACAGACTAACCAGTGAGCATGGAAGACAGACTGTGGGTGAGATTACCCTCTGCGAGGAAGGCAAAGATGAAATTCTAGGTTCATATGTACCTTGGCCTCTTTGCTGAGATTACAAAACTGTGCGCATTTGCCCGTGTGTGCTTTGGACATTAATTTACTAGAAACTGAAATGTGTCCAAAATCTATTTCTATTCTGGCAGAGAAGCATGCCAATGCTTTTTTTCTTTATGTTCTTTTGGCATATGTTCAATTATAATTAATTCTTAAAATAATATTTTACTTCTATTCTGGGTTGAAGAACTGAAGTTTCACCGACAGGTATTTGCTAGCCATGCCTAAACTTCAGTGAACGCCAAGGCTGATTTGGGGATACAGATTAGAAGGTTAAAAATTCACAAGTGATAAACATGAATCCAAGGGTCTCCTCCTGTGCAAAGTATCACTTAATTTCAATGTTGTCGTGCAGACTATGTGGAGCCTTGTGAAATGATGTTTACTTGTTGTCTTGTGTGTTGTTGATACAATAATAATGAAGTTGTTTTCTGCTGTATATCCAGTGCTTGGTATGTACTGGTTACTCACTAAGGTACTGAAGAGGCTTGAAAGATGGCTCAGTGGTTAATAACACTAGAAGTTCTTCCAGAGGACCTGGGTTCTATTCCCAAGAACCGAGTCACAAGCACCTGTAACTCCAGGTCCTAGAGGATCAGATGCGTGCTATAGCTTGTCTGAGTGCAGACATTCACATGGCAGACAGACACACGTGTAGGCAAAGCACCCAACTATATAAAATAATTTTAAAAATATTTAAAAGTTGCTGAATGAATGAATATCATCCTTCCCTAGAATCTATGAACATTTCTTTACTGCACAACTATTCTAGTGACTTGGTGGATTCATCATCAATGAAGGCATGGACATGCCCTATCATAATTTTTTTTAAAAAATGAAATATAATGTTTTAACTACAGAAAGTAAAGAGTTTTTAAGATGCTCTTCTTGTCATCCCCAGCATGTAAGGATAAATTTGTATATCTTTCTACTGAATTTCATTAGAAAGTTTTACCTTTAAAAATATTGTTTGGCATGCTGACTCAGCTTCATAAAGTGGACTCAGCCAGTAACGGCCCTACATGATGATTTGAATTTGATTCCTCAGATCTACATGATAAAAGAAGGGAACTGGCTACTGCGAATTGTCCTTTGGTCTCCAAATACAAAACTAAATGAATGCAAAAAAATTGTTTTTTTAAAAAAATACATTTTGGCTTGAGACAAGGGCAGAATTTCTAGCAATTTCTAAAAGGGCCTTAAACATACTTTTGACATTTTGTACTATGTTTATGTGAAGCAGCATTCTCAGCTGAGTGAAATAAAAATAATAATCAGCTCCGAAAAAAAAATCTTGAAAATGTCTCATGTTCTACAGTTATTAAACATTCAGCCAAAATTTAATCCTTTATGTAAAAAATAATATTAAACATATTCACATTTGCTTTAATTTTAAAATATTTTTAAATTTATTCTCTTTGATTGGGGGAAGAGGGTGAGCATGCTTGCCATGCTGAATATGTAGAGGTCAGAGGGCAGGTAGCTTGGGGGAGTTAGGTCTCTCTTTCTACCCTATGGATTCTCAGACCCGAGCTCAGAGTGTCACGCTTGGTGAGAATCACCTTTGTGCTGAAATTATATGCACATCAGATAATTGTTTCAAAATACATTTAAGGATTTGTAATCAGGGGATTTTTGGTTTGTAGATCTATTGTGTACTCTGCTGTATCTGGAGTTTTTCACAGCCGTTGAGAATATCAGCTGTAGGAAAAGCTTTAGAAGGTTATATGGTTGGTGCAGTGTAAGTGGAGAGAAGCCTGAGGTTAGCGTGGGAGCCTTCAGGAAGGTCCAAAAGAAGGTGACTTTCGTGTCTGATTTAGTGAAGTGGTACAGCAAGAGTGCTGTCACAGGACAGTGGGACAGGCAGTAACATGTCACAGTCTTTTTCAACATTGTAGAATCTGAGATCTACATGACCCTCTAAGACATGGCTACAGTGGTTCATATGTGAGAGGGCACTGCAATAATTATTTAATCAGAATGGAGGAAGAAAAACTCCAAAGCACTGTGAAGGAAGGAATGAGAATATGTTCCCATCACTCCGGAATATGAAAAAAGTGCACTTGGTGCAAGGTGAATAAAAGCATTGAATTCTGTGTCTCTGGTGAAGGAGATATGTATTGAGAAATAGTTTGGAGGGAAAAGACCAAATCCCTTTGGGTAAGCCCAACAGTGGGGACACTTGATGTATATTGTTAACTGGCTTGCAGAATAATTCTTTCATATCAGATAACAGACATAAGTGGGCATGAAATGGTAATGAAGTCTCACCAATCTGACTGCCTAAATAAAACTGAACAACAGCCCTGCTAACATTGACAGGGCAAAGTCCACAAAACCTCAGCACTATACAAAGAACTACAGAGAACTAAGGAATACTGAGTGAGAAAATAATCTTCCCTACAGAATGGCATAGTGATAGGTTGTTCATTACCAGAGGTCCAGCCTAAAATATATACATAGAAGGAACATTATGCAGGTTTTATTTATACATTTGAGAATAGCTATGCATATATGTACACATATATATGTGTAACACAATTAATGATAAAAGATCATGAATTTGAAAAAGAGAAAGGCTGGATGTTTGGGAGAGTTTGGAGGAAGGAATGAGACAGAGAAATGATGTTATTTTATTATAATCTCAAAAATTAAAAAAAAAACTTATTTTTTTTTCTTAACTCCTAAGAAGGAACTTATCCAGAATTCTGGAAAATTAATCAGATAGAAAGAGAGTGTAGAAGAATTTTAATCCAGCAACATGGCTGCTCTGGCTGGAATACACACATACCCTTAGTACACACCTTTATTTATTTATATTTCAAATGTTGTCCTGTTTCCCAATTTCCCCTCTGCAAACCCCCATCCAGTCCCCCTCCCTCCTGCCTCTATAAGGGTGCTCCTCCCATACTCACTTCTGCCTCACTACCCTAGCATCCCCTTAGACTATAGCACTGAGTCTCCTCAGGACCAAGGGCCTCCCCTCCTATTGATGCCTACATATGCAGCTGGAGCCATGGGTACTCTTTAATTGGGGTGTAGTCTCTGGGAACTCTGGGGGATCTGGTTGGTTGATATTCTTGTTCTTCCTATGGTGTTACAATCACCTTCAGCTCCTGAAGTCTTTCCCCTAACTCTTCTATTGGGGTCTCCATGCTCAGTCCTATGGTTGGCTGTGAGCATCTACATCTGTAGTGGTCAGGCGCTAGTAGAAACTCTCAGGGAACAGCTATACCAGGCTCCTGTCAGCAAGTGCTTCTTGGCATCAGCAATAGTGTCTGGGTTTGGTGTCTGCAGATGGGATGAATCCCAAGGTGGGGCAGTCCTAGTACACACACCTTTAATCCCAAACAGTGTAGGTAAGGTAAGTTTAGTAAAGGAAGCAGACACATTTGAAAGTGGAGTCTATGGGAGGGGCAGACACAGAAATAAATCAGAGAAAGATTTGACAGAATGAATCAGAGATAAGATAGACCCAAGAACAGAGGTTGGGAGCCAGTGAGTTGAGAGGCGGTCCAGTACAGTGGGGTTTATTGTAGTTGAGTTTATGGAGTTCAGAGGCAATTTTTACAGGGACAGTTTTATGGGCTGCGAAAAGAACAAGCTAGACATAGGTAAAAATAGAATGGGCAAGAGAATAGAAAGGAGCCAGAACATTAGAACAGATTGTCGGAGTTAGTTTGAAGTCAAGAAGAGGAATTGAGTGAGAAGCTGAGAGAACTCCAATTGAAGCAGTCAGCTAGTACAGGTGAGTTGACCCAGTCAGGCAGAGTTCAGACAGAACTAGAAAACATGAGCTTTGGGTAGAACCTGTGTAGCTTGGGGTCGAAACCCTTAGAATTCTTGACATCAAGTTGTTGCTTCCAGGAAATGGATCCCATGTAAGAATGAATTCTGTAGGACTTGAAGCCCAGGGTGGTAAGGAAGGATTACCTGTTAGACTACACAAGGATAAAGTTAAAAGTGTACAGGGAAAAGGAGTCACATTGAACTGGACAGACTGTCTAGCTCATTTTTGTTGAGTTTAAGAAGTGGAATGATAGAAGATCCAGAAATGAGCCCTCATGTATATGGTCACCTGATTTTTGACAAAGGAGCAGTAAACATTCAATGGAAAAAGGACAGCCTATTCAACAAATGGTGCTGGTCCAACTGGCACTCAACATGCAAAAGAATGAAAATGGACCCGTTCTTATCTCCTTGTATAAAGCTCAAGTGTAAGTGGATTAAAGATCTCCACATTAAACCAGATACACTGAAACTATTAGATGAGAAAGTAGGGAAAACCTTAGAACACATAGGCACAGGAGAAAATTTCCTGAACAAAACACCAATGGCTCAAGCTCTACGGTCAAAGATTAACAAATGGGACTTAATGAGATTGCAAAGTTTCTGTAAGGCTAAGGACATCGTCAAGAAAACAAAACGGCAACCAACAAAATGGGAAAAGATCTTTACCAACACCACATCAGATAGAGGTCTAATATCCAAGGTGTACAAGGAACTCAAAAAGCTAGACACCAGAGAATCAAATAACCCTATTAAAAAATGGGGTACAAAGCTAAACAAATCATTTTCAGTTGAGGAACACCGAATGGCCGAAAAACATCTGAGGAAGTGCTCGACATCCTTAGCCATCAGGGAAATGCAAATCAAAACAACCCTAAGATTCCACCTCACACCAGTCAGATTGGCCAAGATCCAAAACTCAGATGACAGCAGATGCTGGCGAGGCTGCGGAGAAATAGGAACACTTCTTCACTGTTGGTGGGGTTGCAAGCTAATACAACCACTCTGGAAATCTGTCTGGCGATACCTCAGAAAATTGGATATAGTACTACCTGAAGACCCAGCTATTCCACTTCTGGGCATATACCCCAGAGACACTTTAATACACAACAAAGATATATGCACCACAATGTTCATAGCGGCTCTATTTATAATAGCCAGAAGCTGGAAGGAACCCAGATGTCCTTCAGAAGACGAATGGATACAAAAATTGTGGTACATATACACAATGGAATACTACTCAGCCACCAGAAACAATGACTTAACCAAATTCTTAAGAAAATGGCTGCATCTAGAGAAGATCATCCTGAGTGAGATAACCCAGTCACAAAAGAACAGACATAATATGCAGTCACTGATAGTGGGATGCTAACCCCAGAGGCTTGCACTCCCCCAGAAACAACTCACAGACTGTATGAAGTCCAAGAAATAAAGAAAACAAAAAAATATACATATATTCACAAAACAAGAAGACTTTGACTATTTCCATGTTGCGTTTTGTTTTACATGTACTTTACGCTTATTGTAACTAGTAGGTTTTCAATGCATACAGTCAAGCCCTTGAAAAAAATCAAGTACTGACTAAAAAATATATTCACATGGTTTTATGTAAAATTTATTTTAATGTCTGAAAAAACAATACTGACAAAAATGTATAATTTTAAGCAAAAAATGTTTAAAATCTGTACATTTATCTTTGTTTTGCAAAATAAAGTCGTTAAAAAAAAAGAAGTGGAATGATTAGTTTTCATCCTAATATAATTAGGGATGATTAGATAGTGAGAGTCTTAGACAGCCAAGACAAGAAACTGTATTTCCTAATTCAAAGTAGTGAGCAAGTGAGCGAGTGAGTGTGTGTGTGTGTGTGTGTGTGTGTGTGTGTGTTTAGAAGAAGAACTTAACAGAGGCATATTTACAGCCATTACCTTTCAGGATTTTCATATTGACTTAATAAATTCACATCTCAAATTAACCTGTTAAGTACTCAGGACTGAGAACTTGATTTGATATAGTGGGCTCACACAGGAAACAAAAATATACTCCCCCAGGAAGCAAAATTCTAATAAAAGATCCTGAGGAGAAGGAGATCAATACAAGATTATGTTCAGATTATGTTTTCTTAGTTGAAGTACTGGCATGAACAATGATCCCAGAAGGAGCCTTGTATGTGATTAAGTCCCGTGGTAAAATGTTTTTACATCCTAGGCAGCTCCAAGTTGTATGATACTAATGAAGGTTCACTTTTGCCATTTCTCTTTCTTTTCATGGCATCAGAGATCTGAGACTGGTCCATTTACGTTCTCTTTATTTTGTGTGTGTGTGTGTGTGTGTGTGTGTGTGTGTGTGTGTGTGTACCCATACACAGGGGGAAAATCACCAGTAGCAGTCTGTGTGGATTAAAATTTACCCTAATCCCATTTCTTGGTGCTTTTCTGGGGCATGGTGCATGCATGCTATATGTATTTGCCAAGCAGCAATAAAATCATGGTCATCAAGATGGGCTTGTAGTGTTTGAATTATATCACCACTGTGCAGGTAGCTGAGGGTCCAAACTCAAGGTCATACAAATCCCAGGAAAGAATCCTATACCTATTATTACAAAATTTGGTTTATTTTTCTTCATTTGCTTTGAATGTATGTGAGTGGTATTAAGTCTGTGGATGGAACAGAGCAGAGAGAGACCCCAGCAACTATGAATCACATGATATATAGAAGAATCAGACACATTTAGACAGGTTGAATATCCAGGTCCAAACAAAAAGACCGAGGCACTGTGTGCTTGCTTGTGCTCACACGGTCTGCCTACATTTATGAGACACACTGTGAACATGTATGCTTGAACTCTATCTCCTAAAATGGATCTCTGCTATCTTTTACTGTCTCTGTTTCATTGCTGTGAAAAGTCACTGTGACCAAGGCAACTCTTCTAAAATAAGAAAGCAGTTAACTTGAGGCTTGCTTACAGCTTCAGAGGTTTCATTGCTCATCTGGTACGGAACATGAGGTCATCTAGGCAGACTTGGTGCTGAGGAAGTGTTGAGAATTCCCGAGAGTTTTATATCCTAGTCTTCAGACAGCACAAATAGTAAAAGGAAGGAGAGAGAGAGGTGGAGAGGGAGAGAGAGGGAGAGAGAGAGAGAGAGAGAGAGAGAGAGAGAGAGAGAGAGAGAGAGAGAGAGAGAGAGAGAGAGAGAGAGAGAGAACTGGGCCTGGCATGGAATGCCATTATGAAACCTCAAAGCTCACTCCTGGCGACATATTTCCTCCAAATAGGCCACATCTACTCCAAGCAGTCTACACCTCCTAATCCTTATTATCTTTCAAATAGTTCCATTCCCCTGTGACTAAACACTCAAATATATGAGCCTATGAGGGGTCATTCTTATTTAAACTGCCACATTTAATGACATTTTTTTCCTTGTATAAAACATCAAATAAAAATAACAAACTTCTCAAGGAAAAATAGAATCCAATTTGTACTTCTTAGCTGAGTATAATGCACCCGAGACTTTGAAAGTTTGAGATTTCGTTTAAATGATTGGTTTTCTAGATTTCGTTTCACCCTTTTTGATGATTTAGATCTATAAAGACATCAAGATACATATAAATAATTCTGATGAGAGAGTGATAGACTCTCTCTTGCACACACATGCACACACATGTACATATATGCATACACACACATACAAACACACACACACATACACACACACACACACACACACACACACACACACACTCATTTGTTGCTATTTAGGTTTCTTGCTCATTTCGTTTTCTCCTCTACAGCTCTGAACTGTCCTGTGCAGAAGGCTTTGGTATTCACACCCTCATTCAAGAAGCCTAATTTAGGGGTACTCAACTGTCATGGCAGAGAGACCCCATCTCACATTGATGAGATATATCATGGTCATTTGGGATTTGGGCTTACTTAAATAAGTACAAACTTAGCATGTTTCAGAGTTCTTCTGTGCTGCTTCACATATTCTGAAATACTGCTAATGATTTAATATATTTTCAGCTCCTATCTGTTACCTTGTGGGTCATAGGTATTCCTTATCCTATTTGCAATGGTAAAGTCCTCACAATAGGGCCAACCTTGTCTTCTGGTTAAGTCGTCTGATAATGGGTTAATAAAATGCTTTCTGAAATATCCATGGTTTTCCCCCTATGAAGCTGAGGCTGTAGGTTACACGTCTGTGTAAGGATCATTGTTCACAGAGTCCCCTTGTCAGTCTTTCCTTCCCTTAACAGAATATAGAAAGCCCTGTACAAGAGGGAGGAACAGAGGTGAACTCTGTTTTACTTTATGGAAAAAAAATTACATGATTACGCTGATTTCCCCCTTCGGATTCTTGCCTAGATAGTGGAAGCTAAAGTGCTCATTTTGGTATCATTTACCAGAGTTAATTATAACACACTCACTAATATAAAATACCTTATTTTCCAGCTTCATTAAACTCTATTATAATTACCCTTTATTATTTCAATCTTCAAAGTCCTTTGCTTTTGAGGGTGGGTGTGAGTGGGAGTACAGTGCAGAAATATTTTGAGTATTGGAAGATGAAGTGACCTTTTGGATTACTCACTTTTGAACCGTGCTTCACTTTTTGCAGCAAATACATATAAGTTGTCATGGAAATGCATGGTAGTTATGTGCCCAGTGTGGGAGTACATTCAGTGGTCTCCACTGTTCTTATGAAAAAGGAGAGATGTTTGAATTAAACTAGAGAAAATACTGAATGTTCTTCAGCATTATTTTGAACCATGACCAGCTTCAGGTTCATGATATTTCTTTCTAGACAGCGAGCTTTGTGAGACAGAGCTATGAGTCTACATTAGAGGTGCTGGGGAAGAAAGTTTGAGAACACAGTAGTTTGGAAACACAGCTCCACTTAGGCTGGCTAGTCTTATTTTGGATACTCTCCTAAGTACTCTTCATTTTCCACCTTGTAATATAAATCTCATTACATGGAACAGATTAAGTACTTACAACTCTTAAATTTCTGCTTTAACGTGATAGGAGATGAGTTACAGGTTTCAGCCTTTACAAATTGAATGTATTAATATGCATGCAGAGCTAAATCCCACCTAGATGTCTGCCTAGCAGACAGGTGTTCCCGAAGCTTATAGATGGAGTGATTAAGACCTACACTCAACAACAATCAACAACAGTGGGAAAAGAGGCCCCCGGATTTGAGAGAGAGCAAGGAGGAGTCCATGGAAAAGTGTGGAAGGACAAAGAACAGATGTGTGTGATGTGGCTACATTATAATCTTTGAAAATAATAGAAATAATTATAAAACATAAACACAGTATCTAAAATTAGACTGCTTAACTTAGAATTCATGTGGTGTGGCATGAGGGGTTGGTGATGTGTGTTGCCTTGGACCAGGTACCGTGAGTCTTGACAACCTCTCATGTTCTTTTATAAGGGTGCTAAGTGTATGTTCTGGAAACAAGTAGAAATGTGAGAATGAATTCATTATTTAGCAAATGACTTGAAGGTTCAAAACCGCATCACTGAACAAGTGCCGAGAATCTATAAAGGGTTCAGCCTTCAATCATATGCTTTCACTGCTGCGAATCCCAGACTCAAAGGCAGCAGAGAGCCTCCTTTCCCCAACTGTTCTTATTGTGGACAACATTTTGAAGAAAAAAAAAATTAGTGCTCAGTTAATGTTTTTCACACCTAATGAGGTGAGAAATTCTAGGCAGGCCCAAGAAACATTTTTGGTGTACTGGAATTTGATCTTTGTGAAATTTAGCAGTTTCATTGTGACAGCTAGCCGAAATTTGCATAGTTTTTTCTTGCATTGTTTTAAAGTAATGCTTTTCTTTGCTAGTAACACAGATGGTACCAAGTGTACACCAGTGGTATCTGCATCTTTTTGTTCAAAGTGCACAAAAAGGATTAAATGGCACAAACCAATGATGTCTGCACCTGTTTGTTCAAAGTACATGGAGATAGTTAAACAATTACTTTCATACAAACTTTTAAGATGGGGGATATTTTGATTTTTTTCCTTTCATTGATATTGAATTGTTTCATACACTATATTGCAATTGTAAATTGTAAATTATGGTCCCCAGTTCCTCCACTTCTTCCAGTGCTTTCCATTCCTTCCATCAGAATCCATGCTCTTTTTGCTGCTTCTTAGAAAACAGGCATCTGAGGATTAGGAATAAAATAAGATATATAACAAAGCAGACACATCAGAAAGTGACTAAACAAACAAATTGGTAAAAGAGACAAAGAAGAAGCTCAAGAAACACATCTAGATGCAGAGACACACACATTCGCATGTTCAAGAATCACATAAAAGCTTGCAATCGGAAACCATAATATGTGCACAAAACACCGGGAAGGAAAAACCAAAACCCACTAATCAAACAAGTCAATCCAAAAGCTCTCCCTTAACATTCTTCCAATGAACTCCCAAACAATGCTTAGAGATGTTACTGAGTTTGTTTCATGTTGCCATCTCCTGCTAGTCTCTGTGTCTAACCTTAAAAGAGTATTGGTTCCTCTGTGAAAGTCCCTTAAGAGAAACTAAGTTTTGATTTGAAAATGATGGCTAATTGAAGACAGCTTCGAGTTGAAGATCAAGAACAAGTGTATACTTCTCTTCCCAGCTCTAGAACTTCATCCAGTGTAGACTCACGGAGGCCATGCTGCCTCACGCTTTGTGAGTTCATATGAGTGCCAACCCTGTTGTATCAAAAAGAATTTGTTTCCTTGGTGTCTTTCACCCCCTCTACCTCTTAGACTCCTCACCTCCTCTACTAAAGTGTTCCCTGAGCCCCAAGAGAAGGGATTTGATGAAGACATTCCTTTTGGGGCTGAGTGTTTTAAGGTCTCTCACTCCCTGCATATTACTTGTCTGTGGTCTATGTGTTTCCATCTGATGCAGAAGTTTCTCTGGTAATGTTTGAGTAAGGCATGAATTTATGGATATAGCAGAATGCCATGTTACTTTGATCAGACAGTAGTATATGTTTTTCTCCCTCTAGGTTCCCATACTATCTACTCTCAGGCTCTTGGCCACTTATGTAGCTTTGGCTATGAGTTCCATCTCAAAGAGTAAGCCTTAACTCAAACCAGATATTTGCACATTAACATATCACAAATAGTAGTCTGTAGAATTGAAGGTTTTATGTAGGTTCTTGCTTGACTTCTCCATGTTCAATGAGTTGGGTCGGTGCTGTCTTCAGAAACCAAGCCTTACCATTATTTTGTGGATAGCTCTCAATAGCTTTGGGAAAAGCCTGGATTATTTGGGAGTTTGCATGAGAAGAACCTTGAGTAAAAACTCAATTAGATGTAACCAATTCATAATGCTAAAAATTCATTTGGTGACATGAAAATGTACTGCTTGAATATGGATTTAAAAAATCCAATTAGATAGGCACACAGAAAAAATTTCTGAAAATAACACCAATGAATTATGCTTCAATATCAAGAATCAACAAATGGGACCTCATGAAATGGCAAAGCTTCTGGAAGGCTAAGGACACTATCAAAAAGACAAACTGGCAACTGACAGATTGGGAATAGATCTTTACCAATCCTACATCTGATAGAGGGCTAGTATCCAATATATACAAAGAACTCAAGATGTTAGACTCTAAAGAATCAAATAATCCTATTAAAAAATGGAGTCCAGAGCTAAACAAAGAATTCTCAACTGAGGAATACAGAACAGCTGAGAAGCACCTAAAGAAATGCTCAACATTCCTAGTCATCAAATACAAATCAAAACAACCCTGAAATTCTACCTCACACCAGTCAGAGTGGTTAAGATAAAAAAACTCAGATGACAGCCAATGCTGGAGAGGATGTGGAGAAAAAGGAACATTCCTCAGTTGTTCATGGGATTGAAAGCTGGTACAATCACTCTGGAAATCAGTCTGGCAGTTCCTCAGAAAATTGGACATAGTACTACCTGAGAACCTAGGTATACCACTCCTGGGTATATACTCCAAAATGCTACAGCATACAACAAGGACACATGCTCCACCATCTTCATAGCAGCCTTATTTATAATAGCCAGAAGCTGGAACAAACGCAGATACTCTTCAACAGAGGAATGGATACAAAAATTATGGTACTTACACAATGGAGTACAACTCAGCTCTTAAAAATAAGGAATGCATGAAATTCCTAGGTAAATGGATGGAACTTGAAGCTATCATCCTGAGTGAGGTAACTTAGTCACAAAAGAGCGCTCATGGTATCTACTCACTTATAAGTGGATACTAGCTCTAAAACCTTAGAATACCCAAGAAACAAGTCACAGAACTTATGAAGCTCAAAGAAAAGGAAGGCCAGAAAATAGATGTCTCAGTCCTTCATAGAAGGGAGAACAAAACAGTCATAAGAGGAAATAATGGGACAAATAGAGGAGCAGTGTTTGAACAAAAGATCATCCAGAGATGGCCTCTCCTGGGGATCCACCCCATATGCAGCCACTAAACCCATACACTATTGCTGATGCCAAGTAGTGCTTACTGGCAGGAATCTGACATGGATGTCTCCTGAGAGGCTCTGCCAGAGCTATACTGATACAGAGGAGGATGCTTGCAGCTAACCTTTGGACTGAACAGGGTACCCCAATGAAGGAGTTAGAGAAAGGACTGAAGGAGCTAAAAGGGTTTGCAACCCCATGGGAAGAACAAAGTTATCAACTAAGCAAACCCACTACATCTCCCAGAGACTAATAGACCAACCAATAAGTTCACATGGAGAGACCCATGGCTCGAGGTACATATACAGCAGAGGATGTCATTCTCTGACATTAATGGGAGGAGAAGCCTTAGGTTGAGTGAAGGTTGGTTTTCCCAGTGTAGGGGAAAGCCAAGGCACTGAGGTAGGAGAGGGAGGTTGAGAGAGGGAGCACCTTCATGGAGGCAATGGGAGGGGGAGGGGGAGGAGGATGGGATTTGTGGAAAGTGGATAATATCTGAAATGTGAATACAGAGAATATCCAATGAAAAAGAAGAATTTAATCTTAAACATAAAGTAAAAATCATAATACATATTGTGCTTAAACTATATTTTCTGGTTTTGATTATCATAAGGAATTATCTATGTAAAGTTTTTAAAAAGGTGGTTTTCAAATATTGAAAGAAATATTTATCCAGAAAGTTTGTGTTAACAAATTCTGCTAATTTTGCCTTCATATTAGTTAGTTCTTCAAAGCGCTGGTAATTCCTTGAGTCCAGTAGACAAGCACAGCTGTACCATTGTTGCCTTTATGCAATTAAGTAATAATCTCCACAGGTCTGTAATTTACTTTGAATTTACTTGGAAAATAAGCACCACACTCAAAGGTGCTAGCTATGAAATTCTTTCAGTGAACTCAGAGGAAGGGATGGGAAAGGGCAGATTTGGAGAAATAGGTTATTATATCTGACATTTTTTCTCCATTTAAAAATGATATCCACTCCTATCATCTGCAGAATCCTTTAAACTTTGAATCTGTTGGTGGATATCAGGTGGTTTCCTAACTGATCACATTAGTATAATTTTTCTGAGCTCAAAATACAATCACTAGCTTTTTGTTGTCAAACACTATCTATAGTGTATATTGTTTAGTTTATTCTTTCTGTTCTCTCAATACCAAATTGTTCCACTAAAAACCACAGAAAACATTGCAGGAACGAACAAGACTCTGTATAAATACCGAACTCAACAATCACTTAAGCAAGTTATCATAAGTGATGAAGACATGACTTCTGACTGAGTTTAACAAAGATAGTTTCTCCTCCCAGAGTTTAAGGGGAATGTGGTGAGCTAAACCATACAAATATGTAGAGTGATTCTAGTTTTCCTCTCCTGGACATTAGACATCAGGTATCAGCATTACTTCTGATATATTTTGTGACTTTGTTTCTGGTGTCATTATGACTCAACATACCTTCCAGTTTTTTGCATATCAAATTATCACCCTCTATAAAATCAAAGTCAGATGTTTATCTTCTTATGAAAATTGAATTATTTTTGAAGTTAGACCTTTTGGTAAGAGTGGGTAAGCAACTTAAACTGGTCTCAGATTTACTGTGTAGATGAGGATGACTTGTAACTCCTGAGCCTCCTGTTTTTACCTCTAACAGCTGAGGAACTAAAAACTGCATAGGTATTATTGAAACAAATATTTATGTTCCAAATTACTAAGCCATAGTTGAATCCAATTTTCACAAACTTCTCTTAGCTATTCTTGTACCTAGTTGTATGCAAAGGTATTTTATTTTTCGTTCATTGAACTTTTAGGGGCCAAAATGACATTCTAAGATTATTAGGCTTCTCTCGGTGTCAAAATAGCAATCAAGTAGACTAAATATTGAAAAAAAGACCCTTTATCACTAAATATTTTAACACCATATTTCTCAGGTATGTGTTTCTTGTTTATTTTGTGGCCAGACTCCTTCATTGTTAACTTAAAAATTAACATTTGTTTAACTGTTTTGTCACAGGTTGTCTTTATAAGAATAGATCATTTTTCTGATCTTAAGGAACTAAAATGAGCATTATTTGTAAGAGAAACCAATGTGATTGATCCCTGTATGCCAAACCTTTTCATGTGTGTGTGTGTTATGTAACTGTATACTAGTCTTAGATGTTAGCATTTCAAAACCAGTTGTTATTTAAAAAGAGTCTTACAGTCAGAATTCTAGTATACAAAGAATTCTCATAAGCCCCCACATCCCCTTAAGGAGCTAAGAGACTGTTGACCGCTGCTAGTGAAGAGAGGCAGTTTTCTTTATCGCGGTGGCCCCTGGTAGGTCAATAATGCTCCAATCGACTATACATTTGAATACCTGTCAGTACATATAGAACTCAGTGGGTTTTAAAAATCAGCAACAACAAAACAGAATATGTAAAATTGGGATCTGGGAAGAGTTAGGAAACAGAGTATGTATGAATAGGATAAAAAGCATTGCATTTATAATATTTCCCAAAAGTTAATAAACATATTTTAAAAGAAAGGAGTTGAAAATATACTACTTTTTTTCTCAAAAAAAAAAAAATAACATGATTATTTAAGAAATAACAGGAAGATGCTCCTGGTATTTTTAAAAGAGGCTATCCCTTTGTCATTTCTATGTCATTTTTTTTTCTGGTATTGTACAATACTTACATTTTAAGTCTCAGTCCAGAGAGAATATAGAGAAGTATATTTACAAAACCTAGATATTCTTCATCTGAATTTCAGACAAGAAGCAACTTGTCATGCCTCCAAAGCAAGATGTGTCGGTATGGAATTTGATTTATTGTGTGCTTCAGTTCTTAATGGAACAGAATAAGGCAATCTACCATGATTGTTGCTTCAAGCATAAGGTTAGGGAAGCGATAGAGCAAACAACCTCCCAACTGGATGATGGGAGCTATCTGCTGCTCCCGGGCTTCTTAGAGACATCCACCTCGGATCCCCGGGTCACACTCAGCCAGATCATCTCAATCACTGGTCTCCTTGTGTGACATCTGAACAAGCTGAAAAATTATTTTTGAACAACTGGTAAAAATAAGTGGTTCCCCTGCATCCTCTGTGGGAAATTTGGAAGTCTGCGTTGTAGATATGAGAAATTCATGAGGCTGGGGTGATTTATGTCTTCCTCCAAGAATTCAGGGATTGGGGTAACAGAGAACCTTCTTATTACTCATATAACTCACTGCAAGGTCAGTGGCCAATAAAGACATCAGTACTGGTGATTAATTGTGGATGGGCACCGCCCCTAACTTTCCTTTGATCCCAGAGACCCAGATAAACATGATGATGGGGCCCTTACTGTTCCAGCTTTGTCCTTCTCAGGTACCTAGCCTGACATAGGAGGAGAGAATTAAAAGAAAGGAAATGAGAGGCTGATAAATGTCACCTGGGAGGTAACATACCTCTGTTACTAAAGGTGCTTTTGCAGGATGAGAAATAGAGAGGTTTCCTAATGTGCTTGTCATAACTCACATCTTCGCAGTGGCTTGTGTTTTAAGAATACCTCCTCGTTTTCTTTTTCAGTGACTGACCAATAAATCTGGAGTCTGAGCAGTGGTGAGAACGTATTCTTCGAGGACATTTAACCTAATTTACGGAGGTAAGTCTTTATGAATAGATTATTAGGTCTTTATTACAGATGACCATGTCGATTCAATCGTTTTGCTTCCCATTGCTATTCACCAACTTCAGAGCATACAAAACCCACTTAGTAAAGTTTATATACATATATACAACCCTATATAGTTTTATACATTTTATATGCTTATATGAAATATGTTATATATGTCTCTGTGTGTATATATATATATATATATATATTTACAAAATACATAAAATTTTAAAATTTATTTATTTCTCTCTTTCTCTGTGTCTCTGTCAAACAGAACGTCTCCCCAAAATGCTTGTTTACCCTATGTACCAACCTTATTTGCAGTATACAAGCTAGATTCTATGAACGTGGACAAACTTGTAGTTTTCAAAACCATATTCATATATGTATTTCTGCTAAAGAACTTAGTAATGTTCTAATAGACGTGGAGCTTGTTGCCACCTTAATTCTGTGCTCAGTTGGTGAATCAAATGGTTACCTTTACCATAAGAGGCACGCCACCTGCATTAGAAATAAGCATAAGTCTAAAACGTTCATCCTTCTATTTGAATTTGGTCCTCAGGTCTGTTAAATGCTTAGCAAGTGTTTTCCATAAATGGTTGTGTCTGAAACACTGCATGTACAGAGGAGTACACTTCAAGGGCCGGTCGTGGGCACTGCTTGGGAGAAAAGTTAGCCATGGGAGAAAGGGAAGGTGCTACGTGCTTAATAGCACAGTGCACTCCTAAATGACCAAGCCTAGGCACTCTTGCAGGACATATAGAGTCAATGCCAGTACTTAACCCCATGGCGAAGAGTCTTTGGCCACGCCTTTGCGGGTTATCTTGATTACGTTGAGCAGGTGGGCCTGCCCACTGTGGGTAGCGCCATCCCATGGGCCTTATGAGGAGGAGAAAGTGAGACAGAAAGGAGCACTCTTCGTGACTGTGGATGCAATGTGATGACTTAGTTGCCTGGAAATTCTTGCTGCTGTCAACTCTGGGAGTATTCTTGTGATGTGCTTAACTCAGTCGGCTTGCTTAATTCTTTCTATCCTCCACTTTTCTACAAGACTCCTCAGGCTCCCCCTGAGGTTTGGCTGTGAGTCTCTGCATCTGCCTCTATTTACTCCTGGTCGAAGCCTTTCCAGAGCCAGTTATGCTAGGTTCTTGTCTGCACAGCTAGCCTGGCTGGACCTCAGCGGGAGAGATGTGCCTAGTCTTCCTGAGACTGGGTGTCTCATGGTGGAGCGGTACCTAAGGGGGAGGCTCTCCCTTCTCCTAGGAGGGGATAATGGGGGAAGGGTTTGTAAAGGTGGCATTGGGAGAAAAGGAGAGGGGGGGGGGTCGGGATGTAAAATGAATTATTATTTTTATATAAATTATTTTTCAAAATTTCTACTGCTGTGACTTCCCTGCCACAACGGACTGTAAACTCAAACAATGAGCCAAAATAAGCCCATTTTCTATTTAATTTCGTACGTTAGGGCACCCTATCACAACAATAAGAAGAGTTACTAACACAAAAGGAATCCTACAAAGAGAGCTTAAGCAAAATAATCCTAAGATTCTTCATATTAGAAGCGAAGCAGGAAGTAGCCTGAAAGTAGGAAGAGCAGATGATAAAAGATGAACAATGACGATGCTCCGACTCCTTAGGGTAAACTGATAAAAGTGTCTGGGGAGCAGGGATACTTGGCAGGCAGCTTATTGTGTGGTCCGAAAAGAAAATTCTCACCCTATCCAAATCCATTAGTAATTTTTATAAATTTGTATCTAAACTTCTGATTACAAAAGCAAGCCCAACATACCTTTGCAACACATTTCTCATCCCAATCATTGTCTTTGTGTAATAAGGGTCCCTAGGTGCTATTGCCCTTATAAACCAGGTGAACGGAGGAAGATTACATTGTAAAATGTGGGGAGATGCTGCCTGCACTTTCTTGCCTTTGTCATGGAAATGTTTTCTCTCCTGTTACTTTTTCACTTTTCCCTTGTCTTTGCCTTGGTCTCCATTTTTCCCTGAGTTTCCTCTGACCAGTTTGCTCATGACTGGTAATGAAGAAAAATGGGAAATTAATTTGAGAGGGAGGGGGTACATGGGAAGGCAGAAAAAGAAGGGGGAGCGATATAATTGTATTTAATTTGAATATATTTTAAAATCTATTGTTTATTTTTGTGGAAAAAAAAAACACAGGGAGTGATTCTGTGGGGGGACATGCATTCTTTGTATGTTAGCCTTAACTCTCTTCTTAGTAACAAGGGAATTTCAATGCTTTTGTGAAGTTGGTATCTGTAGGTTTGACAACTTTACCAAATAATCATGTACTCTGACTATTCACACACTGGGAATTCTCCAGAAGTAAAGGTATTTCTTAAGCATCCAGGAGTAAGAGGCTCTGAATGTGACCTTCAGCCACATAACTCTCGGACAGACACATCTCTAGTAATTGAACATTCCCTAGGAACATTCCTGCATGCCATTGTTGACTCAAGTTATTTCTTTCTTATAGATATGCGTGTTTTATAAAAGAAAGTAAGATTTTAACATTTTCCCTGTTTCATGGTTAAAAATATGTAATATTATAGGTACCTGCAGACCACGTTTATCTAAAATAATAATAATGTTTCTGATGACTTAATAAACATTCACAATGTCAGCTTTCCAGGCTGGAAGCTAATGTTTAAATTTTATAAACAGTGTTCTTAGCTGTGTACTCTGGATGATGGTTCGAATAGTCATTGACTCAGGGTTTGCCTAATTGTTTTATAGAGAAGATGATTTAATCAAATGCTTAACTTATTGTCAAAAAATGGTAGATTAATGCATGCATGCTTTTAGAAGTTATCTGTCTACTAGAAATGCTATTTTAGAAATCCCTTAATCCAAACACAGTCTCAGAATAAAAATAGCATTTTTTTTTCTATCTCTCTCTCTCTTTTTTTAAACCTTTCCATTTCAACTGCTGTTTCACTGTGGTACCAAATTGCTCTTCAGAAAGTCTTAAGCCTCTTTCAAGATTCTCACTAATTTTAAGTGATAACTAAAATCATTGGTTATAGATCTAGTGTCAAATAAGTCTTTATCTCTTCCTGTGGGCGGCTATCTTCTTGACTGATGTAAGTGAAAAAAGAAATGCATTTCTTTTTCTAGTTGAAAATGGACAATTTAGCCACCACATGTCTGCCAATGCACCTCTGTATGAGATGTAATTATATGTGAAATAATAACCTTGCTGCCAAATAGTTTTCAGTGCTTTGCTTTATATGAGAAACAATACATTTTTAGTTCCAAGAGGCAATAAGATAATGACATTCAAGTCAATCTCTGGCTGCTTTTACTTTCTTATACATTTTTTTAAGTCTATGGCTCATCTTTCCCTAGTTTTCACAATGTTAAGATGACAATCTCCTGTTATAATTTAGATAACCAAGCCTTTGGTTAATTTTCAACCCAATTTTTCCTGAATATGGATGCATTAAAAGAGTCCATCCACAATTTATGATAACAGGTTTTAGAAACCACTTTTCTCCTATAAGTCATCAGCTATTGTGTGGTGTTGGGAGTTTATATTATGCTGTTTCCACTAATCTATCTTAGTAAATTAAAAGCTTGTTCACACACACAAAAAAAAGGAGACAAGTAAAAGAAAGTCAGTAATAAGCAAACAATATTTACTTAGCAATACCTATGGACCAAGCAAAATGTTAAGAGCTTTATATGTTTGCCCATAGCTTTTGCTCCATAATGCCCAGAAATAGTATAATTCTTGTTTTTATATTCATGTATCAAATTTTTTCATGCTTGATTTTTTTCTCTTGCATACATAGAAGCTAGTCAAATTTGCACTTTTAGGGGGTATCCTTTGTGTTGAAGAGTAGAAAGCAAAGTTATCAGATCCCAAAGAGACTGTAGTCTTTTGTTTCTTTACTACAATAGCCTAGGCTCATTAAAACAAGATTTGCAGACTTGGAATGATATTTGATGGTGCAGTGAGCCAAATGCCAGAGAAAGGAAGACACTGAAGTGACATATCATTTCTCACTTTGGAAGACATTTGGAAACTTGGAAAATTAGCACAGTGAATATCCAATTTACTGTTGCTATGCCACAGCAACCTTAAAGTCTATCGTAGTGTCTACTGATAGGACTATGACAGCATCTTGCCTGGGAGCCTGTGGCTAGGAGTGCTCCACAGCAAAAGTTTGATGGTGGCTGCAGATGTGCTTCTAACATGGCTCATCTCACACTCAGCAGATTGCTGCTCATGTTAGCCAGTGACTTCTAGCCCTTCACGGTGGGGTCTCCCTAGATAAGATGCTTTTGAACATGGTGAGTGACATTCCTCTAAGGGAGTATTACAACACAACTGACAATATCTCCTGTGATTCTTTGCAAGTTACACAATATCACTTTTTGCCATATTCTGTCCATGTATTCAGACTATGAGGCATTGTGGAAGGTGTCTGTCAAAAGATTTGAATGTCAGAAGGTGAAGAACACTGAAGACCAACATGTGGCTTGGTGTCCACAACAACATATACCACAGCCCAAGAGCATCTTCTTCTTTAAAGCTGAGAAATTTCTCAAGACCTACAAGGACAGCAGATATCCTCAAAGCAAAGGCACAAACTCTGCTTTCCTGATAGCTTACAGGCTTGTTTATAGTCAGCCAATAAATGTTTATGTAGTACATTGTGTCACCAATCTAAACAATGGAAATATACTGAAAAAAATGAGACTTAATTTTCTTTTCTGAACTTTAGTTGTAAGGGTTGTATTGTAAATGTGTCCTTTGGGGCTAACATCCCATGACCTTCTGGTCTTTGCATTGTGCCAATCTATGGTTTTCTGTAACAGTCTCCTGTTGTTTTAAAGAAACTTCTTTGACAAAACATGGAAGCTACAGTTATCTGTGATAAAATGAATTTTAGTGTATAATTAGGAATTATGCTGATCTAGTAAAATGACTGCAGAAACATCCATTCCAAGAACCACTCTAGACTAGTCTCATGTCGTTTTATAGGACTTTATTACCAGCTATGATTTCTTTCCTTTTGAGGAGGCTTTAATCACTCCAATTAGACAGCTGTTGGTCACTCCCGAGAGCAATGCCACTATTGCACTTTTGGAGACATCTGGCCATGCTCGTTCTTCATTATAGTTCACAGGCGTCACAGTGAACAGGACTTTTGATTGGTTCTCTTTCTTGGGAACTTGCAGAGTACTTTCTGTACTATG
The DNA here is from genome assembly GCF_963924665.1 of Micromys minutus. NCBI lineage: Eukaryota > Metazoa > Chordata > Mammalia > Rodentia > Muridae > Micromys > Micromys minutus. The sequence continues at coordinate 24,225,332 of NC_137974.1, read as the reverse complement.
GAAGCTAGATGGTAGAAAAGAAGCTTCTAGTTAGATCATGAAATACATGGTGGAGAGATTGTCACTAGGTAGAACAGCAAGTCTTCTGTGAGACAGTGTCTCCTAGATATGGTTGCCTGAAAAATATTTAAACAGTGACAATACCAACAGACCTGCTAACATGAATGGGGGGGGGAGACCTTGAGGAGTCCATTTTGTGGATTTGGTTTATTGCTTTTCTTATGTTAATTGGGTTCCCATATTACACCAGAATTCACCCTAATTACAGTTTCCAGTGGCTAAAAACTGGGCAGAGAGACACACACACACACACACAGAGAGAGAGAGGCAGGACTTTAGATTTTCTGGGCAAAAGAACCACACGGAAAAAGTAAGGTAGTGTTGAAATGCCAGAGAAGCACAAAAATCAGGCAGAAGAGTTGCAGAAGACAAGAGTAACAATCATGTAAAAGCTGGGGAAAAGTGGCCCCAAAGGGGCCCCTCCCAACTGTGTCTGGGGTAGCAAAGACAGAATATAGATTTTAGTAAGTAATAATTCAAGAGTATTAGAGGGGAGTCTTGAAGTCTTGAGCAATGTGGAAGTTTGGGAGTGGCCCAGCAGTTGTGATATTAAAATTGGCATATTAAAATAGAAGTTTCTCTCTCTCTCTCTCTCTTTCTCTCTCTCTCTCTCTCTCTCTCTCTCTCTCTCTCTCTCTCTCTCTCTTTCTTTCTCTCTCTCTGTCTCCCCCCCTGTATGTGTGTATGTTTCTGTAACATTGGGCAGGTGACAAGAAACCCAGTCCACTGCCAGGGTGATTTGAGTAGTGATATTAATTAATATTATAAGACAGGTCCAACCCCCAGACAAAGAACTAAAGGCAACTAATGACTGTTGAGAGGGAGAGAATTAGTTTCTTTTGGGGATGAGAGTCCTAATTGGTTATCTAATACAAAGTAGTCTTCCCTGAGATCGTATACACATAGACAATAAAAATGAAATTAGCAGGCTGTATTTGTACCTCTATCAATCAATCAATTTATCTATCTATCTATCTATCTATCTATCGATCTATTTATCTATCACTTATTTATCTAAAATAATAATCAATAAAAAGAAGCCATAATTTTAATGGGAGCGAGGGAAAGGATGGTAAGCACTGAAGGCAGAAGGCATGAAAGAGTTTGGAGGAAGAAAAGGAAAGAAAAAGTGATGTGATTATATTTTAAATTTATATATTTAAAAGAGTCTGAAATAAAAAATAATTACACTAAGAGTTTATGTTATGTGGTAAAAGAAATTAACTATGATTGTAAAAATTTCAGGTAGGATAATTTAATATGATGTAGCCATTGAGGGCATTTTTCAGTTGGGGACTGGCAGAAGGCTTTGATTCCTAAGACAACACATGAAAGCTCTAATTTGACTGGTAAATCAGGGCATTTATGTAAATATCTGAGGGAGAGGAATTGATCAGACATAAAGAAAAGTAATCACAAAGGTATTGAGAAAAAGACAAGGTAGGTAATTATAAAGGATGTAGTAAGAGAGTAGAAGGGTTACCCAGGGGCTCAAATAGTGCGAACACATTTCCTACATCAACCAAAACATAGTAGAACCTTGTTAGATGGCAATTCATGGGAGAGAGTCTTGCTTTAATACAATCGATAGAAATGGACATTGGAAACTACATAAAACTGAGAAGTGACTAGTGGAGATTTTACACAGCTATTCCTACTATTCAAGGGATGCATTTTGGTGGTTGGAATTGAAATTGCAAAGGAGGGGACAAGGTAAAAAGTACTCAGGAACAGGATACACTTTTGTAAGCATACTTACTGAAGAATTAGAAATAGAGTTTTGAGTGGAGAGAAACCAGTGATGTTTAGTCCAGAAATGTCTCCCTGGGAAGGCGGTGGGTTTTCACAGAGATAGAAATTGCAAGCAAAACAAATTAGAGGTTCTCCCCTTTGGTCACGGAAGAAGCATGTTTAGTTAGGGTTTCATTAACTACTAGATGTCCAAGTAAATAAGGCAGTAAGACATATTAATTTTTTGAGTACTAAAGGATTGGAGTTATAGGTTTGTGAATCACACAAAGATATAAACTCATGTGCATACAGATAAAAAGAAGCCACAAGGTTGGATTGTATCTCCTAGATTAATAGTGAAGGAACTGAGCCTACAAAAGATGCTAGGGAGATGAAGGGCATAAAACAAGGACAACTGGAAGAGAACAGGAAGTATAGCGAGAGGAAAACCAGAAGGCCATGCTATCTTGTAAACTGATGGTAAAGAATTTCAGCAATGATACAGTCAGATAAATGCAACCTGTAAATTTCCTAAAATTTGGCTTTAGGGCTGGGGATACATCTCAGTGATAAAATGCCTGACTAGCATGTCTAGTGGATTAATGCCTGGCACCAAAAAATAGATTTTCTGACATACAGGGTATTTATTAATATTATAAAAATTATTACTGTTTCCCATGGTTCCCTAAATGTGAATTTTTTTTCAATCTTTTGATTCATTTATGTATTTATTCACTTTACATTCTGATTGCTCCCTCCTCACCCCTCCTCTCCTCCCATCTCACCCCTTCACATTTCTTTTTCCCATTACTCAGTCCTCTCCTCCTCAGAGATGTCTCTCACCCTGGGACATCCAGTCACAGTGAGACTAAGCACATCTCACATTGAGGCCCAAGTCGGCAGTGCAGTTAGAAGGGGATCCAATGGCAGGTAACTGAGTGAAAGACAACTCTTGCTTCAATTGTTAGAAGACTACATGAATACCAATTTGTACAGCTGCTAAAAATATGTAGGGTGCCTAGGTCGAACCACTGCATGTCTCTTGGTTGGTGGTTCAGTCTCTGTAAGGCCACCAGATTAGGTGACTCAGTAGGTTGTTGTGGTTTCCTTGACACCTCCAGGTTGTTCAATTCTACCTCTGACTCTTCCATAAGACTCTAAGAAATCCTCCTGATGTTTGGCCGTGGGTCTCTGCCTCTGTTTCTATCTGCTGCTGGATGAAGCCTTTCAGGAGAGGCCCCTGTCTGCAAGCATAGCGGAGTACTATTAATAGATTCAGTGATTTGCTCTCTTACGTGGGATGGATCTCAAGTTGGATCAGTCAATCATTGGGTGGACATTCTCTCAATCTCTGAAACAAGCAATCAAAAAAATCCCATGATGTGTGTGTGTGTGTGTGTGTGTGTGTGTGTGTGTGTGTGTGTGTGTGTGTCCCTATACAACTTTAAAATTAATTTGTCTTTTTGGAGGTAATACTTTCTTTTTAAAGATGGCATCTTAGTATGCACTCCAAATAGTTTTAAGCTATTGGTAATCCTCCTGCCTCTACCTTTTAGGTATTGAATTACATTACAAACATGAGCACCAGATCCAGTATATATACAGTATTTTAAGTTTAATTTTATGCACATGAATTTTATTAATAAAATTCATTTCTAAGTCCCTGGTATTTATTATTACACTTTCTTAAAATTTGGCTTTTGGCCTGTGGATTGATACATCTCAGTAATAAAATGCCTGACTGGCAAGTCTTGTGGTTTAATCCCTAGCATCTACAAATAGGAATATTCTGACATATAGATAGACACTATTATTAAAATTATAAAAATTATCATTGTTCCCCATTGATTCTTACTGTGAGCCTTCTTAAAAAATGCCTTTCTCTATCATCATTATCTCAGAGTAAGAAACATTTCTTCTTCCTCTAAGAAATGGCCAAGTGTTGATATTGTTTTTCCCAACAACTTTAAAGCCCTGTTTAAAGATGTACTATCTGCGCACTGTTGCTAACAATTTCAGAGAATGACTCTTTCATTACAACCATTTAAGATATCTTTCACAAGGCTCAAATTCTTTTATTTCAGTTTTCTCCTCAGTTGAAATCAAGAGAAGCACAATGTACAAACAATATACTTTAATATTTATCGTCATAAAAGTTCTCATGTGTTTGAGCTAGAGTTGTAACAAAACTATAACAATAAAATTGCCACTACCAGTGATCTTGAAAGTGTTTATGCGGATGCTGCAGTTCTTGGAGCCTATGTGCACCTCGGCATGGAGTGGTACTGTTTCTGTGTGTGACGGCTCATATTGTATCAACTAGGGCATGGAAATTTGGGATAGACTGTGATAAATTCAGAAATTCATTTGAAAGGTTCATTCCAGTGTTTTGTAAATTATTTGCTTAAATACTTCATTTCAAAGATGAAGTCTTAACAGACATTTCCCACAAAATACTAAAAATGTTAGGAAAGTAGGCACCAGAATATCTTCTCAAAACACTTAAGCATTTATATTTTTAATAGCAAGAATTTACTTAGTATTTTTGAACTACCAAATGAGCGCCATATATTATACTTTTTACTTTTAAATATAAAGGATTGCTGCCTCTTTCATGATGTGAATGTGTGGGTCTCTGACTCTTTTGGCTGCCCTTGAGAATGTTTTCCTCCAACACTTTTCCACTGTTGGTGGGGTTGTAAACTGATACAATCACTCTGGAAATCAGTCTGGCGATTCCTCAGAAAATTGGACATAGTACTACCTGAAGACCCAGCTATTCTACTTCTGGGAATATAACCCAGAGACACTCCAATATACAACAAAGATACATGCACCACAATGTTCATAGCAGCTCTATTTATAATAGCGAGAAGCTGGAAAGAACCCAGATGTCCTTCAGTAGATGAATGGATACAAAAATTGTGGTACATTTACACAATGGAGTACTACTCAGCTATCAGAAACAATGACTTAACCAAGTTCTTAAGAAAATGGTTGCATCTAGAGAATATCATCCTGAGTGAGATAACCCAGTCACAAAAGAACAGATATAATATGCAGTCACTGATAGTGGGATGCTAACCCCAGAGGCTCGGACTGCCCCAGAAACAACTCACAGACTGTGTGAAGTTCAAGAAAATAAAAAAAAGAAAAGAAAAGAAAACAAATCAATATGTCCCCTCACTTTTCACCCTGGTTTTATAAGTCAAACTGTCATCCTTCAGACAAATTTTCTGCCAACAAGCATCCTATGCCCTCTTACCTCAGCTCTGAGTTCATGGCTGTGTGTTACTCACTGGACTTTTACATGGGCGCTGGGGGTCCGAATGTCAGCCCTCATGTTTGTAGAACTGTAAGAGTAATGTAGGAAAAGTGGGCATTGTGTTGATGATGGGGGAAGGGCTGTAACTGTACCTTCCATTCATTGCTTGAAGTAGTAGAACCACAGATTCTAGTGAACTTTTTCTGTGTTCCCCTATTTCACAGTAAGGTTGTGCTCAGCCCTCATGCATGACGCTAACTGGCATAGGTGGCTCTCAGGCACTACAGTCTTCCCTTCAACTCCTCACAACAGAAGCAGAGAGGGTTCAGGTGAGAAGACACCCCTATGATGGCACTCTGATCTGCTCCATGTATACTAGGGACATGTGGGGCAAGTATTGGATTTGTACATGTGTCCTGCTCTGACTGAAAGGTGTGTTAACATGGCTCATGAACCAACAATGTCTCACTCCCTTAGAATTTCTCAGAAAGTCATTTTCCTCTTCGACCCTTTCAGACCATGGATACTTGAGGCATTTCCCATAATGCCAGCGAGTCTCAGCTCCTCTTCTTCTACAGATTTTTAGTCTGTAATGTGTCACGCTGCAGACACTGATGTGTGCTGCCAGCAATTGCTCATTAAAAAACCATAGACCTGTCAAACAAACGAGAGAGAGAGAGAGAGAGAGAGAGAGAGAGAGAGAGAGAGAGAGAGAGAGAGAGAGAGAGAATGTTTTCCTCCTATTGGGTTGCCTTGGCCAGCCTTGATGTGAGGACTTTCACTTTATCTTACTGTGTTTGGGCTTTTCCGTGTCTTAGTTAGGGTTTTATTGCTGTGGAGAGATACCATGACCACTGAAACCCTTACAATTTTAAGCATTCAATTGGGACAGACTTACAGTTTTAGACGTTTAGTCCAATATCATGGCAGGAAGCATGGCAGCATGTAGACAGACATGGTGCTGGAGGAGCCAAGAAGCTTGATCCAAAGGCAGCAAAGAGGAAACTAAAATTCCATCCTGGGTATAGCTTGGGATTATATATGAGACCTTAAAGCTTGCCTCTGAAGTGACACACTTCCTCCAACAAGGCCATACCTACCCCAACAACGTCACATTTCCTAATAGTGTCACTTCCTGTAGGTCAAGCATTCAAACCCATAAATCTATGGGCTGGTAAACTACTCAAACCAGTTGGTTGGTTCTTAGAGGCCTGCCTGCTCTTTTCTAAAGGGAAACTTAGGGGGAGTACATCCACTGGAGAAGGGGGTCAGGGCAGCAGGTAGGAGCAAAGAGGGGAGAAACTATGGTCAGGATGTATTGTATGAGAGAATAATTTTTTTTAAAAAAAAGAATTGTCGGACTGATTGCTGGTTTTGAATGGTTGTGGTACTTATAATGGATCAAAAAACATAAAAGAAATGAGTGGTTTTAATTCTCCTTGGTAGTATATAGTATAATTGGTAAAGTGTTGGATGGTGTTTCTGTCCTTTTTATTTTCCATTTCTAATGTAAAACCAATTAAGAGTAAGCAGTTGGAAATAATTCTGAACATAATTCTGTGATCCCTTTTATAATATAGTTAATGTAATTTCTGCAAGTAAATGGATATCAATTTCAATAAGGTTCTCAAATGAGAGTGCTGCGAAGCCTTTCAGGCTGTCCTTTACATCTGACAGTTACAATTATGTACAGAAGAAGGAAGGAGTGAGCTCATTAGGACATCTCAGATACCTGTTCACATAACAGCTTCTGCTATAGTTAATGCATTTCCTTTAGAAATAGAAAGAATGCCTTTTTCTATTTTATTTAGGTAATTTGATGCATCTAGACCTTAATATATAATTTTATTTGTAAGATAAATAATTTTTCTGTGCATATACACAGCATGATTCATAGATAACATACATATATACCATTAATATGTGTGTGTATATGTGTGTGTGTAATTTTCTTCACTTTCCATCATTTAAAGAATTATAGACAATGATAAGCTGAAAGAATAATGTGGTCACATAGCAAGATTACAGACTAAATTATAAGTGAAAATAATTTTATATGATTATTCAATCAGGATCAGTCGACCATCCATGGATAAATTGTAAATGAAGAAGTTAAAAATGCTTGACTATATTGTAAGGTATATTGGAAAACTAAGTTGTTTTGGAAAACTCAGATGCCTTAAAAACTACTTAAGGTGTATAAGGGTGGGAGAGCTTATCCCACAGATGTTAATTAGTGAAACTTTGTTGATGTGAAAGCATATGTTAAAAACATGTTTCTTATCATTGGCTCAACTCTCATATTGAATACATACTTATGAGTGTATCTGTGTGTGTACATTGTATTGTAAGTTACATATACATGTAATAAAATTTATAAAGAAATCAATAATCTTTCTGTGAGAGTTAATTACATCCTTGAAGGTCACATGGTAAGATATTTAATATCATTGATTTTATATCCACAGGTATTTTTATCTCCTATTTATTTTTATAGTAATATTCTGTACTATAGTGTGTGGATTCCACAACCCTTTATCTTTTTTATTCCTCAGAACCTATATCCTAGTTTTAATACCTCATATATTTTTATTATTGCTTAATCTCATTGTCCTTATTACAAAATATAAATGTTGTGACATTTTAATACAAAATCATTCTAAATATTCCTTTTGTTTACATATTTGTCAGTTGCCTTGTGAAATCAGAGTAAGAATAGAAAGCCATAATACATTAAAGAAACACTACAATATTATTGCTTGCCACTGTTCTGTGTGAAACAATTTAAATTCAACGTTAATGTGAAAGCACTCTACTCAAAGTATGTTTCTATTAGGTAATATAAGTCATAATTTCTGCAGAAATACACTAGGTAATAATTCTCTGAAAATAAGAGCTATCATCTGATAGTGGCTTTTTACAGTAAAATTTTAATGTAATTAAACTTTAAAGAAAGACTGAAAACATGGCGAATAAGTCTGGATAAAAATTGAATGGGCAAAGATGTATTTTTAGTATCTTCTGTTTATCATGTATTTTATACCAGCTTGCATAGTTTATTTGTCTATTTTCAATAGTAATCATCCCTAATCTTGGTTAACATTATATTTTAGTGGAAATACAGAGTTTATTAATCAAATCATTATATAATCATTTTAAAAACATGAAAGAAATAAGACATAATTTTTAGTTTCTGGTACTTTATGAGGATTCAATATACAGACATCTGAAACCTAGACCATTGGTGAGACCATTGAATGACTCTTGAACATCACATACTAGAGCATAATGAATGTATAATTGACTGCAATGGGACCAGATGGAAACCATAGGGGCTGGATTTAAAGAGTTCTTCAGAGTACCTTTGGAACGACGGGATTTGAGAAGGATATTCTAGACAGAATGAAGAGAATGGGGAGTTGTAGAGGCATGCAAGCTTATGAGCTAGGAGAAGATGATATTCATGCTTAAGTTACATGGCTAGTGCTCTATGAAGAAGAGTGGTGAAGACTATGATTTGGACATCTCGATAGCACTATGACCACATGTGAAGAACAGGTTAGAGGAGAGGTGAAAATATGATATTTACCTATTAAGTTATCTCAATGATCCAGGGGAGAAATATTAAGAAACTTGAACCCAGGCTGTGGTAGTATTGGAGAAAGCAAAGTCTGGGAAAGCTCAAACAAGGAAAGGACTTAAATCTTAGTAGGGTAACATGTGAAAAGACATCAGTGTTGGTCTCTGCAGAATTATTGTTTCTCCTGGTCAAAGGTGCTGCTGCTGATGGATAAATAATGCAAGAAGACAAACAGGTTGGGGACATTAGTACACTGCAGGCAGATTTTACTCCAGTGAAAACTTCATGCTCAACATACTTCGTAATGGCAGTGTGGCTTCCTGACTTTTCAGGGGAAACTACCCTGGTAAAGAAAACCCCAAATATTAAGTTTTTTAAAATTTTAATGTGATTTTAAAAAACTGAATTAAACTTAAAAGAGTAACTTCTCTAGAAATCAAGATATTCTATTTTCTCTATTTTTAGTCTTCTTCATGAACTGAGTTAGTGAGTCATCTTGATGTACCGCTAGGAGACAAAAATCTGGCTTGAGAAGGGAAGGAGATAAAAATCTGTTTTCCTCAAAGATTGTTACATCTTGACTGGACAGATTGACCTTAATGGTAGACCACAATAGTTTTCCAACTTCGACTTGTCTTCACAGAAAGAAACAAATGTATTTCGGGACTTTATGAACTCATTCTCATTGGTATCCAAAGCCACAAGCTTTCTGTGTCAAAAACACTTAAGTAAAAATTTTAGTTTGTGTACTAGACATTGTAGAGTATGCATATGATTCTGCACTCAGAGATGTAGAGAAAGGAGGGTCACCATAGTTGGAAGCCAGACTCGGCTACATAACAAGTTCTATACTATTTAGCATGATATATTAAGGTGCTATTTCAAGCAATAAACAAACAAGATTTTTGATTAATATAACCTGAAGCCATGTGATAGAAGAAGATTTGATAACTAACATGGATGTGCATTTTGTAACTCCAAAACTTAATTGCAACTTCATTTCTTAGATGATTTTAAAAAAACAAGAGCTAACAATAAAGCTTTAGTCAACACATAATGCAATAATTTTCCATTTAGGAAAGCTAGAGGAATAAAATATCAGAGGTTGAATTTGACAGTTAAGAACTGACTCCTAGAATTATCAGATACAAAGTATAAAATGAGTATTTTAAAACTTTAAATGAATCTACCAGCCCTGAATTATATCATGCCTAACACTGGCATGCCCTATCTTTCCCTACAGTCATCACTGTGGTAACAAGCTTTTGATTGATATGATTTGTATATGTTTCACCTTAGCTGAACTGTGGACCTATTTCCTTTTTTCCTCAGGCATATCTGATAACTAAAAACAGCTACTTGGTATGCTTTGCTCCACTAAGGATGTGAGCTCATAAATACACCCTCATCTGCTGTGGAAGGAAAGGGGATTCTAAAGAACTTTACACATGGTTTTTCCAATGTTTGTGTGTGTTCAAGCTCCTAGTGCTCAAGAAGAATGTTGACAGTGTGACTCTTCACTTGCTTGTTCTTCCAAGCTTGGGTTATGCCTGTTCTCCTTAGGCTAGAATTGAGAGCTACATGTGGTATCATGATATATACTTTATTAACATTGGGATTAAGGGTACAGAAGTGAAATTGTAGATTGGGAGAAATCACAGACATTAAAAAGAGAATAAGAATTCTCTACTGAAAATTATCAAATGGCTGACAATCACCAAAGAAATGTTCAACATGCTTAGTAATCAGGGAAATGAAAATCAAAACTGCCCTGAGATTCCACCTCATACCAGTCAGAATGGCTAAGATCAAAAACTCAAGTGACAGCAGATGCTGGCAAGGATATAGAAAAAGAGGAACACTCTTCCATTGTTAGGATTGCAAGCCAATACCACTACTCTAGTAATCAGTCTGGTGGTTCCTCAGAAAATTGGACATAGTATTACCTGAGGACCCAGCTATACTATTCCTGGGCATATACTCAAAATATGCTCCAACATATAACAAGGACAAATGCTCCACTATGTTCATAATAGCCTTCTTTGTAAGAACCAGAAGCTGGAAAGAACCCAGATACCCTTCAACAGAAAAATGGATACAGAAAATGTGGTACATTTACACAATGGAGTACTACTCAGATATTAAAAACCATGACTTCATGAGATTCTTAGGTGGATAGATGGAACTAGAAAATATCATTCTGAGTGAGGTAACTCAGTGACAAAAAATTAAATAAACCACACATGCACACACATGGTATGCACTCACTGATAAGTGGATATTAGCCCAAAAGCTTGGTGTACCCAAGATACAATTTACAGAGCATTTGAAACTCAAGAAGTTGGAAGATCAAAGAGTGGATATTTCAGTCCTTCTGAAAAGGGGGAACAAAATATTCACAGAGGAAATACAAAGTGTGGAGCAAAGAATGAAAGAAAGGCCATCTAGAGACCACTCCACCCAGGGATCCATCCAATATACAGTTACCAAACCCATACAATATTGTGGATGCCAAGAAGTGCTTGCTGATAAGTGCCTAATATAGCTGTCTACTTAGAGGTTCTGCTAGAGCATGATAAATACAGAATTGGATGCTCTCAACAAACCATTGGACTGAGAATGGGGTCCCCAATGGGGGAGTTAGGAAGAGGACTGAAGGAGTTGAAGGGTTTTTCAATACCATAGGAAGAACAACAATATCAACCAATCAGATACCCCAGAACTTCCAAAACTAAACCACCAACCAAAGAGCATGCATGGAGGAACCCAAGGCTCCAGCAGCATATATAGCAGAGGACAGCCAAATAAGGCATCAATGAGAGGAGAGGCTCTTGATCCCAGTATAGGGGAATGCCAAGGCAGGAGATGGAATGAATGAGTGGGAGGGAAACACTCGCATAGAGGCATGGGAAGGGGAATGAGAAGATAGGGTGATTCCAGAGGGGAAACCAGGAAAAGGAATAACATTTGAAATGTAAGTAAAGAAAATATCCAATAAAAAAGAAAGAAAAAAAGTGGATCTTAATTAAAGTAAGATCAGAATGACCATAACTTTGCCAGTAGGGATCAAAGGTGACAGCCTTTATTATTCTCAAGGGTTACAGAGTTGCAAAGCCAAGTTATATGTCCCACGATTCACATGAGCAGAAACAAACTGAACATTGGAACGATCAAAGGTGATGTAAACTATTGCAATGTAAGATTAGAGCTCTTCTCTGAGATTTTGGATCTGTGTTATTAAATAACATAGTGTTGGCTAAAAGGGACCTGGGTTAGGAAAGATCATATGCTACCACAAGTAGGTAATGACAATTCTTTGTTCTTTCATTAAACAGAGCTGGAGCCATGTAGTTGCTTACTTGAATACATGACAAAGATATTCTTAGCTAACATTTATACTAAGAGATTTGAAACACCACCTTGTCTAGGGTGACGGCCCATAAAGGCAAAGTAATAAATGGTCGTTGATGGGACTTGGCTTTCCATTGGTCTAAGTGAGCAGAAAAGCTACCTGGTGGGTGTTTTTCAGGTCCTCACCATATGCTTGTAAAGGATACACTTAGAATTTTGAAGCAATTGACATTTGTTCCCTATCCTTTGCATTAAGAGCCATTATGCTAAGGAGGGCCAAGTGAGTATCCTGAAATTACAACCTCCACTGACCTGTAATATATTTGAAACAATATCTTAAGGGCTATATCATAATTATCATTCATTTTCTGGCACTTGGTCTATTGGGTAGACATAAAAAATGTGTTTCTTTTCAGTAATTTTATTAGTGGGGCTTAAAGACACATTGTTTTTAGAAACACATGTTTACTGTCTTCAAAATTGTGCTACCCTCTTTCTACCACACTGCAGAGTAATATATTCATTTACCACATTATACACACACATACACACACACACACACACACACACACACACACACACACAACACACACACACAACACACACACACACACAAACAAACACTGTTTTGTAATATTTACTACATTATGAACACTATTTTAATCCCATGTGGAGAATGGGAAGAGACATGTACTTTGAGTGATGTACTGATACACAAACCAGTGGTTTGGTGGCCAATCATGGCAATTTAAGAAGTGTGGGTGAAGCAAACCAAGACATTCCTTTCCAGTAGACTCTACTTGGAATATGACATTAGGTATGTTACTTAGTAGAGAGTAGCTTGTGGTTCTGGATTAGAGAGAGCATACATAAAATTCTGCTTCAACTTTAGAGGCATTGTGATTGTGAGTCTTTTATTGTTTCAATGTCTGGGTGTATGGAAAAACACAATTGGAATGGGCCAAAGAGCACAAGAGAGCTCTGCCAAAGGGCTTCTTTGGGCCTTAAGATCTCTTGCCCATTATGTCACACCAGGGAACTAAGAAAATAGTGCAAGGGCCAGGCATTGTTGGGCACACTTATAATCTTTGCACTTTGCAAGCTGAATAGCAAGAAGATGAATTTAAGCTTCACCTGGACTTTATCGGGAGTTTGAGGACATCATGGTCTACATAGACTATTACTATCTAAACTAGTGCTACACTTATGGAAGCTGAGTTTGCCTCTGGAATGCAGTGAATGCAATAGCAGATACAGAACTGGGTTCTAGTTTTTTTTTAATAAAATAAGCTTTGTATAACAAAGAATCTTTTCTTACTTGAATGTATTATCTGGTGTTCTGCTGGCTATACTTTAATGTACAGATCATTAGAAACCAACTGACTTTTCTTTTTCTTTCTTTCTTTCTTTTTTTCTTTCTTTCTTTCTTCTTCTTTTTTTTTTTTTTTTTTACCAAAACCATCTGTCATGAATTAGTTCATACTAGAACCATTAAGTCTTTATGTCATTTGGGTACAGTAACTATACATAATGCAGCTGAAAGGTCTTATATTTTTAGCACTAAAACCAAGAAACTCAGAAGAGAATAATTAAATTGTGCTAAGTGATGACCTGGTATCATCTGCTTCAAGTTATCAATGTCTTTCTTTCATCTTAAACTGATGTCTTCATATAAATAAGAAGGACATTCTTAAAACCAATACCAGAGAGCCTTGGTTCATAACTAGAAGGGCTGTGGGCCCACTGTGGCCCTCTTACATCATTATTGTTTCATGCTGCCTAAAGCTTAAGTTGGACACTAATTATTGGAGTGGAAAGCACTGCTTATTCTAATTTATTCCTGTAGAGTTTAAAGACTTGGCTGCAGGAGACATGAAATCAAGGCAAATGGGTTGGAGAGTTTATCCTAGATTTGGGAGAAGCAACTCTAGAAAATTGGAGACAATGGAATATAAGAAAGATGTAGGGAGTAGCAATGAGAGTGAGTGGGCACAACAGGCATTGATCTTAGGGATCATGGTAAAATCTCCTAAATAGAAGGCATCAGAGACAAATTTCTCAGCTACAAGTCTAAGATAACTTGTCAGTGTTGGTCATCTTCCCTTCCTCCATTATCTTATTTCTAAAATGAATGGAGTGCTATTATTGAAGGTTTGTAGTGTCTTTGGTTTCTTAAAACTCAGTTTTCTATTTGAGCCAGTTGTTAGCATTAATACAATAAGATTAACATCCTCAAATAATGGAGAACTAGAAGCTATAGATTAAAGTACATATCTATACTGTCTCAGGGGCATTACTCTAAGACAGTCTAGGTAGGACTGTATTCCCAATTCCATAATAGTAACTAGTTTGAAATGAATATTGAGTACTTTTATCATTTATTTTATTGATAACTGAATAATCTTTCCAGAAATAATCTACAAGAGTTACAGTGAAAGAAAAATAGCCAACTGAACAAATTTTAAGTTAAGTATGTCTATTCAGTATTGTGAATGCCTATTCAGTATTGTGTTGATCTTCCCAAATTTATGTTCATCTGGATTTTTAAAATGTGACCTTATCTGGAAACAGTCTTTGTGGTTGTCATTAATGAAGGATCTCAAGGTAAAGTCATTGTAGACTGTAGTAAACCTTAACCTGATTAATGGTGTCTTTAGACATCAATGAAAGATCTCAAGGTGAAGTCATTGTAGACTGTAGTGAACCTTAACCTGATTAATGTTTAGAGAAATGTTATTTTGACACAGAAAGACAAGAGACAATGAAGACAAGGTACAGATTAGAAGGAAGAAACCACAAGCCATCATTTAGTTGACTGGAATCTCCAGAACTACATGAGGTCAGGATAGATTCTCTGGTAGAGCCATTCCAAGGAATGGAGATTTTCCAACTCCAGCTCTGTGTTACTCTTCCATAAGGAATATGTTTATGTGATTTAAGCTACAACACTTGTAGTTTATTGTTGTGACAATCCTGAACATAAATAAAATGCATGGGAGAAGAGAGAAAATGACCAGGAAAGGATCAAAAAGAAGAAAAAAGCAATTGTCGTCCACTAATCACATATATATTCATTATTAGAAAAGCCAAAATCCATGCGTAAAATAAGGAGAAAACACTAGAGGATTGTAGTCTTTTTGAAATTTTATAAGATACCAGCCACATTTCCTTACATCAGTTACAAATGAAGCAACAGAGTAAACTCTAAAAGATATCACTCTTACTAGCAACATAAAATAAGGAATATAGAAATAAGGTTTGTTTGTTTGTTTTTCTGGTTTGGAGAAAATCATTAAATTCACTGAAAGACATCGAAAAGAACCTTAGTTAGTGGGCAGATCACCCTTACTCCTGGCTAAAAATGGGTGGTCATGAGAGTTTCCATATTGATGCAGAAGTTCAAAACAAGCCTGGTTCAAGTTCCAGGGAAGATGTCTGCAGCTAACATAGAAGTTACTTAGGATGTTAAAACAACAGCAATAGTATTCTTAGGTAAGTGGATGGAACTACAAAATATCATCCTGAGTGAGGTAATTCAGTCACACACATACAGAAATATACACACACATGGTATGCACTCACTGATAAATGGATATTAGCCCAAAAGCTCAGATTACTCAGATACAATTCACAGACCACATGAAACTCAAGAAGGAAGACAAAAGTTCAGATGCTTCAGGCCTTCTTAAAAGTGGGAGCAAAGTACTCACAGGAGGAAATATAGAGACTGAGTGTGGAGCAGAGACTGAAGGAAAGGCCACCCAGAGACTGCCACACCTGGGGATTTATCCCATATGCAGCCACCAAACCCAGTCACTATTGCAGATGCCAAAAAGTGCTTGCTGAAAGGTGCCTGATAAAGCTGTCTTCTTGAGAGTCTCTGCCAGAGACAGACAAATAGAGACATAGATGCTTTCAGCCAACCATTCGACTGAGCAGGGTACCTAATAAAGGAGATAGAGAAAGGACTGAAGGAGCTGAAGGGGTTTTCAACAACACAGGAAGAACAACAATATTAACCAATCAGACCCTCCCCTAGAGCTTTCAGAGACTAAGCCACCAACCAAAGAGTACACATGGAGTAACCTATGGCTCCAGTAGCATATGTAGCCTTATCAGGCATCAGTAAGAGGAGAGACCCTTGGTCGTATGAAAGCTCAAGACTCTGGTGTAGGGAAGGAGATAGAAGGGATGGAAGGGAGTGGGTGGGTGGGGGAAGTACTCTTATAGAAGCAGGGTGGAGTGGATGGAATAGGAGGATTCTGGAAGGGCAACTGGGAAAGGGTATAACATTTGAAATGTAGGTAAGGTAAATATTAAAAGAGTCCTCTGTTTGAAGTAAAATTAGGAAATATGTATTTTTTTTAAACCCAGGTATGGCAACACCAGAGACAGAAGCATTCTCAGAAGCTCATGGCCAGTTAGGTATATTCAGCTGAGAACAACATAGGAGAGAGCTGAGGACTGACATATAAGGAAGCCTTCTGACCTCCATGTGTGCTCTGTGGCATCATGGTACCGGCACTCACCCCATGCACATGCACGTGTGCACACACACCCACTTTTAAACGGAGAACACATTTCAAAGTATATGAATAAGTATGTCTAGTAGACTCAAACCCAGAAATTTGTGCTCACGGAAACTACTAATTCCTAATTAGTCCCCATTTTAGAAATACTCATTGGTCACTGAGAAAAAAGACTTTAGTAGTTATGTAGTAATAGATTATTCCAGTGGAAAGATGAAACTAATCACTTTATATCATAGCCGGAAGCTTAGATGGGCTGGTTGGTATTCTGTGTGAAATGCAAGAGGTTTGCAACTGTTTTATGAAGATATCTATATGAATTATTTTTTATAGCAGGCAGACAAAGAAATTTCAAAAACCAAATAGAGATAGTTGAGCTCATTGAAATGTAAACATTTGTAAATGTAAGGACATCTGAAGGCTAGTAAAGAAACAAGCCAATGTTGAAAGAAAATATGAGAAATGTACATAGCATATTAGCAGAACAAACACGAAAAAGTAGATAATTACACATGTGTAAAAAAAGACTAGGAAGAAAATATCATTATTTTAAAGATTTTTTAAATTAATTTTTTTGGCTATTCTCTGTATTTACATTTCAACTGTTATCCCCCTTTCCCCACTTACATCCCCTCCCCTCCACTTGCTTTCTTGAAGATGCTCCCTCTCCAGACCATCCTCTCCCATCTCAGTACCTTGGCATTCCCCTACAATGGGAAAACTCACTTTCACTGGACCAAAGGCCTCTTCTCCCATTGATGCCAGACAATGCCATCCTCTGCTACATATACAGCTGGATCCATGGGTCTCTCAGTGTGTGCTCAATGATTGGTGTTTTAGTCTGTAGGAGTTCTGGAGGATTTGGTTGCTCGATAAAGCTATTCTTCCTATGGTTTGCTGCAAGCATCCTCAACTGTATCTGTATGACTCTGGCAGAGCCTCTGAGGAGGCATCCATATCTGGCTCCTGTCAGTAAGTACATCTTGGCATCAGCAATAATGCTCGGGGTTTGGTGGCTGCATGTGGGGTGGATTCCCTGGTGAGGCAGTCTCTGAATGATCTTTTCTTAAATCCCTGCTCCTTTATTTGTCCCTGTATGGTGTGTATGTGTGCTATCGTATATGTTTGTTCATGCATGCATTCATGTGTGCCAGTGTGTATACCTGAGTGTGTGCAGGTGTGTGTGCTCCTGTACATGCATGGGTGTGTGTCTGTGTACATTCATGCATGTATGTGTATACACAGACAAGTGTACATACTGCATGTGAGTTCATGTGTATATGCATGTGTATATGTACACACGAGTGTGTCTTTGTGTGTGCATGTCAATAAGTGTAATAAGTATGTATCAGTTATACATATTAGCTTTCATGTGACATATTATGTATGCTTATAATGTATTTAGATATGATTTAATCTTCTGTTACCCTCTTTTGTCTTTTTTATTCACATTAATATTTTTGTACCAATTACTTATTTCTAATATATTTTTACTTTTTGATACCTTTATACATGTACAGACTGCAGTTTGATTAAATTCTCCCAATGTAAATAACATAGTTCTTAAAAACTATTGTTAGTCAACACATAAACCACAAAACATGAATGGGCCTGAAATATTTTTAAAGATACTAAATCTTTTTAGGAAAATAAGAGAATTAAAATCAAACTACACTGTGACACCATTTCATATCCTCTTGATTGGCATAAATCAAGGCAATGCCAACTTCAAAATGCATTGCTAATGAGAATGCAAATTACTTTAACAAGAATTGAAAACCAATTTTATTATCTACTAAATTTGGTTATGTGCATACTTTATGATTCAGCAATTTGATTAAGTACTTCAAATATCATTTGTACTGGATATATGTAGAGGGACATTCACAGCAGCACTGCATATAATAGTAAATAATTGAAAAGTACCAATAAAGCTGACCAATAGGATAACTGATAAATTAATTTATTTTTATTTTCATGGTGTTTAAGTGAGAGTAAATGAATTACATTTACAAATATCTCCAGACAAAAATGTGTTAAACATTGCAACAGCACCGTGAGTAAAAAGAAACCAAACCAAGCATGAACAACTAATTTTTGATTATCAATAGTCTTCCTTTCTTTTCACTACTAATCCATCCTTACCTTATCCCTTCCTTAATCTTTCTCACTCTCTCTCCTTCTTGTCCTCACCCCCTCTCCTTCCCTGTCTCTCTTCCCCCTTTCTTCCGTCTGTCCTCTCTTCTCTCTCTCTTCTTTCCTCCCTTTTCTCTGTCTGTCTCTGTCTCTGTCTCATTCTTTCTCTCTCTCTCTCTCTCTCTCTCTCTCTCTCTCTCTCTCTCTCTCTCTCTCTCTCTCTCTCTCTCTCTCTCTCTCTCTCTCATCTCCTTCCTCTCTGACTCAGAGTTCAGTGTCCTTTCCTGCCTCTGACTCCCACCTTAACTCTACGGGTCTGTGCTATCATCCTAGGCTACTGGTTTTCTTAACCTTGAGGGAAGATTTTTATGTAGTCTCCAAAATTTTGTATTTTCATTTTCTGATTTTCTTTACATTTTCTGTTCTGATACATTCATTATGAAAACATATTTTAATTCTCATGTACATGTCACCTTTCTTTCACTGCTTTCTAGCTCTGTTCCAGTTTCATTATTGGTGAAGAAGGTGCTTTATACCGTTTTTTTTTTTTTTTTAAACCTTAATGGTGATTGATTTGAATTTCAACAACTGACTTCTCTGGAGACTGAGATGTGCACCTGAGATGAATGAATGTCTTCACACTCTGGGTGTTCTAAAGTAAATATTGCACTTTCCTTTTAGGGTGGAGGATGTTTTCTTGTGTCCTGAAGATTGTGACCCTGTAGGAAAAAACTGTTGAAAAATTCAGGATATGGTTTCAAAACATTCCCCCAGTGAAAAAGCATATATATATATATATGTGTATGTGTGTGTGTGTGTGTGTGTATCTATTATCTATGTAAATATAGTATATAGAATATACTATATAGTATAGAATTTGCTATATAGTATATTCATATTTTCACCATATATACATTATATGTATATATATACACACACATACACACACATGCACACACACACACACACACACACACACACACACACACATGAAAGAGGAGATATGAATAGGTAGATAGTATAGAAGAAAGCCTCCAGCCTGTGGAAGACAAGGGTTCTTCCTTTGATAATGGAGGGAAGTAACAAAAAAGGGGAAGAGGATTTTAAACGGTGTCACAGATGGTAGGTTTTCAAGAGTGTCAGGTGTCATCCACATAGTTATGTCACACTTCATCTTAGATGGTGAAAAAAAACATAGGATAAAACTTAAAATTTAAAAAGATTAGAAATTTCAAGATGTGAAGATACTGTGAAACAGAATGAACATTATACAGGAGGTAACACTCATGAACATTTTTAGATTCTTAGAAGTCTAAAGTAAATGGCTTGTACTTCATATCATTTTTGAAGTTGGGCTTAAAAGTGTATTTGGTGATCAAATACTAATTAAGTCAAGTTTCTATGACTACATCTATATTCCATACAGGTATGATTCCTCTAATAATTTCTCTGAAATTCAAGTGAACTTTAAAGTTCCTACAAATCTTGTTTGGCACTAACTGTTATATCAATTTCCACAGAAACAGATACATTTTTCCTTGTCATTAACTTCCCTAATATGATGCCATTTGTGCAACCAGACTCGAGCTCCAAAGATTAAATTTTGATGTTAAACACAACACTGCAGAGCAGACATCTTGGTCCTCTGGTTCTGACTATCCCTAAAGTCCTTCTTCCTCTTCTGTCCCTGATACTTTGGTTCCAGATAAGTCTCTTGGGGTTGAGCACTGATGGATATTTTTTCTCAGTTTTGGATTTCTGTAATAATCTGCTGCAAAAAGAAGCCCCTTTGATGAAGGGTGAGAATTACAGTTCTTTGTGAGTATTAGAATAAGTGCTTAGATTGCAGTAAAACTTCATGAGGCTTGGACCCCATATAAAGTGGTACAGGAGACAGCTACAAAGAGAAACAAATCATTCTCTAGGAACAAGCCTGCCAGCATTATCCCCAAACACATATACACACAAGCAAAACTTGTTCTGGATTTGGCAGGTTACATTCACATATACTTGTATGTTTATGTGTGTAAGCACACAATAATAGCTAAGGACTAATAAAACATTTAGAAAAGGGAAGGGGATAGGGAAGTGAAAATAATATAAACAGTACTCATGTAGAAAACCTGGAAAAATTTAAATGTAAAACAAACCTTGAGGAGAATTTGGGAGAAATGGTGACTGTACATTCTAAATGTATAGAATTACAAACAGCTGTCTTTGTGAATCAACACAACTATGATCTAATCCATACTATATCAGAGGTTTAGAAAAACTCAAATTTCTTCATATGAAACATAGATCGTTGCTCAACCCGCATAAAGAGAACACAAAGCAGCTCCCTCTCCTGGGGTCCAGGCCCCAGAGTCTGAGCTGCTCACTGCACACTGGGCTGCTTTGCAGGAGGACCTTATTCTGTCTATCTCCGCATCTGTGTGTATACACATTTTTAGAGTATTTTGAAGCCTTGCTTTACAAAGTGTTTCACACAATTTGTATTCTTTTATTGATGCATTCTAAGCTTGCCCAAACCTTGAAGAAAATCACATCTACCGTTTACTATAAAAAATGCGAACTAGGTGGCATGTGCTCTGAAATTGAGCAGCTACAGGTCGGTCCATGAGAAAAGCAGAGGGATAAGACTGGAGACTGTTAAATGAATGGTGATGGCAGTGATACTGAGTTGAAAACATGGAACTTACCTTTAAGACTTCTTATTGTTTTCTTCTTTGCCTTAGGACTGCAGCATCGAAAAATAGTGAACATTGTTTAGAAAATGGATTAATATCAAAATTGTCTTCTATGGATACAGTATACTGAACTAACCATAGGAGAAACGGAGATGTAGACCATATAAAATTCCATAACCAATCTGGAAAGACAGCTTAAATGTATTATTGGGCAATTCATCATGATGTCGAAGATAATGTCTTCCATGAATGCATTATCCTTGTGATCATAAATGCCTGATGAGGCCTAGCTGGGTATGGCCTACCAGGATATATCATGAGTAGCAGATGCAAGTTTATTAATTTAGTAAACAGAAAACTATCCTGCTTGAATTTAGTTCATTATCATTGACATTTGGTTTTGTTATTATAAATATTTTCATTCCTTTCTTTTCTTTTCTTTTTGGTCCAGCACTAGACATATTTGAAACCAATGGTGACCGTGAGTTAGTCCGGAATATGCTACAATTAATTTCATTCTTTCTCACATTGGTCTTGAAGACATCCTTGGAAATTGGGCATCATGAAACATGCAAGGAATGATGAAAAATGCTGGTAGGACTTTCTTCTTAGAAGTAGCTTCTCTACTATTTCTCAGCTGATGGATTAGGAAATGAAATAAGAGGAGATCACAGAAAGAGTTATATGCTTCCCACTGTACTTTATTTTACAGTAGCCTTCCCACAGAGTTCTATTGAAATATTTAGAAATGTACTTTACTTCCAAGATTACCCATTAACAAGAGATATTAGCACAAGTAAGCAACAAAACCACTATTAAAAAATAAGAATACCAAAATGACAGAAACTGCTTTTGTTTCTAATCACAAAAAATGTTACCAAGGACTCAATGGCACCAGCAGTGAGCTGTTTTATGCTTCTTTATGTAGTCTCCATTCAAAATACCCTATTGTAAACTTCTTAATTGTTCTAGATCTTTAAAATTACCAGCTCACAAAAATTTAGAGATGAAATAGACTTATGGGTCATTACTGTCCAAAGTCCCAATCATCATTTGCATGTGTCCTTTTTCTGCAGTGACTTAAATTACAATGTTCTAGTTTTCATCTGTTTGATTACCAGAATTAAATGGGGATTCAAATTGGAATACCCAGGGATTTAATTCTTCAGTGTAGATTACCATGTGCCTTTAAAATACACACAGTTCTTTCTGTTCAAACCTAGCTTGTATAGATTCATGAGATGTATGCTATTAAGTTTTATTTTATAGTAAGCATAATTTTTGTTGCATAATAACCAGCTCTTTGTGTTCCAGAATAGAAGCAATAACCCCTTTCCCCGGACTCTGCACTTTCTGTAGAGCTTAATTAATACCCATGCATCATTTTTCTCAACCTTACCTTGGGCTTTCTGGACACCTTATGATTTCTTATTTTATAGCACAGAATCTCTATCCAGCTAGGTTCATTGCTAATTTTTATTAATGCTTGTAAGATGTTTGAGGCCTCCATTTAAAACTACTTACCAATGTGTCAGTAACTGTGAAACAGCTTTTCCAATAGCTTGAAACCAGTGGTTTGGGGCTTAAGCTTAGTAGTACTTCTCAGGTCTGTTGCAAATCAGAAACCTAACATTGGATGAAGTAAACAATTAGTCCATGTTACAAAACAAATATATTTCAATGAAAAAAGAAATGATAGACCTGTTACCTTTTCCTTTGCCATACAATGCCAACAGCTACTAGCCATACTGTTTTTAGGATAACTGAAGGGGGTTATCTTTACTGTCTTTATCTCCCAGAGCAGAACATGCAGATTGAAAATATTCTAAGTATTTCAGATAGCCTAGAAACTTGGCATTATTTTTTAAATTAGACACCACAGCCAACTCAACTAATTTTTACCAATTTTGAAATTATAAGTTTAGTACATTTCTATAGTGCTTCCCAAGAGGGAGAAACTAAAGCCCAGAGAGGCTGAATGTTCTGCTGAACCACAAAAAGTTAGCAAAATGTTTGAAGATGAAACTTATTTTCAGAGACATTTAAACAGCATTCTCTCTCTCTCTCTCTCTCTCTCTCTCTCTCTCTCTCTCTCTCTCTCTCTCTCTTTCTCTCTCTTCCCCTCCCCCCTCTTACTCTCAAATTTTTGAAGACGATAATTACATTTCTTCTTAATATTTCATCCTCTAAAACACTTCCATTCATCCCTCCTCTCACTTTCTTTATAATTCATGAATTCTACTTTCACTAACTGCTACTGTATGTATGTAAGTTGTTTTTATGCACATGAAGGCAGGCACAAGATAAAATGAGGCCTATCATTGGATAAGAACCTAGGCAGGAACAAAGTTTTAGAAAGAGTGGGAGAAGCCAGAGGAATGAGAGGCAATATGGAGGAAGATACAGATGATACTCTTTGTGCACCTCTGCATAGATACAGGTTATTATAAATATTTTATAAGGGACAGAATTGTACAGAACGATTTGACTTGTCTAGGTGGGCAAATTATATCATATCATTTGGTTCAGAGTTCATGATGTGGATGTTTTGTAGAGTGTAAAATTTGCTAAGTAAATTTGAGATAAAGTCATTGATAAATTATAAACTTCTGGCTCTTTGAATTTATTGGGCTGGCTGGAGTGTGGGCAGAGTTCACAGCTAGCAGAGAGGATGCCGTTGAGATAAATTAATGTTAGTTCCATACGGCCCTATGGTGCCTGAACTAACACCAGGGCTCAGTGTAAGGAAGAGCCATGCTGGAAGGGCTCACAGCCTGCCTGGGTCAGAGAGTACTAGGCGGCAGCGTGGAGCAGTGATACATGGAAACTGGTCACAGTATTTTTAATATGTACTGCAACTTATGTATAAACTTATATGTATATTTTAACACAGTCTAGGTCGATCTATCTGGGTATCCCCCACCTTCAGTGGACTGTGCTTTTCTGTATCTTATTTCTATAGCAACAAGAAAAATTTCCTACTTATGTGTCCACAACTGATCATGAAAATTCTTCTAATTTGAGACTGGGGTCTCCTCTTCCTGGGCGTATCAAATTGACTACAAAAATTAGGCATCAATTGTCTCCCACTGAGAGAGGACAATCGTTCTTTTTTTCTGGGACATCGATGGGTCTCTTCTCCTCTGACCTAATAACAGTAATGTCTGTACTCAGGGGTGAATGTCACTTCAGGTCCCAGCTGTCTGACATGTACCTGTCATGATTGTAGTTTGCTCAGAAGATGTATAGAGACACTTGCATGGGAATTGGTCAGGGCTGCTGTCTTTCATGGCTTGAACTTGCAACCCAGAACTTCAATCCAGAACTGGACTGCTGTTTTCCTGATGCCTTCAGCTCTCCTGGCTTTCATTTCAGCGTGGTTTCTACATACTTCCCCCACGTGCTGCTTCACTCTTCCCTGCCAGGTTTCCACAAGGACCCAGAACGTTCTTCTGGTCTTTGGAAAAGTGTGCTGTTTGATAATGGGACCCCCACCTTGGGTCTTGTTCCCCACTACTGTGTCTACTCATAGTTTCTATGTGAAACTCCAATTGAAACTGCTGAAAGACAAAGTAAGGGATTGGAAGAAGAATCTACTCTTTGCCAACATGTAGCTGTAGGAAGCAGGCAAACAAATTGTCTACTCATTAAAGACAAGGAGTGGTAAGTAGCTCATTGGTTCAGACTAAGGTAAGTGCACAGATTTTATAGAGTCCATATGAAAGGGCCCATTGTGGTCCCTGAATGTTATAAAATTTCAATTTCTTTGGTTTCATTGTTTTCAGGGTGTGATTTTTCTCCTGATTCTGGACTTAATGTGATTAAATGTTTTATTTATGCATTTGTAAGAGTTATGTCTTAGGTGAAATTATGTTACACATTGCTCTTTTTATGTTTTCTCTCCCAACATGCACTGGTTTACATGTAATTTTAGAGAATTTGGGGTGCTTAAGAGCAAATTGGCAATGTACCAGAGTACTTCTCAAATAAACAAAAATCACCATTTTTGAGGGGAAGGGGAAATCTATGAAATCTGAATGAAATAGTGTGCAATTTCAAATGACCTGAGGTGTTCTGGTGCTATTCATACATGTCATGCATTCATCATCATATGTGTAACAGTTATTCTGGCTAGCTGAAATTCATTTTGGTGATATATCATACAGTACATGTGTTATGAACAACATTTGAAAACAATGTCATTCTTTTTAGGTGCATAAAAAATTTATATCAAGTTAGATCAGAATGATACAGAAACAATTACATGAGTTTTATATGCCCCTTTGTAACACCATGTTTTCCATATCTTGGCATTCTAGTAATTTATTTCCTTATAGTTATCTTAGTCTAAATAATTTCCCAGTAGATCTTACATATATGCACACACACACTTCACACTTCCATTAATAAGGTAACAAATATAAGTATATATTAAAAGCAGTGTATGATCTTGCCAAATAGTAGAATTTATTTATTGATTTTTATTTTATAGTCTTTATTATAAGAAATGGAGAGAAAATAAATATCACACTAAAATTAACTGGATCCAAATTTTGTACATTTCATTGAACTTCAATAAAGTTTTTTAAAAAGCCATACTTAAACTGTGGATCTTCTCATTGGATTTTGCATCTTCACTAACAAATATATTTTTATGTATTTATCAATTACCCAAGGCAAAATATTTAGGGCTGAATTAGGATATATACTCTCATAAGCATACATTTTGTCTGAATTTCTTATAATTAAAATACATACTACAGATGGTTCAATGTACCTTAAATTTTAAGGCATATTTTTCATTCTACTCTGCAAATAAAATTGAGTGAGGAAAATTAGAGATATTATAAGTGTCTTTTCTAATCATCCAAAAAATTAACTGGAAAATAAAATTATTCTTAGTAGACCTTCATAATTCTGTATAGATTCCAGTGAAGGTGAAGAAAGAAAGCAGCTAAATAAAGATGTATAAAACCTAGTAGGAACACAGAGTGAAATTTGGATGAAAGAATAGACTAGTCTGTTAATCTGAATTGATTTCTGGCATTCTTCCTTGACTAGGACCCGGAGAAATGGGAGGAACTTTTATTTGCTGAGCACCTTCAACATATCAAATATTATTAAATTCCTTTCTCATATTTTGTAAGAAAAGCCTTAGTATGATGTGGACATAGAGCACCTTGAAATCACAAAGCTCAGAAGAATGGGATGACTTGGTCATTGCAGCTTCTGACCTTCCCACATGTAGCATTTGGGCTCCGCTACAGTGTCCACTTGATCGGCAGGCTAGAGTCCTGGCTAAGACAAGTGTCTCCCTCCGGCTGTGATTTCTCAGTGGGGATGGAGAGGAAATATCATAGCCCATTTAGCCTGCGTGCTACTCATTTTTCTATTGCTATGGCAAAACCCTATGACCGGATCAATTTAATGAAGCAAGAGTTTATTTGTGATTATGGTTCCAGCAGAATTTGGGTCCATCACAGCTGAGAGTTTACATCTTGAATGACAAACACAAGGAGAGGCAATATTCTTGGAGTAGGGAATTGCCTTAAACTCTCAAAGCCTGCCTCTAATAATTCCTCCAGCAAGGCTCCACCTGTGAATGTCCCCAAACAATGGCACCAACTGGAAAGCAAGAGTTAAAATAAGACTATGGAGGACATTCCTTATTTAAATCACAACAGTGAAATCTTCTCAAAGACCACATCCTGTAGGGGAGGTGCTTTAGTTCACCTGGCTACTTTAACTCCCAATTCATGAAATAAATCCTGCAAGCAAAAGCATACAGAACGCATCCTGAAGAAACTCTCTAGCTACAGCTTTAAAGATGAGTTCACATGGAGAGACCCATGGCTCCAGTTGCAGGTGTAGCAGAGGATGGCCTTGCTTGGCATCAATGGGAGGAGAAGCCTTTGGTACAGGAAAGCTGCATTTTCCCAGTGTAGGGGAATGCCAATGTGCTGAGGTGGAGTGGTTGGTTGGGAAAGGGAGCAACTTCATGGAAACAAGGGAAGGGAGAGGGGAGATGGGAGTGGAGGTAAAGGGATAACATTTGAAATGTAAATACAGAGAATATCCAATAAAAAACAAAACACAACAATGAAAAGATTTTCTTTATTGTCTTTCTTGTTCCCAGGATACTCTCTAGATGAGTCAATGGATTCTGGTTCAGAAAGTTACAAACTTTCCAGACTCATCATCCTTTTAATTTGCTTTAGAACCATCATGTAACTATTCTAATGTTGCTTTCTAGAAAAATGGCTCCTTGGTAGCTTTTTCTACAATGTTTTCTTTAGATGAAACCTTTCCTCACTCTTCTGTTCACATGTCTACATACTTAGAACCATTTATGGTTATGTACAGACCTTCTGATTGGTTATGTATTTCTAAGCCCTGTGGTGACTCCTGCTGGGACATTGTTATTTTCAGATTTATTCATGAACCCTCCCTTAGCCTACTGACTATGAGTTTTGTATTGGCTTGTGCACTGGATAGGAAACAATTATAAACAAATTACTTAAATGGGCATATGAAAATATGATATACTATTAAAAATAGCAGTGTTCATGTTCCAGGATATTTCTTTTGTAATGTTGTTGCACTAAAGTACTTTAACTTAAAAGGTTAAGGACACAAATCCATTATCCTAACAATTCTGGAGGGGAAATAAAATTAGGTTGATCCTACTGTGCTCCTTTGTCTTACTGTGTTCATTCTGCATGTCTCCGGAAGAACTGGTTTCTTTGTTTTTCTTTTCTGATCATTGGTACTTACCTGTTCTCCTGTTTTATTGTCCCACATCATTTGAACCTCTGCTTCTATTGTTACACCCTTTCTTCTGTCTCTTGCCCTAATATTTGTTTTATGAAACCTGATCATCAATATCAGATCCACATGGACAGCCCAAAATAATTTCACCATGTCACCATTTCTAGTTTACACCTTTTGGGGATAAGACAGGATAGATATAGGCTCTGTGGATTAGGATGTGACTAGCATTAGGAGGGGCTAATCTACCTAATATATCAGTGAGCATAAACACTTACAACATGAAACTGCTGTAAGGATAATTTTTAAAAGAACTCCAAAGGACAGGTTTTAGGGAAGTCTGTGGTAGTGAGTATAGCACAGGGTGGAAGCCATTCTCAGTAAAGTCTGCCGAGCTGATGTAGCAAGGGGATCAGATACTGCACATTTCAACTTCCTCTCTGGGCTGTCTGGAAAATTTTGATGACAGGCACTGAGCTTAGAAGGTCTATGTTATTGTTCACATATTATTATAAGATAAAGTGACATGTACTTAGAAATGACACACCCATCTACATACAGGAGAACACATATGCACATATAAAATGTATATCTACAATAGTTTCATCTGTACACATATATAGAAATTAAGTTTGGACCAATAATCTAAAGATTTTTTTTTCAGAATTATTTCCATTAAAAAAGTAACACCAGTGCTGTACCCATTTGATATTAACAGTATGGTTTTATATTTGAAAAACTAAGATACCAGGATACCATAAGCATTCCAGTCCACCCTGTCGCCTGTCCATACATATGCACCATACAAGGGTGGCTGGCAGGTTGTTTAGTGAATGCAAACAGGACCAAGGCAATATTATCAGGAATACTGCACATATAATAACATATAATAACATATAATACTGCACCTTATATGTGCCCCCATGGTCCAGTACAGATGCCTGAAATCAATGGGCAAACATGCATGCAAACTTTCAGGCCATATTTATGGGGCACTGATGCACCAGACAGAAAGTGAGAGCAAATCACTGTCTCCCTTTTGATTGTTAAAAAGACGGCACTTGAATACCCGAAACAAGGCTTTCATAACAAAAGGGCAAGCTAACCTAACTACACGCTGATTACGCAGTATAAAATAGAAAAGGAAATAAAGTGTTTTATAAAATGTACCAAGTCCTAAGAGTGCTGTTAAACTCATTAAAGAAAAAATGAAGTTAGAGAAACTGGTCTTATTTTTTTTCACTCCCAGTAGAGTTCATTTCTACTTCAACAACTAAGCCAAGGTCACATTTAACTCACTGCAATTTCACCCAGTGCACAAGCTAATGTCAATAGTACAGCTGCCATGCCAAGCTAAAGACTGATGGTTAGACAAAGCCATTTACACAAGGCTGGGTCTTTCATCTTCTCTCAGCCAGTGACATAAGAAAGCACTGGGGTTATTCTCAACTAGAGACGAAAACGGGCGTATTAGAAAGAATGTTATTCTCCTTAGCTGTCACAAAAAGGATCTGAAGAAATGTAGAAATGTTTTCCCCCCTCCTCCCCTCTCTGGTCATCTGGGGAGATCACAAAGTGACTCTAATAGCCTTCACTCTGAAATTTTCACATGGTTTAAGTGATTGCCAAGTCTGATATTTTCCATTTACACTTCATTGCCATCAGAAAAAGAAAAAAAAAAAATCAATATACCTACCTACTCAAGTGTGTCACAGGATGAGCTTATAAAGGAAGACATCAGTCTTTTTAGGGCATGAAAAATATACTTATTCAAATATATCTTATTTAAAATGACATAAATTGCAGTGGTTAGTCAAGATTCGATTTCCTCTAAAATACAAGATTTAAAATATTCCTTGACTTGCCAGGAATCCGGGTGCTTCACATTGTTGATGTGTACAGATGTGCTTGTTTTTCTGATGTAAGTCATTCTGACTGCATTTTATTCCAGTGCATTAGTGACTCCATCTATTAATTTCACAGGAACTAAAGCCTCTTATTTTGTGATACTGCACAGGGTAGTAGCTATTTTTTTTTCTCTCTCTCTCTTCTCAGGAAATAATTCTATTTTGAATTCCACTTCTCTGTTGTTAAGTGTTCTTATACTTTTAGTCTCAGAAGAAAATGAGAATGTTTCTTTATATTATTCTAATGATATTGTACATTAAGATTCTATTCTGTCTTAACTTGTTTTAACTATTAACTTTTTTATGCAGAAAAGGTGTAATGAGTTCGGTGTAACATTTCAAGTGCTTTTGTTCAAACCAGAGGTAATTTTAACTGTCAAAGGAACATCCATGTCAGATTGGTCTTTCAATTAAAAAGTCTTATGTCAAGCCTGAGTACCATGCCTTGGTGTTACATACATGCTTGATGCTGGGGGGTGTTTAGAATCTTCATTCAGGACTGCCTCCTCTGATGGATTTGTTGCAACAGGGAGATGATTGGTGGCTATGCCCTAGGTTTTGGCTGTTAATTCACTGCTCAAGTGTCTTTTTTTCCCAGACACCTTCTTGTGTGTGTACAGGTTCCATACAGCGGGGAACTGAGATGACCAACACAATCCTTTTAAGTTTAGACATACCTTTCAATGTCACCTGTCAAGGGATACTGAAACAGCGATAGAACCTACGCCACCTTACTATTAGAGTGCCAGGGTGGCTCTGCAAGCTTTTACATTTGTTTATCTGCACTGCCCGGCTCTTACTGGGAAAGATAAGGGTGGTCCAGTCAGAGAGACAGACCACAGTAGAGAGAGTGGGGGTGGTAGGCAGGAGGAAGGGAGATGGAGTCAGAGAGGAAAAAGCAAACTTTCTCCTCTGGGGTCATTCTTGGTCTCAGTTCCCTTCGTGTTTGCAACACACTAACAATTTGAGTTACTGGGCCGTCCCCCACAGTTACAAGTATTTCAAGGTCAATTTATCAATTTAACAGCTTCATCTTCTTAATCACTAAACTTCTGTCTCTTTGAGCTTGTGCTGAAAGACTGTGGCTGCTAATTAAAATGGAGCTTTACCAGCAAGTACACAAATTAGATCCTGTCAGTAAGTTTATTCTAACTATTGGTCATTTCTAAATGCCTTTTTAATCCCCTAATTTTTACATTAAAATTCAAAAGCCTAACAATCTTAATCACCCCTACATCAAATTCATCATTAAGAACAGGAAGCCAGATGGTATAATTTTGATTTACCGGACTTCAGCGTGAATTAATGTACTGAGTGCCGATAATGAATACATCAAACCTGATATTGCAGAAACCTATGAATCTGGCATGTTAAATTAATAACACACTCTGCACAATGAAAGCATGTAAGCTCATATAAAACTGAGGAGTAATGGGCCCTTTTATTTTAAATGCTCTTTATTAGCCTTTCGTTTTGACTCTTAAGAGAAAGATGAGCATTTTGTTTAGAGCGTGCTTGTCCCCTGTACAACTTTTTCCCCCCAATGTAACAAACACACAAGGAACAAAATAGGGTTGATTGATAACAGAGCTGGTCTGGAGAAATACCCTTTAAAGATTCTCAGAATAGCGGATGGTTCTGCATTTGTTTTGGGAACTGCATGTGTGAGTGTTAGAAATTGTCTGTAAAATCTTATGTGCTGCTAAAATATGATCTTCCTGTTCTCTTATGTCAAATAAATTGCTCATAGTACATACATCAGGAGCTCCCTTGCTCACTCAATGTTTTTAAAGTCGTCATTTGCTCTTCTAGTCCTCTGTGTTCCAGTGCCCTTAAAGTGGATTATTTTGGTCCAAAAGTTAAATAGGATCTTTAGCTGCCATGTAGGTCATGTGGGGAAAAGTATGCTCTTGGAATTTGTGGCACGGGGTGGCTTGTGTACAGAACTCACCGACAATGGGACCTGTAATAATGCTCATTCACACCCCTCATAACTTACCTAATTATTTAACTTATGTTATTTTTACCCACTTCAAGAAAATTCAAATTTTTATACACAATTTACAATTAAAAATGAAATACATTGTTCAAGGAAATGAAAAAGGAAATATGCATGAGATGTTTTGGCAGCTTGGTATTCGTGTAAAAATAGGACGAGAAGTGTATATTATTTGCCCTTAAATTTTCTAAAATAGATATTTTTATCCAACTTGTGGTTGTTTTGTGTAAGTGCTGTGGTGTTTTTCTTCCATCTGGGAGGCAGGATTACAAATCGGCTGTCTGCTATGTGTCTGCAAATGGCCCTGTGTAATACACTTAGTAAATGAAGTCTTCCAAACGCTTGGAGTGGTTTTACTTCATATCCCTAATGCATATCAATAGACAATGTAGAGATCCAGAAATGTGGAAGGGTGCTATTTTTTGCTTCTGACTTGATGGTATCTATAATGTATTTGAAGAAGGTAGAAAGACCTATTTTATGTTTAAAGCGGTGACAGGTGACCAAACACTGCCGGCTAACACGATCAGCTGCCTCTCAGTTTCGGGGACCTCCGTTTTTCACTGCTGTGCAGGTGCACACACCCACTGTCTCAGCAGCCTGACTCTGAAATGAAGGCAGTGCCACAAATAGGATAATGCTCAGAAAAATGGTACAAACCTTACACTAAGTGCTATTTTCTAGATAACATTGCTCATTGGTTCAATCTATACTCACACTTGCAAGGCAGTATAGAGGATAATTTGTATCTCTTAGAGACACGGAGCTACGATTTATTACAGAGAAGGGTAGGAATGTATTAGTGCTTTATCTTAAGGGTAAGGAAAATAAAAGCCCTTTTTGGGTTACTGGTATTTATTTTTGTGACAGCCTTCAAACATTGTGCGTTTTAATAAAGATCGCGCTTTTAAAAAGTGTACCTTTAAACCTTACATCAATTTGAATGGAATAAGTCGGTTATTTCTGGCTGAAAATTTTTCTTACTCTTAAATCTCTTTAACTGAAGCTCATTTGACAAACCTATTATAAAATGAATAAATGCAGCACCGTGTGATTTGTCCACTGCCAACATGTTAACACTCTTTATTTGAAGGTAGATTGATGGAGGAAGGCTGAAGGAGTTTACCCTCCAGAGCTAAAGAATAGAAAACCCTTTTTTCTTCGTTTTTTTTTTCCCCTTTTTTTCTTAGAAGTTCACAAGAGTAGATATACAATTATCCTCGACTTGCTGATGCAAAGGAATTGAGCATTTAGTTTCTTGTCACTCTCTCTGAAATTCCTAAAGGTACAATTAGCATTTCATTTGACATAATGTTGAAAGGTTCATAGATTGATCTTCCCTAAAATGCAGCAAGAATTTTTTGAAATGCAAATTTTGACATTTATTAACTTTTATTCCAGATCTGTTTATAGACTGTAAAACTGTGCATACATTTAACTCGCAGAAGCTAAAAGGACAGTGTTTAGGTGGATACTCTGTGTTATAATAAAAGTCTATTTTATTGTTTCAACAATGAAATTTTTATTATCAGAGATTTATGATATCAGCACAGCAGTTTTTACTGCATGATTCACAGTGTTTTTATAGATGTATATTCAACAAAACAAGGAGAGGAATTGTACTGCAGCGCTCTCTCTCAGGAGTGCATTTCCCCACTGAAATAATGTCAGCAGTTTTCCACCTTCAAAGCCCTATGTTTTCAAATCAATTAACAATTCTAATTGCCCAGGAACAGTTGTTCACTTAGCTTGGCAAATGGGACAGGAAACATTCTTTTCTTTGCCTAAAATGAAGACTTTAGTCTTCTGAGCCATAGTTAACATATAGCGAACACACAACCGCAAAGTTGGGTGGCTGGAATCTCAGGTGTGTTACCCCTGCCTCCTGCCTTTCCCCATGGCCTGTATTAATCTCCCCAGTCTTCTGCAAGCCTTGCTGGTAACCCAGGGTAATAACAGTTTTACATGGCTGTGTGAATGAGCCACCTTCAGAATCATCCCGACTTCTCTCTAATCAGATATCTATCTAGCCAGGCAGTTGTAAGAGTTATTACTTTTCTGAGGTGGCACACAGAGAACGTTGGCTCTGACCTGAGGTGTGACACTGGAATGCAGATCTGTATCTGTGAGCCAGAAAGAGCTGACAGGGCAGCGTGGGGGTGCTAGGTCTGCTGTTTCACTCCAAGTCCTAATGCCATTTCCACTTAAACTTTTTTTTTATTGGGATTAAAGTGCAGCTTGTAAGATATTGAACAATGTGGTTCATAAAACAAGGAACACATGCAATCTTAGACGACGTTATTAAATATGTACAGTTTAACCTTTTCTTTTTCACAAATGTATACTTGAGTTATGGCTCATAATGTCTGTCCCTATTTATAAAATACATAAACGGCATGATTAGAGGAGAAGATCTTGGGAACTTCAGCCTTCATTAAAGGAAAAGAGGTATGCTTTATTGTTTCTTTGTAGAAATTATTCAAATATATATTTTTAGAAAGATGACTTGGAGTCTAGAATACTTAAAGGGCTTCCAACATGTATGGATTCCTTGATTCCCTTCTCTACAAAATTTTAATTTACCGCTTCCTCTTGGGTACCTCTCGTCGTGAATGACTGATGGCTCCTTATCACATGGGAGTCTCACTGGATCAAAAGTATATGTGCTGCCTTTGGATGTTTTGAATGTGGTGAGCACCCTAGGAAGCACACTTCCCCATTCTGCTTTCTTACTCAGTACACTACCCTGTGGCTACATAGCTCTCCCAAATAAAGATCCAGATGCATTCCTTGCATTGTCATGAGGATGCATGTTAGAAAATCTGTGGATAAGCCAAGCCCCTTGGTGGACACTTGTCTTCTCAATTGGACTTCTGCAGCTGATTGACAAGGAGGAAGGTGTTTTGTGGCTGCTATGCTTTAACAAAGGAGTACACAATCCAGTTTTGCCTGGTGGATTTCAAATGCTTCTGAAATGTAGCCAAAGAAGGTCAGTAATGGTTTCCTTGGCCAGGGAAGAGTAATGAATGCCATGGCCGTAGAGAGGAGAACACAGAACACTGTCATGGGTGATTTCTTAGACTTAAAACATAAGTTACAGGGAAAGAAATCCAGTGCTGGTCATGGTCTTCCTGTTGTGATGTAAATGAAAAAGGTGGTTATCGGAAGCAACCCACTGTGCCAGAAATGAAGTATTGTTAGATTGTGACTGTGCTGTTTGTTTATAGAACCACCATATTCCTATCATCCATGGTCTTACTCTGATGTCATTTTCAAAACTGAAGTTCTTCATCTCTTCCAAGTGAAGAATGGGAGGAATTCTCTTATTTTTGGTATTTGTGCTATACTTTTTTTTTTTTTAAAAAAAAAGCAATTTAATGATCTTTATTATTCTTTCTTAAGTCTCTTGCCAGCTTTTACTATGCACCCTTTGAGTAAGGGGCACAGACACTTTACGCACTTGGCTGTCTCTCCCTTGCATCAGGGGTTTTACAGGCTGTGTTACAGTACAGCATGAAATGGAGCATAGACGTGAATAGTGATACTGGGCTCTCAACCCAAGGACTATGGATATGTGGGGCCTTGGAACACTTTGTGTGGGGCTGTTCAGTGTAGGACTTTAGTAATATCGGTTGTCTCACCCTAAACCCCATTTGAAAAATAAAATAGAATCTCCAGACACTTATAAGCAATTCCTGGAAAGCAAGATCACTACTCCTTCCTGCACTGAAAGCTACTGAATTTACACACACACACACACACACACACACACACACACACACACACACACATACACACACACCACATAAATGCACACACATACCACATAAATGCACACACATGAAAATCATGTGCACACACACACAGAGACTCAGGGAAAAAACCCTATAGTATTTTTTTTAGTAAGTCATAAATTATTGAGACAATCTAACTCTGAAGTCCTTTTGTTGGTCAATGCTCACAAACCACATGACTACATAAATAAAGATTCCCAGCAGAATAGTAATTTCCTCAGGTTGGTGCTGTAATATGTCTTTATTACATTGGTAGAGCTGCAATCTCATGCTTACATTCCTTTCTCCACATGTGATTTCTATGTGCATGTATGCCTGTGTAGTATCTGTGTGAATGTACATGTGTTTGTGCATGTATAGGGTGCATGCTTGTGTGTGTATGCACTGTTTGTGTTTGTGCATGTGGCATGTGTGTGCATGTGTGTGTGTAGTGTGCATGCTGTGTGTGCAGAGGCACAAGAGTGATGGCAGGTTTGGTCCTTGGTAGCTCACTATTTATTGAGACAGTCTCAATAAACATGGGCCTTGCCTATGGCACGTGGTCTACCTAGTAAGAGTGACTCGGAGATCCCTTCTGTACTTGCCAAGGTTGGGATTAGCCAGTTTCAGATAACCCAACTAGGCTTTTGCATGGATTCTGAGTATTTGAGCTTTTGGCTTTACACTTAAGGAGCTAGCACTTCATCTAGGAAGCTGTCTCCCAAGCACCCCATGTGACTCTTTCTTTTTTCTTTTCTTTTATTTTCTTTTCTCTTTTCTTTCTTTTTTCCCTTCCTTTCTTCCTTCCTTCCTTTCTTTTTCTTTCTTCACCCCTGTGTTTATGTAGATGTCCCCACCCTACCCCAATCTACCAGACCTCTAAACTCCATGGGACATCAAGTTTCTTGAGAGTTAGATGCAACTTCTCTGACTGAACCCAGACCTCTGCTATATATGTGTTAGGGGCCTCATATCTGCTGGTACACACAAGCCTATGAGACTTTGAGAGTAATGGCTTAGCACTAAAAACAAATATGGCTTGGATAAATGTTCCAGTGAATATTCAGAGTTTTGTTTGGTAGGTTCCATGAAGTTCTGTTTGTGTTATCTGTGTTCTTGATGTAGATTTGAGTACATTCCCATTGGAAATTGTTTTTAATAGTAGAGTACTAAAGAAAGAAGATGGAAGCTACAAATGTGGAGATTTAACAAAGGAATTATATTTCAGGAAAGAAAAACCAAGACAAAGAGAAAGTCGGGAGAGAGGAAGGACTGGGAGACATCTCATCAATAAAAATTAGTCATGCTTCATGTGTCTTCCTTATTTTGTCACAATTTCTCTCTAGCTCAGGCAGGTGCTTATCATTCCTCTGCTCCTCACAAGACCAAACTCTGCCTGTCTCTCTCCTTATACATTTTAATGTAATTGCTGGTATCATTATTATTTTAGCATTCTGGTTTTTAAAAAAATCACATTCTGCTGCAGAAAGACATCATCAGATTTACATGGAAAAATAAATAAAAATAGAAATTTTTAGAAAAATTTAAGAAGAGTCATGAGCTAAAATCTTGAACAATTATAAAATTTAAGTATTTGTTAATTAGTTTATTCTTCTCCATGTATTAAAAGGTTGAACACTATTAATATAGATATTAATAGTAGGGTTAAATACACTGTATTTAACTTAAAAAGAACAAAAGTGAACATGTCGTAGTGAAATAGTAACAAGTATTGTCTCAATTTGAGAGGTGCTGAGAACTTAGAAGCTACAGGGTCCCAGAGGCTAGGTACCTACCTCTGTAGCAGGAATGGCTCCACAATGACTGTTTCACATTGAGGAGTCTGAGAACAGTCTGATGCTGAATCCATGAGGCTGAGGACCTCAACAGCTGCCATCTGATACCCCAAGCACTGAAAGAGGATCCTGGAGAGAGCCACTTGTCCTCAGCACTGGCTGTCTGGAAACCCCGGTTCTAACATCAGTGTCAGCAACAACATTAGTATCAACCAGTTCTGCAGCAAGAGGGAAGGCCACATCAGTTAGAGGTGAATAATCTATTTACTACCATGCCCTTTGTGTCTGTATTACTACCAGAAAGTGGCACCCATATTTGGGGTAGGTCTTCTCACATCAATAAGGGCAATCTGGACATTGCTTAAATGAGGCTTCTGACTCAGGTGATTGTAATGTGCAGCAAGTAGACAATAAAACTAACCATCACAGACATGAAGAAGGATTCCAGATTATTAAATCAAATAAACCCTTACTACTTCTCAGGGATGGATTATACAGAGAGAGACAGAGAAACAGAGAGACAGAGAGATATAGACTGAGCTTTGAGGTTTCAAAATGTTATGTCACACAAAGCCTAGTTCTCTCTGTCTCCCCTGCCCTTCTCTCACTTAGAAAGGGAGTCATTATGGATAAGACTCAGCTACTTCTAATGAGAAATGGCAATTGTTTAACAAAGGCCAAATGATA
The DNA here is from genome assembly GCF_963924665.1 of Micromys minutus. NCBI lineage: Eukaryota > Metazoa > Chordata > Mammalia > Rodentia > Muridae > Micromys > Micromys minutus. Next base: position 24,187,063 of record NC_137974.1, on the reverse strand, counting down.
AATTATCTTGACATCAGAGAAGTATTTTGGGAAACTGAGCTACTTATAACAAAAAGGAATAAAACTGGTTTTGCAATTTGTAACATCCAAATAATAGTGAAAGCACTAGATTCTATAGTTTTAAATTTCTCCCCCATCTTCCAAGTAGAATACAACTTAAGCTGTAGAGAAAAAAATGTTTCCTTGTTACTAAATTATAGGAGAACTCTGTCATGTGAATGCTCACCTGAGACCCTTCAGATTATATAATATTCAAAGTCTTCCAGCAGGCTTTTGCAAAAGATACAGAATAGCTCTCCAAATGGATGAATGACTATTCTTCAAAAATGACCTTTTATAAAAGCTGAGGGCATAAAATTAAATCATAATTCAGTGAAGGCATTTTTCCAGAAAATAAGATAATATAGTCCAGGTATATTACTTTCACATGTCCTCACCTAGGTCAGTAAAAGCATTTGAGAACTTTGAAGGAGTGTGAAGTTAACATCCTTTAGATCAGTGGTTTCAAAGACTTTCTGCCCTAATCAGTGTCAAACAACTCAATAGGCAAACCCTGAACAAAGAAGAAGAAAAAGGAAGGAAAAATTAAAGAAACGTACTCTTCTAATTTTTGTGTACACACTATTGTCTGTAGTTACCCAGAATATATATATTCATTGATTGAGAATTTCATATATGAATACAATGATTTTTGACTACATTCATCTGGTTTTCCTCCACATAACTCATTTCCACCCTCACCTTCCTATACCCTTCTGTGCTGACTTGTGTAATGTGAACTTAACAAGTCTAGAATTATTGGAGAGATAGAAACCTCAGTTGAAAGATGACTTCATAGACAAGCCTGTAGGGCATTTTCTTCATTAGTGATTGATGGGAGAGTCATTTGGGGTGGAGTCATTCCTTATCTGGTGGCCTTGGGTTATACGAGAAAGAGGGCCAAGAAGGCCACGAAAAGAAGACAGTAAGTAGCACTTTTCATGGCACTTCATCAGGCTATGCACCCCAGGATGGTTTGAGTTCCTAACTTCCGTTGATAGCGTATTATGTGAAGGTATAATTTTCTCTCTAACTTGTTTTGGGTTATAGTGTTTTATGACAGCATTAGTACCCCTAAACTAAGACACTGTCCAACTTTTTGTTCTTTTCTTACTTTTTAATATCCTATCCAGTCCAGTTTGTGTATATTCATGGTTATACACCCATTCACTGAATCATGGTCAATCTATGAGGAGCCAGACTTTGAAAGAAAAGTGATTTTTCTATTCCTCAGAAGCCAACAACTATGGATTATCAGGCTTTGTGTTGGGGATTTGAATGTCAATTGCCTTGATCATATGCAGGCCACTACAGCTTCTGTGAATTCCTGAGTACCATACGCCTGCCATATCAATAGACTATCATACTAGATCACCTTGATCTCTGACTTTTACAGATTTTCTTTTCCCTCTATCACAGTGGTTTCTGAGCCTTGGAGAAAAGTATATCATAACGACAAGAATCTATGGTGGGCCGAGAGGAGCTTATAGGCTCTATGGCTGAACCTACTATATTTATTTTGTTAAATGGAGATGCAAGCAAACTGCCTGTCCTAGTATCAGAGGCTTACACAGGTGGATATGGTGCTGAAGAAGTATCTGAGATTTTATGTCTGGATCTACATGCAGTGGAAAGAGAGACACTAGGACCTTAAAGCCCACCCTTGTGACCCACTTCCTTCATCAATGCCACACCTACGGAACAAGACCTAATCCTTTTCAAGTAGTGCCATTCCCTGATGACCAAGATTTCACACATATGAGCTTCTGGGGGCATTTCTATTCAAACCATGACTCTGTCTTACTCTCTACCATCAGTATGGCTTTCAAACCTTATCAGAAGTGTGACTTTGTGCAGAATCTCTAAATATATATTAATACTTTTAACATTGGAAATGGTGCTAAAATCTTAAATGAACAATATTAATGGAAAAACTTTCAACTTTTCCATTAGAGCTGGATTGAATGGGCCCATGGAGATTAAAGTGAAAGCATTCATTTTTTTAAAAAGAAAACATTTGGTGCATAATAAAATCAAAAAATTAAATAATTGTTTTACATTCATAATATGATTTGTATCTTTAGTTTACATGTGGTACAAAATCTTCAGTTGTGTCAGAAGCAGAAACAGAAGATAGACAGAAATATGGAAAAATATCCAAAGACCATTTGTAATTTCAGCTTTTATGGTGGGACCTATAATGTCCAGTTAAATCTTAGGAACCTGTGATTGCCCCTTTGCCCCTCCACTTGCTTCTAGCAGATTCTTTCTTCAATTGAAGTAGAAGACCCTGGTTTTTCATCTCACATTCTACATTGATACTAAGCCACAGCCAACACCTCCTCCCAGACAATGAAATCCTTCCATCTTAATAGCAACCTGGCTTCATGTATTTCTACTTCTTTTGTGAACCTCGGAGTTGTGACATCAGGACCCATTTAAAGGAAGACTTGTCCTGAGCCTGACTTCTCTCTCTCTCTTTCTCATCCCTGTCTCCCTGAAGCTTCTTCCCTTGTAGTCATGGACTATGTTCTATCCTCAAGAATAAATGAGATATAGATGTAAAGGAGCGATGCGGGGGGGGGGGGGGGGGAGGAACTTGAAGCAATTACAGGATTCCTCCTCTGGAGGAAGTGGAATGGTATGCTAGCCATTTCTGAAGGAATGCGGAGTGAACCCATGGGGTTGCAGGCAAGGATGCTGACAGCAAGAGAAACTAGCAGTTATAACTGAAGTGATCTTCCTATTGAAGGGCATACATTTTGTAACCAATATTTAAAAGATATTTCATTTCACTTTAATTTTCCAATTTAGTTTGATATCTGCCTTAGTCAGGGTTTGTATTCCTGCACAAAACAAAACAAAACATCATGACCAAGAAGCAAGTTGGGGAGGAAAGGGTTTACTCAGCTTACACTTCCACATTGCTGTTCATCACCAAAGGAAGTCAGGACTGGAACTCAAGCAGGTCAGGAAGCAGGAGCTGATGCAGAGGCCATGGAGGATGTTACTTACTGGCTTGCTTCCCCTGGCTTGCTCAGCCTGCTTTCTTCTAGAACCCAGGTCTACCAGCCCAGGGATGGCACCACCCACAATGGGCTGGGCCTCCCCCCTTGATCGCTAGTTGAGAAAATGCCTTACAGCTGGACCTCATGGAGGCATTTCCTCAGCTGAGGCTCCTCTCTCTGTGATGATTCCAGCCTATGTCAAGTTGACAACAACAACGAGAAACAGCCAGTACAATTGTCCCCTTGTCAACTTGACACACAAACACATCACTATTAAGCCTCAACCCTTACTTTCTTATTCATCCCCAAGATCTAAATAACCTTAAGTGTCCCACAGTCTTTACAAATTCTTACACATTAAAATTGCAACCTCTTTAAAATACTCAAACTCTTTTAACCTATCAGAGTCTTTTTACAATTCAAAGTCTCTTAACTGTGGGCGCCACTAAAATACTTTCTTCCTTTAAGAGGAAAAAACATCAGGGCACAGTCACAACCAAAAGCAAAGTCAGACACTAACCATCCAATTTCTGGAATCCACTCACAAACCTCTAGGCTTTTCCAAGTGCTTGGGTCATTTCTCCAGCTCTCCCCTTTTTAGCACACACCTTGTGTTCTAGGCTCCCACTGCCTGTACTCCACTGCCGCTTCTGTTCTTGGTGGTCATCTCCTGGTACTGGCATCTCCAAAACACTGTCCTTTGCTGCAACTTAGCTTCACCAATAGACTTTCACAGGCTCTCTTCATGGTGCCAAGCCTCAACTCCTTTGCATAACCCTTTCAGTCCTATGGCATTAATTGCAACTGAGGCTGCACCTTCACTGATAGCCTTCCATGGCCTCTCACAGTGCTGAGCCTCAGCTGCTCTTCATGACCCCTTCATTCCTTCAAAACCAGAACCACCTCTGTGACTCTTATACATTACCAAGTCCAACCACAGAACAAGGTTCAACCTTGGCTGTCTCTGGAACACAGTCTCCCAGTGCTCTCCAAAAACACTTCCCAGAAGGTTTCACCTCAGTGAAACTGGTCTCTTCTTAATCACCATTAATTTCTTAGCTCCAGCTGACCAGCATCAATAGTCCCAGTAATACAAAGCTTTTGCCTTAATAGTTCTGGTATCTTGTTAATCACAGCTGATTCTTCAGCCCGCTAACCAAAACCACAGAATCTTCACAATCAAAACAACAGCCATGATAAGAGTCATTAATCTGACCTATAAAATTTCACAAGCCAGGCCCCATCTTCTGCACTGTTCTCAACATTATCTTCCAAGCTCCTACAGAATATCCCACAGAGCTTTTACCTTTCTAATGAGCCCCCTTTTTTTTGGTGGATGTTGGAGTTATATTTTGTCTATTCCAACTCAAACACCTAGAATCAATTCATTTGAATATAATAAAACCACATGACTCTTCTAGATCAAAGTTCCAAAGCAGTTCCACAGTCCTCCCTCAAAACTGGTCAGGTTGTCACAGGAATAACCCATGATGCTGGTCCAAATTTGTTTTAGTCAGGGTTTCTATTCCTGCATAAAACATCATGATCAAGAAGCAAGTTGGGGAGAAAAGGGTTTATGCAGCTTACACTTCCACATTGCTAATCATCAACAAAGGAAGTAGCACTCAAGCAGGTCAGAAAGCAGGAGCTAATGCAGAGGCCATGGAGAGATGTTGCTTAATGGCTTGCTTACCCTGGGCTGCTCAGCTTGCTTTTTTTTTATAAAACCAAAGTCTATCAGCCCAGGGATGGCAACACCCACAAAGGGCTGGGCCCTCCCCCCTTGATCACTAGCGGGGAAAATGCTTTACACCTGGATCTCATGGAGTCATTGCCTTAGCTGAGGCTCCTCTCTCTGCGATAACTCCAGCTTGTGTCAAGTTGATAAAAATTTGACTAGACAGTACAATATGGTTTCTCTATATACAATGTATTTTTACAATACATACATCTCATTTTCCTATTTTAACTCCATTCAGACCAGCATCCTGAACATGTTCCCTTCAACTTCATGCCTACTGAGGCAATTAGAGCTTTTCTTACATGTATGGGCATAGAGAGATACATTAAGAACATGGGCAAGCTATTAGTCATTACAATCCCAGAGAAAAGTAGGTCTACTTTCCTCATCAGCTACCAGTTGCCAATAGCTCCTCAGCTAGTATGAGGTCTCAGGGGTCCCTCATTCACCATTATAGAATTTTTATAAGCTTGATCATGTGCTGGTCTCGTGGAAGAAATACAGCCCTTTTGAGCTCCTAAGTACAACAACCATGTCCTCCTGCCCATAAGACAGGATTTCACAGGACTTAACCTCATTATCTCTGATTGTCTCTGTCTTGGTCTCTTTCTCTGTCTCTGAGTCTTTCTGATTCTGAGTCTCTGTCTGTCTCTGTCTCTGTCTCTCTCTCTCTCTCCTCTTTTATTCTTTTGTTTCATCCTCCATGATATTCCCTGAAAGCTTTACAAATGTATCATTGCTGGGTACTCAGTGTACTTCTTTTTACTATTTTAACCAGTTGATTCTTTGCCTAATTCAAACCAAAGCTTTTCTGGACAGTGCTGAAAGCAATAGACACCTATATATACATCGAAGGCAGTTTGGCTACATGACCATTCAGGCAAATAACAAAATAAACCTTACCCTATCTCCAGAGCCGAGGACTTCCCCAGTCATGAACTTTTTGTCCAGGCTTACAATACCAGGAGTGATGTCCTTCCTCTGCAAAACATATTGAATCCAATAACAAAATTCTCTGTCACTCCCATAACAGTATGCCTTTATTGTACCCATGGACATATCTTGTCTGATAGGTTAGTACTGAGAATTCCCAGCCTTGATGGATTATACCATAGATTTCTTTTCTCCCCATGGGAACTATGTAGCACCTCTGCCACAATTAAAACCAGCCAGAAGGAAAGAAGTGTCCCACTAGTTTGAGGTTGATTTTTTTTTAATGTCCTGAAAGTGTTTATATAGGTAACATTTTTTATAACATATTTTTACCTACTGTGATTATTTTTTCTTCCTTACCTGCAATTTGAAAACTACTACAAGTAAAACATGCTTTTTCTCTTGCTAGGTCAAAACAAAGCATCACAGTAGCCTCTTAATAAATGTCAATTACTTTCCCTTTTCTCTGAGCCTGGTATTATGCTAATGACACTCTCCTGAATATTCATAGACTCATGGAACATTTGATCAAATAAGGAAGTTATAGATGCCTTCACCCAGTTCCCACTATCAAGATGAAGTCATAGTGGCTCAGAAACTGGAAGTGGCTTGCTGGACATTATCCAGCAAGTTAACACTAAGACCCAGGAGCCAAGTATTGGAAAAGAACATAGAACAAAGGATGTGACCTAGGGAAAGGAACCCAGATAGACCATAAGAATAGTGTTACAGATGGTATATAGTAGACAATGTAGGAACTTAAAGATCAAATTAAGGACCAAAGAGTCAGAAACACAGCATGTTAAAGGACTGTTGGCTTCATCAGGCTAGTGTTTTGAGAAAGAAACTACTTTCCTTTCTATTGGTTAAAAGGGTTTTGTCATTTTTATTACACCCAAATTCCATTTCAGTGTATAACAATATAACACCGCTCTCTCCAGTATGAATAGGAGTTAAAACATTTTCTTTTGCTTTTGACATTATAATGTATGTCATTATAATATAACTTCTTTTCCTTTCCTCTTTCTAAAACCTCCTATATACCCTACCCCTTGTTGTCAGTCTTCCAAGTTCTATGGCCCTCTTTTTTCTCGGTTGTGGCCTGCACGTATCTTTCTTTACATCAGTTCCTTCATCCTGTGGGAAGATCACACTGCTCTCAGTACATTTGCATCAAAATTATATAACACCGGTACAAACCTTTCAGCTCTCTCAGTCCTTTCTCCAGCTCTTTCACTGGGGTTCCCGTGTTCAGTCTGATGTTTAGCTGCAAGCATGCTCATCTGTATCTATACCTCATGAGAAGAACAACATCATCAACCAGCCAAGGCACTGAGGTAGAGAGGGTGATTGGAAGACGAAGCACAATCATGGATGCGGGTTGGGGTGAAGGGAGGAAGGAGGGGAATCGGGGGAAGAAAGGGTAAAACATTTGAAATGTAAAAATACAGGGAATATCTAATAAACTTGAAAAAATATTTTAAAATATAATAAAATTTAAAACACAGATACATTTGTTTTCTCTTAATCCTCCACACCAGCAGGCTTGTATGTAGGTTCTCATGTATTGGTTGGTCATTCTTAAAAGAATAGGTCTTAGATTTCACTTGGTCCTTAGGCTCTTCTACAAACTAAAACATTCATTATGCCATATTCTGAAATACATATATATCTGTAAGTATCTTTCCTAACAAAAATTAAAGGGGATAATGCCTTCCTCTACTAAATAAAAAACTTTGTATTTAACTTATCTTTGAATTTGATGGGTATTTTCCCATGGCTAGATTCTGGAATCTGTATGTTTAACAATGATTGCTGTCATTCGAATTATGTCCTGAAAACTGTCTTCAGCTGTTACACTTGATAGAGAACATGCTATCTTACTTTTAAGTATATAAAGGTCCTCACAAAGGAAGTATGTTGATATTTCCAGACTTTCTATGGACACTGTGTTGAGCCAAAGTGTGATTCAGTGTCAAGCTCAGAGTCTACATTTGCATAAGACACGTACTGCACATTCTTTTAGCTACCTTTGTATGGATGAAAGTGGGCAACGGGATTTTTGTGTTTTGGCTGAAGGCAGGGTACTAGAAATGGAAAGAAAAAAGGCAGAAATAGAAAAAGAGAACATAAAATAAGGCATATCTTATCTGTTATCAGTAGATGTTTGTTTTATGAGCTAAAGAAGAAATAGTTTAGAACAAAGGAAATAGTTATGTATATGAACAAAATTTTGTTTGGGATAAAAAAACAAAATATTTTTTTACCTTAGAGACGTTCATTTTGAAATATCATCAAAACTAGTATGAAAACCAATTGTCCTTTGACTCTATTATAAGCAATCAGGCAGTTCATCAGATAAGGGAAGCTAATGCTGAAAAAGGCAGGATATATGGTTTCTTTAAAGTGTTTTCTTGAAGAGGAAACAGTGGTGATGCCGCCTTGATCAGCCATGCTATGAGACTGTGGTGGGCTCCTGGAAGAAGTTAAATGAGTTTGAAGAAAGAAATTACAAGAAAGGTCTTAGACTCCAGTAACATAAGTGTTAATATAATTGTATTTGTTCTTAAAGAGTTCTGTTTAAGAAGAAGGCTGTCATGTTTATTTTCAGAGGGAAAAATAAATTCTTATGCAGATTAAATATCTTGCCAAGATGTCAGAAGTGGTTAGTAGCTAATCAGAGGCTCAAACCCTTACACTCATGACTTCTAATGCAGATGTTCCTTCTGCCACTACCATATTGCTACTGGATGTTTGATAATTGCTTTCTGATTTGTTGAATATCTATATCAGGTGAGAGTTGGTCAAATAAAATAAGGGAATCTTAATTCTGATTATCTGTTTATTTAACAAAAGGCATAATAAGATTGGAGTAAGAACCTGGAAGGTAAAGCCAGCGCTCTCTGAGCTAAGATCTGGGAATGGCCGCCATTTTGCAGCAGGTATTGAGAACATAGTTTTCTTTTACAAATCATGGTTCCCTTGTTTAGGTGTACGAATATTAGCGTGTACTTCCACTAGTGCTGTGAGACTGTGTTCTGAATGGGTTGTCTTCATTACAGTGCCTACTGTGGAATGCGTTGTCACTGGATGCTCCTTGCTTTTATTTTGAAGTTCCACAGATTTGCCTGAACTCCCTGAATTCCTGGAACTTGAGAGAGGAAACAGTGTGAGATATATCAGTGCAGAATAGCACCAGCTCAACATAATACTGTTGACACTTCGGATTCATGTTTCCTCTTCTCTGAAAACACATCTTTTTCTTTCAATATGGAAAACGTAGAAGTGGATTGTTTTGACTCTTACTGCTGAGAACCAAACCATATTGTCTATTCTTGCAAAGAGAAATGGCTGATCTTTTATCTTTGGCAAGTACTCCCATTACATGGTTATTGACATATTAGAGTTTTTTTCTCATAGCACTTCTCTTTGTAGCCTAGAAGTATGTTTCTTTCACTTGAAGAAACATCAAAGAAGCATTTCTGTATAAAACTCACTGTTTTTTTTTTTTTCTGAACTATGCTTTGTCATGAGACCATATGGCCGTAAATGATTTAGTTTTCCATGAAAAATGGTTTTAAATCAAGAATGAAACCTGCTAAAAAGAATTTGCATACTTGATGAAAAATAAAGGCAATAAAATGTTTAATCTGGCTGTGAGAAATGTTCTGGGATTTCATAAGCAGCTCTTATGTAATAAGGAAATGCATTTTCATTATGACTATTACATTAGCAGTGTTGTGGAAAGTTGGCCTCTTCAGAGAGTGATAGAGAAAACTGGATCATAAATGGTATTCATCTAATGATTCAAGTAAGTCTGGCACGGATCTAAAATGGCTGAAATAGACCCTGCCAGTTCATGTCAATGAGGAGCTCATGGGGAATGCACTAAGTTAAGAAAGAATAGGGCAGTGGGCTCTGATGTAGGGACTCTGGTTGAGTACTTGATGAATAAGTCCTGCAATGGCACATCTCTAGCATAAGATCAAAGTAAACACATGAAGGAACTCAGTCACTTCTCACTCTGGAAAGCAGGGGAAGGCTGCACCAGCAATGTAGAGAGCATTGCTAGTCTAAGAGACATAAGCCATCTTGACCCAGATATAACTGACAGTATTGTCACAACAACGTGGTGGCATGTCTTGAGGGACCATCAACTGAGAAAGTTAGGTGCAATTCACTAGAAGAAATAGAAAGCAGTTAACACTGTTGTTGGTATTGGGAAAGCAGAGAGATTAGAGAGTGAAGATCATGTAATTCTGCCTCTCCAAGAAACTTATAAATATCATTAAAGACTTTTAAGACGTTTGAACTAAGATAAATTTGGTCCAAACCAGCCACTATAATTGACTGACAAGTTTAGGTCAAAGCACCTTTTTACACAGTAAACTATATATAGATTGGTGTGAAATCAAATCTTAACTTAACCAAAGAGTACATTCTTGCAACTAAACAAATGAGACAATGACAGCAATCGTAGAGTGTGTGTGCCTATGATACAAAAAAAAAAAAAAAAAAAAAAAAAAAAAATTGACAAAAGCAGCCAATTAGATTCTTCCTGTCACTTCTTTATTCTTGTTGGAATGAGATATTTTGGATCTGGTATGCTTCATAATTCTATAATCTTTGCTAGCTCAAGTAACTTCATAAGCTGGTCTTTTTTTTTTTTCTTCATTTAATAAGGTTTTTGGGTCCTAAAGAACTCATATGGTACAGGAAGACTCTGGAAGAAGGACTCTAGCCTGCCATAAAAAGGTATTGTACAGAACATGTTGCATTTCTTATACTTACACTTAAGTAAGCTAATAAATCCTGTTATAAAAGGTTATTGTTGGTTGTGCATGTTCTTTAATGGGCACACCACACAGCTAAGCATATTTGTAGTTTATTCTGCTACCATTTTGAGTTTGTATTGGAAGGCAACATTGAGAGACCACTATGACGGGAAAGAAGTAGAGTGAAAGAAGGCACACAGAAATATCAGTTGTTTCCATTGTGAATCAAGCACAGAAGCTTGTTATGTAAGCCACCATTTTTCATGGAGCCACCTGTACTTCGTATAGTGAAAAACAGTTTGTCATTCAAGAAACTATTTGACAGCCAGAGCTGGAATAGTGGGTGGTTTCACTCACACCATACATTCAGTGTGCTCTATGGTAGGGAATTGCTCAGCCAGGAACCAGATATTAGATATTTGGCCATGCAGGATCTTGAGAAAGACTAAATATTTCTAAGTCATGAATGAAATGCATGACCAAGTGTATTCTTTCTTCATATCCTCAAAATAATTATTTCTACCAGGTATTATCTTTAATTTGTTATAGTTTATACATGGAAAGACAAAGCAAGATGAAAAATCATATAAGGAATATATTGAAAGGATGAGAAACCATGATTTTACATTTAATGAGCAATACAAAGGGGGCAGAACCAGCATCCTCAGCATGCAATCGTTACCACATGAGTAAAAGCATTTTCACTGTGTGTGGAGAAAACTTTAAAGAAGTTTCTCAAATGTCAATCTAGAGTCACTATTAAGAGATGCCATGGGTAAGCCAATAATAATGCATACTCTGCTTCCTCTTCCTGGACTGCACTCTTTATGATTTACAGCGTCCTCTCTACACCTCAGTTTTTTTCTTTACCTTCAACAAAGAATCCTATGTGGTTAGGGCTCAGTGAAGATAAAATAAGTGTTGGGTGCACTGTAAACACCCAGTGGCAGCTGTCAGCTCAGCAACTCTGTTACAGCTTCACACAGTTCTTATAGCTCTTCTAAAAATCAGATACATCAAAGAAGGGACATTAGAAATAGGAAGTTATAACTGTCAAGAATCCTTTTTAGTCTTTCAGGAGTTTTACCCTTTGACCAACAAAACCTTACCTTTCAGACTATAAAGATTACAAACCTTCTTTAGACACATCAGCACATTATACAGTTACAATCATGGTGGATACACATGGGACAACTGAGGTTAAAACCGGTATTGAAATCACTTTATAAGTGGCACAGTTTGAAAATGTACCAAGACTGTTTCAACTCCAAAGCCAGTGCTTCCCACGTCAGTATGCACTGCAGTAAATTAATCGTTTAAAGTTTGATGCACACAGAATTGAAGCAATCTTTAAACCATGTAGCTTATATTCCTTCTTTTTAAATCATTTGCATTGACTCGGAATTATATCCTTTTGTGTTCTCATAGATGAAGTGCTACTGATGAATACTGAAGTCGTATGTGACACATGACCCTACTATTTCTGGGGACTTGGAGTTAAAGGTCATTTACTGTAAGACAGAGAGTTGTTTGGTTTAGAAAGCCTGGGAGTGGAGAAGGAATGAATCTGTCAAGACTCATGATATTTCAGAAAAAGTATAACAAAGATTATAATCTTATATTTCTCTTCTGCTGGAACCTTGTCAAACATTTAGCTAAACTAGAGGGTTATAATACAGCTTCAAGGTTATTAAAAGCAAAGAAAGTCTGACAGAAAGGCACAGTAAAGAGGAAGCTAAGACGCATGGAGACTAATTGTGGTGTTGAGTATAGGATGGGATCTTGGAACAGAAGAGATAAGGAGGGTAGAGGACCAGTGAGATGGTGCTAACTCTGGAGTCTAGCTAACAGTTTTGCATCAATTTTGGAGTCCTAATTTTCAGAACCCTACCTTGTGAAAGATGGGAGCATCAGGATAAAATGGGTGAGCATTCCTAAGAATGCTCTTTAGTACCATTGAAACCATTACGCAAACCAAAAATCACCGCAAAGTAAGAACATTCAAAGTAAAAACAAAATAAAATCCTCTTCATGAGGTCAGAGACAAGGGGATTCTTTATTCATTTAGGTGATGGCATAGAAAAACCCAAGTAGACCTTGCCTTCTTTGTCTGTTTTTATTTCCTATCAGAACCACATAAAAATCTTATTCTTCCTACATTTTAATGATTTGGACTTCTACCCCACCCCCACACTTTTAATGTCTTACAAAAATCCAAAAAGCAAGAAAAGATGCTTCTGATGCTCAGTGGATACTCGCAGTACCTCCTTTCTGGAGCAGGAGACTTTTGGCAATCCATTCATGTCCTGACCACTCATTGGGACCCTACCATGTCTGAAGCATGATGAAAGGTCCTGGAGAAGCAGTGGAAGAAAAACAAAGTCCTTAGACTGGGGCAAGATGTACTATATTTAGGGACCTAGATGTGCAACAAGTAGAAATATAGGGAAAAATACGAAGATAACAGAAAAGCTAGGGACAGGCATGCTCAACTCTGAAGAAAGTCATGATAGAAACCCTGGTGGAAGCATCTGATGAGATGAGTCTTGATGGAGTTCATGGGAAGGACAATGATTAAAAAAGAAGGCAGAGACACAGAAAGTCTGCATGATACATGCCATGAGTCCTGAGAAACCTCAGAACGTGTCTGGTTGGCAGTTGGGTGAGAAGCAGATATGGTACCTGAAGCAGTCATCCAAGGGGTAATGTTATTCCTGCTGGTGATTTCTTTTTTGTATTTTTAAAAAAATTATTTAATCTTCTTTTACAATTCAGTAGTTACCCCCTCCCAATCCATCCATTGACTCTTCCTCATCCCATACTACCCTGTCCATCCCTATCTCTAAGAGGATGACCCCACACCCATCCCACCAGACTTCCATACTCCCTGAGGCCTCAAGTCTTTTTAGGTTTAGGTGCATTTTCTTCTCACTGAGGCCAGACCAGGCAGTCCTCTGCTGTATATGTGTTGGAGGTCTAATATCAGCTGGTGTATACTTCCTGGTTGTTGGATCTGTTTCTGAGAGATCTTGGGGGTCTAGGTTAGTTGAGACTGTTGGTCTTCCTATGGGGTCAGCCTCCGCCTCAACTTCTTCGAGCCTTTTCCTAAATCAACCACAGAGGTCCCCAACTTCAGTTCAATGATTAGGTGTAAGTATCTTCTCTGTCTGTTTCAGTCAGCTTTTTATTGGACCTCTCAAGGGTAGCCATGTTAGGTTCTTGTCTGTAAGCACACCATAGTATCAGTAATAGTGTCAGGCCGTGGGGCCTCCTCTTGAGCTGGATCCCAATTTAGGCCTGTCACTGGACCTCCTTTCCTTCAGGCTTGTCTTCATTTCTGTCCCTGCAGTCAGTAATTCTTTAGATGATAAAAATCATGTGTCTTTTTGTTCTTCCCTCTGAATTCTCCCACATTTCCCTTCATGTTCACTTTCAAGTCTATGGCCTTTTTAAAACCAATGGTTATTACACACATATGTATATATGTATTTATTCCTAAATATTACCTGCCCAGTCTGTATAATGTTAGCTGTATATGCTTTCAGAGTGACCATTTGGCAATGGAAAAATCAAATGGTTTGTTCTTTACTGGGGATGAAAACCTCTCCTGTTTCTAGCTTTCTTCATTTGCCAATTGTTCTTTGTGTAGGGCTGAGGCCCTGCAGTCTTTCCTCTGTACACTTTGTTAGTTCATTTGTTGTTACTGTCCTTCATATCATGTTTAGACAGTAATATTGGTGAGTCTTAATGGGTTACTAGGGGACATAATCTTACAGCAAACTCCCTACCTAGCTTTTATAGTTTTTCTGTCTCTTCTGCAATACTCTCTGATTTTTAGGCATTGTAATTTTTTATGTATACATTGAACTGGGCACCACAACTTCTTATTATGATGAGTTGTGGTTTTCTGTGTCTGTTTCTATCTGTTGCAAAGAGAAGTTTCTTTGATGAGGAAAATACATATCTATAAAAAGCAAATGATTAGTTTGTCATTTGGCATTGCACTGGTTAATAAATTAGGAGCTGTAGATTCTTCTCGAATAATCATGACTACACCACAGTGAGTACTTAGCTAGGTTTCTAGTACTAGCCCCCTTGTTGAGCATCATTTTAGCTTTAATGGTAGTTTGGGCATAATCTGAAGGTAAGTGAGTAGACTCTGATCAGAGTTTTAAACTTGTTAATAATCATCCTTTTCCTTTTCTTCAGTCTTTCTGGCCAATATGAAATGTATTCAAACAAAGCATCTTTTTTTTTTTTTTTTTTTTTTTTTTTTTTTTACTTTGAGTTGAAGCTCTGGAGAAAAAGGAACCAGAAACATCCCATATCAATTCTGCCTGCCCATGATTCCATCCTCTGCCATGATCTTTCCACTAGGTAGACTTTTCTCATATGTAAAATGAATGTGAGGATGTTAGGTTCATTTATGCCACTGTAACAACATATTTGAAGCTGAATGGCATAGAAAACAGAATTGTTTTCCCTCATAGTTCTGCAGACAAAGTGCTGCTTTATAAAGGATTACTCTATGTTTTCAACATATTCTTCACATGGAGCATAAAATTCAAGAGTGAACCTACTGCCAGTGTCTGATAGCCAGGCCTGTTGTCCATTGTGTACTTGGTTGGACTGGAGGGAGAAAAGTTTGTAGTGGTGAGTACTCAGACACCCGGAAACAGCTTCAGAGAACTGGTTTCATTTCATGTGGTAGGAGTGGTATTTTCATGAGGTTGGGGGTGGCCCTGGGTAGATGGCTATGTCCTCTATGCCAAGTTTGTGTTATCATATACAATTGGCCAGAACAAGGGTATTGGAAGATGTTTCCAATGTATACTCAAGGGTTCTAGGGTGTTGGTGAGAAAAAAACCTTAGGGTAATAAATTCTTATAAGAGTTGGTGGTAGGACAACTGGCTTAATAGTACCAGGTTGGGAGGGAAGAAGGAGCCAACTCCTACCACACTTATCTGTGGTATCTGGGGTTGAAGCTCTTCTCAACCCTTCCCCTTACCTGAGGCCATTGTGGTCTCACATAAGCATACCAAGGCAGGCATCTCTCTCACAGTCTAATCACATCTATATGGCCTCACCTCCATACCAGTATCTTAGTTGTGTGTTCTGGTTGCTATTAAGAGACCCTATGAGCATGGCAGCTCTTATAAAGAAGACTATTTAATTGGAGATAGTGTATGTCAGAGGTTTATTTCATTATTATCATAGCAGAAACCATGATAGCACATGGGCAGACATGGTCCTAGATGGAAAGCTAAGAGCTCTACAATAGGATTGGCAGGCAGCAGCAAGAGAGAGAGACTGTGCCTGGATTGAGCCTTTGAAACCTCAAGGCCCACTCTGAGTCATGCATTTTGACTAGCGAGGCCACACCTACCTCAACAAAGACATGCCTCTCAATACTGCCACTTCAGAATGACCAAACATTCAGATATCTGCACCTATAGGGGCCATTCCTATTCAGACCACCTCACTTGGAAACTGAATGTTGATGAGTGTTGTGACAGACAACCAATAGATAGCAGAATATGATTGTAATATACTTTCTTTCATTTGGTGGCTGTGAGGCTTAAATTGTACACAGTAGAGTGGGGAAAAATTGCTGACAATTGCATATCATATCACTTGTGGAATACCTCAGATCCTTAAGCAGTTGCTATTGCACATATTCAGTCTAGTTGTCTGGGGTTCTGTCCTGGTTGTCATTACTGGTTGTGTGACATTGGCCACATTTAACTCTCAGTACTTGAATCTTCTCATCAGTATGTGTTTGTTAGGAATTGTGTTAGACTTTTGAAATGTTATAATCTAATAATTTGGAAAAGCATCTTGAAAAAGGAAAGACCTATTTCTACTTATGTTTCTGAGATTCAGTCCACTATTTGGTCCATAATGCTAAACCTGTTGAGAGTTGGTGCAATAAGATTGTGGGAGTGTTTAGCTGCCTCTCACTGGAAACAGGTGGCAAAGACAAAGAGAGACCAGGTGAGACTTGGTTTACTCACCATTACAACAAGGCACTATCAGCTTGGTTCTAACATTCAAAGCATGAGTCTGATCAGGGTGCATTTAATGTCAGTTTTCACAATGATGGAGTGAGTTACTATGAATAGAGAACAGTGCCTAAGACATGATTGACTGGAGGTAGAAGGCAGGCACCAGTAAGGACAATGAGTGCTCTCAACGGACTAGCTCCTGCTTCTATTGCCTGGAACCAGATCTGGATGTTTCTTATCAAATGAGAAAAATGAAGAATGAAACCTGAGGCCAGCCACAGGCTGAACCCATCTTGGGTTAACCAGCAAAGGCCTTCAATCAAAGAGGTTGTTAGTGCCTCCCAGTCCTGCTGTTGTTGACAATTGTTCAAGATCTGAAGAATGTATCCAATGAAAGATTAAGCAATTTCCCACAACTCAAACATTTATTTAAATTTGAAGAGAACTTCATAGGGTTGAGAAATAACTTTGGCTACTTCCTTGGAAGATTTCTTTTACATGCTGCTGTGATTTCATATTGGCCATCAATAACAGGAGGGTGTGTTATCATTAAAGCTTAGTTATAGTGCCAGGGTACAAATGCCACATACTTTCATTTCTACCAACATTGAAAATTTTTTCCGATGAGAGCCTTTCATTTAGTTATAATCAAACTATAAATATCCCAGACAAAACTAAACCACGAAATTCAATAGCTAGGTCCATCAGTAAAGTGCAAGCTATGGTGGTGCTGAATGGTTAATGACACCCAGAGAAAGAAACCTGAGGGTCATCTGTAACACACACAAACACACACACACACATACATACATACATACATACATACATACATACATACATACCCAAACACACACAAACATACATGCATACATGCATACACACACATATACTCACAAATATACACACACACGCACAAATACAGACACATATAAACACCAAAAATAGTAACTGTTTGTGTTCACATATTCACAAATAATTACCATCTGAAGACACTCTTTCTGCCTAGTTCCTCAATTTTTATCTGGTGTCTGGCATACAAGGCAATTATTGTCTGGGATGGTGAGAAGTACTGAACCACAGAAAAATAATCTCTCTAAGATAGACTCCACAAACCATTGAACAACATGAATAGGACTCATGTCACTGACATAGATGGCAGGTCATTCCTTGGCATTTTCACACAATATTGAAAATCAGTCTGAACTGGCAGGTGTAAAGTTCCCAGACTCACACTTGACATAATAGCTCAGTGCCAATACTTTTGTGGCTGGTAATAGGCATTGAGTGTGGATCAGACAAGCACCACCTGAAAGAATGAAGCTTATTCAAGAGAAAATGAGATATAAATATTTGTATGTATTTTTTTATGGATTAGTGCACATGGAATTCTATTATCATAACACAACATATTAACTTGAAAACATCACAAAACATGCCCGTTGTGTACTCCTAATAGATAATAATATCCTTCCAACACATGCTCCCTTCAGAATCATTTTAATTTCCAACTTATCATATTTACAGAGGCAAGGCCTTATCTTTTGTCTTTAGGTAGATGCTAGGTCCTTTATATGTTAGCTGATGCCCACCCAAGAGAAAAGCATACCAGCTATTCCTAACTTCTCTGCTTATCTATGATGTCCTGAAACAACTCTAAGATTAAGTCTAAAGGACTCCATTTTTCTTTTGTATTTCACCAATATGAGAGTTTCATTTAGAAATCATTTAAAACATTCATTTGGTAGAACCACCTATTTGTAGTTGAACCCCAGTTTCTTTTTGGCTCTTCTTGGGAACAATACCAATAGACACCACAGGACTGACTTCTGTCCATCTACTCTCACCCCGTGTTTCTCTTGGTGTTTTACACATGTGGGCCTTTTTATTGGATATTTTATGTATTTACATTTTCAATGTTTTCCCCTTTCCCCCTTCTTCTAACCACCCTCCCTCTGCCTCTATGAAGATGCTCCCACTCCCACCTTAACACCCTGGCATTCCCTACACTGGGGAAATGAGCCTTCACAGGACCAATTGGTTCTCCTCCTATTGATGCCACACAATGCCATCATCTGCTATATATGCTGCTGGAGCCAAGGGTCCCTCCATGTGTACTCACTGGTTGGTGGTTTAGTCTCTAAGAACTCTGGGGGTACACAAATGAGCCTTAAAAACAGTGCTTCTCCAATTGAAATACACGTGCAAATTCTGTGGGTGCATGATAAAGTATATAGCAGTAGTCTATGGTAAGGCTTGAAGCACTACATTTCTACCAGTTTCTGGTGGAATTATAGTATAGCTGGGATGCTGATACAGCTGGGATGCTGGCACTGTTGGTATAAACGTTGCATATCCAACATCAAGACAGTAAGCAAGTGAGAAAAATTGAAGAGAAGTAACTTCATAAAGCACTTGCATGGATTCTACCAAGACTCTTTTTTTCTTTGTGCTATATAACCCTATCTTCAATGTATTCATGGGTTTAAACCTAAGAATGAGGAAATGAGGTTTGATGTTCTGTTTAGAGTATGGAGTAAGCTGTTTGTTCTTTAGAGAGGAAAAAAATAACAGGTATGGATGAAAAGGACATACAAGCAACTTTCTTGAGTTACCTAATCTATGACAACTGTTGTTGTTTTTCTTTGGGCACTAAGAAAAAATTCTGTTCCAGGATGATAGGTGCCTGTAACAGCATTATCCCTAGCCAACATGCTACAGGGATGCTCATATCCATTTTTAGATAAATGTTTAATTTGGATAGTCTATTTTAAGGTGCAGAATTAGGGACAGTTAATGTTACTTTATAAATTAAGTCAGAAAATTAAATAATATAAAATAAATAATTTTATAAAATAAAATTAAATAATAAAAATTTAAAATATACAGAAAAAAAACACCTTTCTTATTATGGTATTTTGTTAGACAGAGGAAATACATAGATACTCAATGTGTTGGAAATCAGGTGGACCCTGGATTGCCTCATTATACCTAATATGTACCATTTGCCCTCTTTGCCTCCTCAAGATTATTGGCTCACCAAACACTCAAAACTGAAAGCTGGGTTTTCTCCTATCTTCCAGGCTCACAGTGTGGATCACTTTTGGATATGACACTGTTTTAGCAATTACTTACTTAGACTGTATTTGTTTGTACTTGTTAATGTATTCTGTTCAACCAGTCAAACATTTATTGAACATTATTACCAGGCTCTGAGGGACATACAGATAAATATGCCTTGCTTTTTATACTCATGGAGCCAACAATCATGTAGATTATGTTATAACTTCTATTGTGTAGAATGTGTGCTTTTGTTGTTGTATTTAAGTTTTCTTCACCAACTGAGCTGTGACTGCCTTACATTTCTTAACTATCTTTGTGCCTAATAATTGTAGGCACAAAGGTTTTAGGCAGGAAGTCACAGGGTGACGTAAAGAGAGAAGGACAAATCTGACACAGTCTCTTTCCTCATGACTAGAATCACCTAAAGTCCTTCACAGGAAGGTATAGCTCCCAAGCTGAAGGCACAGAGAAGAAAGGAAGAGCCCCAAGGAAACCATAAGTGTTCAAAGAAATATAAGTATCCCATGTCACCCTGAAACTACAGCCAATAATTTCCCTGAGAGGACAGGAGTTGAACTATCTGCATTGGTACTCTGAGAGGGGACCTAAGGAGGAAAGGTCCTCATACTCTCAGTACCAGCACAGCACTTGCTCCACACAAGAGCCTCTGTGCTTTTCTTTTTCTTTTTCACACACACACACACACACACACACGCACACACACACACACACACACACACACACACACACACACACACACACACAAAATTAACCACAATCTTATACATGAGCAAATATAGGTCCAAGAAAGAGGAGGGAAATCTTATTCATGATCACAGCCTCTCTATCTTGTTATTTCCTTTTGGAGGCTTAATTTTCATCCATCCTTTACTCCCCAGCATTAATGATTTCTGAGTAGAATCTTTGCCACATTTGGATGCAGGTGATATATATGTGTGACCAGCGAACAAGAATGGAGGAGTCATTTACCCTGTTGAAGCTTGTGGTGACATTATCCAGAAAATGGCACTTTTCTTTTTTTTAACACTCTTCCTTGTGATAAATACCCAGAGTTTTGAAAATACTTTCTGTAAAAATGTAAGGCTACACTGTGACTACAATATTCTGAGGTTCTTTCATTATTCTAATGCATTGCTAATTTAATCTGTATTTGAACCGTGCATTTAATAGGGATGAAATACATATTTGGGGGGGGGTATTTGAAAAGAATACCTAGAAAGCAAGGACCTCTTTATGTTTGAAACATTGTTGGTGAAGATAGCTTGTAGTACTGACATTTGAGTTAATTGCTCAGTCTGCTTTCTCATTTTATGGAATCACTTTTTATATCTGAAAATGATATTCCTAATAAGGACATAGCAAAAACCCAGCACCAGCCTTTCTATTAATGGCTTAGGAATAATTTAAATAGAAGTCACACAGTATTACATTGTTAAACTTTATTGTAGAATTATAGGCAATATGTTATTAGGTTCACTTCAAGTCTAAACTGAAGATTTCCCTTCTGAAAGATGTTGTTTGATTGGACTCGAATTGTTTTTCTGTGTCACCAATGAAGACAATGCAAATGCTGATTAGAGCAATTAAAACTTCCCTTTGTTTGCAGAAAGGGATGTACCCAGATCTGGCTTTTTGTTTGTAGACATCTTAATAAGCACAAGCAAACTGAAATGAAATCTGTCATCAGTTATATTTTTCTCTTAGACAAACTGTCTCTTTCACATACATATTAAGCAAGATTTGTTACCAAAGCTTTCTTATATTTCTATTTGTTGTTATAAAATGGTAAATGTAGAAATAACACTAGATCTATCAATTTGATAGTATAATGCAATACATCTGGCAGCTGAACAGGAAAACGTAATGACAGACCTGGCATAGTGGATGGTTTTTATTATGGGTTTTTCCTTTCATTCTTCCTGCACAATTGTGCCATGTGTTGTAAACTAATGTCAACGAGAATAAAGCACTGTTGGGGGTGGAAATTTAGCTTGTGTGGAACATAAATTGACTGCTATGTAAATAAATAGAAATAGCTGCCTTATTGCTTGTTAAAGATTTAGTTAATAAAATGGTTTGAACAGGAACACTTGCTGTAGGGTTCCTGGCCTGTTTTAGCTGTGTACTGCTTGGTTTTTTGTGGGTTCAGCTCTCTACTGCGTGTATCTTCACAAAGTTACAGTAAACTCTGCTGTAAGTCCTTGTACAATATACAGACTAAGCCTCCAAAATTTGTAAGATTGTTTAAGACCTTAAGACTATCCATCTTAA
Source organism: Micromys minutus (assembly GCF_963924665.1). Taxonomy (NCBI): domain Eukaryota; kingdom Metazoa; phylum Chordata; class Mammalia; order Rodentia; family Muridae; genus Micromys; species Micromys minutus. Next base: position 24,165,209 of record NC_137974.1, on the reverse strand, counting down.
GGATGGGGAAGGGTAATGGCAAAAAATTGTTTTAGTTTCAGAGACAATACAAAATTCACCATTTAAATGAAGTGAAATTCAAAGGGCAGACAGGAGCTCTCAGTTCATTCATCCGCCCTATGTTCATCAAGAATTTTCTTACCCAACATGGACTTGCCTCTTAAGACATAACTGTGAATGGGTCATAAGAAATTCAGCCTTTCTAGGAAGATTATGATATATGATATATGATATATGATTATATGATATATGATATATGATATATGATATATGATATATGATATATGATATATGATATATGATATATGATATATGATATATGATATATGATATATGATATATGATATATGATATATGATATATGATATATGATATATGATATATGATATATGATATATGATATATGATATATGATATATGATATATGATATATGATATATGATATATGATATATGATATATGATACATGATATATGATACACGATACACGATACACGATACACGATACACGATACACGATACACGATACACGATACACGATACACGATACACGATACACGATACACGATACACGATACACGATACACGATACACGATACACGATACACGATACACGATACACGATACACGATACACAATACACGATACACGATACGGGATACATGATATATATATATATATATATATATATATATATATATATATATATATATATATATATGTTTAGATCTCTGCAGTGTGTGCCCATAATACATACATCAGAACACTAGGTAAATTTCTAAAATTTTATTTTTAAATGAAGATTATCAATGTTAAATAATGCAGTAGGATGCCTGTGCTTGAGACTTTTGACCTTGAGAGTGTTGTGTTATCTCGAAAGTATCATAAGTCTACTGATGAGAGGTTGAGTTGGTATGTAAATGCTCTATTTTAAAGAATGATTGATTTGTGTTTGACATGTATAAGTGTTCACATGTATGTGCATGTGGACCATACATGTTCATATATAACCATAGTGGCTTTTGAGGCCAGAAGACAGAACTGGAATTATAGGAAGTTGGGTGCTGCCCTTTGGATGTTGTAAACCAAATGCAAATCCCCTTACAGTGAGCATTCTTTCAGCCCCAGAAAGTAAAGTTTTCATGCATCATAAATATGCAAATGGATCAAGTACATGGTAAAACTGTGAATGATCTGTCCTCAGTTTCTTTTATGGAAGAAAAGGATGACTCTGAAACTACATGGAGACACATATTGCAGAATGTGTGTGTGTCCTTTTATTTCTGTTTACACTGTCTAAAAATGTCATAAATAACTCATTTTATATTCATGCTTATCATTTTAATATACATTCTTACAATTTTTTATTTGATGTGGGGAACAGTGTAGTGTCTGTCACCAAGCCTGTAAGTCTACAGAGGACAAGCTTAGGGAATCATTTCTCCTCTTCTATCCTATGAGTTCCAGACACGGAACTCCGGTCAGCAGCCCTGGAGGCATGCACACTTACAGGCATGGTCATCTCACCATCTCTTGTAAGAGGTTACTTTTATTGTTAGAGGAATTACTTATGTGTAAGGGACTTTCTGAAAACAAATCGCTGAGGTAAATATTCTTGCCTAAAAGCCACAAAGAAGTTCATAAATCAATGGTAATTTATAATTTGAAATCATTGAAAGATCTCCTGGATATATATGTATATATAACATTAATATCAACTTTTGATGGAGAAGATGAGTTGAAAGTTTTAATTATCAAGCTCTTCAAAACTGCATGTATTAGACCCAGCTAGGAATGCTCAGAGATTAATTGTTTAACCTTGCTAGACAAATCATAACAATATTAGACTATTTCCCTGATTTGATCACAGGACTAATCTCATAAAGAGGTCAGTACTTGACATGTGTAAGCAAATGACAGAAGAATACTGAATATTTATAGAACCAAATGAGATATTTCCAGATCAAAATTATGTTAAAGGAAGGAAAGACAAGATTTTATAGCTTATGGAGGAAGATGGGAATCTTATACAAACACACACACACACACACACACACACACACACACACACAGACACACACAAACACACACACATGCACACACACATACACATGCACACATGCACAGACATACACACACATACACACACATGCATTCACACACATGCACACACACATGCACACACACACACATACACATTAGTGGTAGACAATTAAAAACAAATGAAATCAAACCATTTGAACTATATATTATTGGTCCTTATCTGAATTGTAGACATTTAATTTAGCTTTGAGATTATAATGGGTAAACGATTCTCTTTTTCTTGGCCATGGGAATATTGTGATCAGAGTGGCTTTAAAAATGTTTAAAGACTTCCAAACTCTGTCTACAGTGCTAGAACCTCTTCAGTATAGTTTTCAGGCTCAACTTCATAACTGCCTTACTCCTTACTTTTCTTATCCAAATGAAAACACACATTCAAATGAGTGTTGTGCTGAGCACAGACTGGATTCTTTGGTCTTCACTGTGTTCTTCTTTGTCAACAGTCAGAATGAACTTCACTTTCCAGTGCTGCCAGGAACAGTGAAGAACAAATAAATAATCCCCTTGGTCCTGGCCTTTCACTTCCAGCTCCTCTGCTTTGCTTTCAGCCTAGTCAGGGAAATCCTTCCTTTCCCCCATCTCTCCAAGTCTTCTGATTCCAAATTCCGAATACTGGGGATGCTGAGAGCAGCCGGAGTAGCAGTGGTCCTTTTAAATAGTTATGTATATCCAAGGAGGAGGTTGAAGGCTTCTGAGCATGACTTATTTAATGCCAAGTCTTATGATGGTATACTTTTCCCACACACTTGACTATTAAAGGAGAAATTTTGCATATTTAAAAAATTTCCCTGAATTTATATTCATTTTTTTTCCTTTCATACAAAGTCAAGGAGAGCAAAGAATTTAAATGGAAGAATAAGATAGATGAAGGGAAGGACAGAGGGAAGGGATGCAGGGAGGGAGTGAGAGGGGAGAGAGAGAGAAAGAGGGAGAAAGAGGGTGAGGGAGAGAGAGTATATAGTGTTATTTAGGCAATACATTGGTCAATTTTTATCAATTTAGTTGTTGCTCTCCATTTAAATGTGTAAAAAGAAACAATTGAATGAATTGCTTATTACAATTAACTTCGTAATTCATGATGAACCTATGTTTTATATAATGTGAGACCACATTCAAGAATCAGTTTGGCTAGGAAATTATCACAGGGTAATTCTATTTTATTAAGTAGGTGATATAACCATTTAAAAGAGATAATCGAGAGTTGAGGTCTGAAGAAAATGTTTGTGTGTGTGTGTGTGTGTTTTTGCAAAAACGAAACAAAACAAAACAAAACAAAACAAAAACCCACCCCAAAACCCATACACTACTTTACTTATATATTTATCTAAAAATGTAAAAAGAATTAAATTGTGTTCTGAACTTCATGTTTTGTTTTGGTTTTTGTTTGTTTTTGCAATGCTGGGGACTGAACTTGGGGTTTCCAAAACATTTTTAAATATTTTATTAACATATATCTCTCATTGGTATTGTTAGAGATATAATTTACTCTTGTTTGAGTCTTCTAGGTTGAATTTAAGCCAATGACAATCTTTTTTTTAGCAGAATATTCTGTTTTCCGAGGATTAACATAGTCAGAAAGCAATCTCTTCTCCCACAGGTTTTAAGTGGAAGCTCCTACAGGTAACAATAGGTCAATCTTTTAAGTGGCTGGCAACTATGATCCACAAAGTCATCTCAGCCTTTACCTAACAGCAAGCGCACACTGCTTCCTTTTATTTCAGTGCTGTCATAGGGTATCTGAGACTTCTCTGAGGACCTGCTGCCCTGTGTGGTAACGCCCCAGCAGCCACATACCCTAATTTAGGCAGCGCTGCAATTTAACATCTCTTGTTTATCCTCCAGTGTCCTGCTCTTCAGAGGATATGCCTTTTCGTCAGCTTGCACTGATCCTCGAAAGGAGTGTCAAGAAAGTATCATCTCCTTTTCTACATGCACTACATCCCTACCTCGTCCTCTATGTATGTTCTGAGGCAGGCACCAGAAGGTCTCCACTTCTCTCATTTTTACTTTGGAATTTGGCTGACATGACTTATCCATCACTCAGACTAACAAGTTCTAACAATGTTATCTAGAACCCTTAACAACTTCTGCATATTTCTATTCTTGTGTCTTCCTGTGGTGCCCAGACCTACCTAGACAATTAAGAATAGCTGAGGACATACCTGTACAACCAACTATATACAGCTGAGGAGACTTCACGGTTCCTGAAGGTAAATAATGACAGTCCAAGGAATGATGAGGACCTGCGACAGCAAACACACCGTGGTGGTAACTATTCTGTAGAAATAGAGTTTGACTGAGCAACTATGTTTTTAAGTAAAGAAAGAAAAAGCATCTGTGATTTAGAGATCCAAACCAAAGTTGTCCAGCTCAAGTGTTTATAGACACGTAGCAGCATGAAGGAAGAGTATTCCATGATTTAAGTACTTATCTATCTACCCCATTCCAGGAGGAGCAAACAGGCTTGTCCTTAGAAACCATACAATATCTGTTAACCTCCTGTGGTGTGTTCTCTAAGAATCATTTGCTGAGCTAGTATAACACCTAGAACACTGCACCTTGAAGTTTTGTGGAATAATATTACTTGTGTATTTATAAATTTCTCCAATTACAGGAGCACAAATCCCATTGTGCACAAGCAGGAGTATCCATTTCTTAATCCCTTTACCAGAAATGAATTTTCCTCCTATTGTGTATTTTTTTATTTAAACAAAGGACTTTAAAGTATTGTGAATTTGACATCAACATTCTCCAGGTAAGGCCACTACTGCACAGGTCAAGCAAATCTATATTAAGTAACAATATCCACTTTTGAGAATTTGGCATATGATTACGGTGCCCATGGGTTAGTGAGAGAGATCAATAAGAACCGAAATGGTGACTACTGGTCATATTTATCACCCAATGACACTGAAAATCACAACTGCACACGAATGTTTCTCCTTTACCCCCTCTAGCTTCATAGAGGCCGAAACTTACATATTTCCTTATGGTACCAAATACACTCATCAAAAACCACAAGTTAGATGATTTTCAGAACCACATGTATACATATATGATATTAAAGGACACAAGAATGAGGGGCAGTTTCAGCAAAGTTTCGGTAAATGACATAATTTTTCCAAATGTATATGAGAGGTTCCATTCTTATTATTCTGCTCACTGCTTCCCTCTCTCTCTCTCCCTCCCTCCCTCCCTCCCTCCCTCTCTCTCTCTCCCTCCCTCCCTCCCTCCCTCCCTCCCTCCCTCCCCCCCCCTCTCTCTCTCTCTCTCTCTCTTGACTGTTTCCCAAGGCAAACGGTTCAGTTAAAAGACTCAAGAGATAAAACTACATGGTATCTGTGCAGTCATGACAATATTCCTACTTCAAATGGAAAGATCCTTCTAAAAGACCCTCTATACCCTCAAGAGAGCTTCCTGTTAGAGGAATGACACAAAGAAAGGATGTGCATGAACAACTATTGAAAGCCAATGAATCTTTGATCTATGGCACCTAGGAGTCTAAGTGATTGGTGCTGAGTCAGATGCCCAATGAACTGCAAGGAAAACCAAACCAAAACAATCCCACTAGAAAGCAAATGGCAAGATTGTAGTAGTGAGAATTCTTATAAAACAAACTTTAACATCCTGGCTGACAAGCTAAAAGGGGACCTATCTAAATTCAGGCTTTTCCACTCTTTCATTACAATGATAAATAGTAAAATGTGATTAAAAACCAAAACAAAACCAAGCAATGAATTCCGATAGAAATGTGCATGTCTGAACATAGTATGCCCTTACAGAGTGGAACAATTTCCAAGTCACTTAGGGCTGTAAAATAACTTTACCTTGCTCATGAAAGAAAAATTAAGTATTGAAAACTATACAGACCTATCTTCACAGTATTTTTATTATACATAAAATTAAAGGTCGTGGTTTGATATTTTTGAAGAATTTCTTGAAGATATTTAACAGAGAGCCAAGCCTTTTTTCCTTCTTTTGTTAGTCCATTGCCTTCTTGTGAATTTACTTAAAGATTAGCCTTCAGGTAACAGGAACACGTGAGGATAATCTGGCCCTAGTGCTCTATTTGTTAGAATATCAACATTGTTGTTATAGCCTAGCAAGAGTTTTCTCTCAGGTGTTCTTCATTGTTTGTTCAACCCCAGTAACTCACCTCCGGGAGCAGAGAGCATCCTGGGTAATAAGCACTGCAATTCAGTTTCCAAGAAGAGCTGTGATAATATCATCACAGCAATTGGCTGAAGAATGTAGGTTCTCTGTGAAAGTGTGTTGGGATTTTGTGTGCATATCACATGACAGAGCAGAGATCCCGTCCTGACTGGAAACTCAGTCGAGTGATAGGTGACCAACACAGGACCCAGCCCAGCTGCTGTTCTGATTTCCTAATTCGGGTTCTGGCAGCTCTTCCAGTGAACCTCTATTGTTTGTCTTAACATATGATTATTGTAGCTGGCTTCCTTTTCCTGAAGGAGAAATAATAATTGTATCATAGACCAAGCAAGCACAATTGGCTTTGGTCCCATCTTCCTTTTTCTGAATTTGAGAGACAGGTCTAGGCCTGGTAAAAGTTCATTTATAAATGAAGAACATGGGTCTGGCTCTCACTGGGTAAGAGCAGATATAATTTCCGCATAAAGGAAACTTTTTAAATGGCTAGCATGCTGATAGTGGAAGCTTGGCCATCTGGGTTTTTGCTTGTTTGTTTGCTTTTACTTTTAAAATTTTTATTGGATATTTTCTTTACTTACATTTCAAATGTTTCACAGTATCCCCTCTGGAATCTCCCTACAACCTCCCCCTCCCTCTATGAGAGTATTCCCCCTCCCACCCACCCACTCCCTCCCACTCACCCACCTACTTCCCCTCACCCACCCACTCCCTCCTACCTCCCTGTCTGGCATTCCCCTACACTGAGGTATCCAGCCTTCACAGGACCAAGGGCCTCACCTCCCACTGATGCCAAATAAATCCATTCACTGCAACATATGCTGCTGGAGCTATGGCTCCCTCCATGTGTACTCTTTGGTTGGTGGTTTAGTCTCTGAGCTTTGGGGGTCTGGCTGGATTATATTGCTATTCCTCCTATGGGATTGAAATCCTCTTCAGCTCCTTCAGTTCTTTCTTTAACTCCTCCATTGGGGACCCCATTCTCAGTTCATTGGTTGGCAGATAACATTCGACTCTGATGATAACTTGACAAATTCAAGTGCATACCTTGTGGTTTTTTCTTTCTGTTATAGTGTGAGTCATTAGATTCTTACTGTTTCAAATTTTGTATTCCATCTCATTCTTTAAGAGCAATTGGTGTTTGCTTAATGGTAAGAAAAGCAGAGTGGCTATGAAAATATTGTGAACATTTTCAATTTTGTTAATTTTTGTTTTTATTGTTGATAGATATACCAGATTCTAAAACACGGTTTCATGGACCAATGTTTATTGGATATTGGCAAATATCTCTTGCTAACAATTCTTTCTAAATAGTCAGAATGTAGAGTGCATTTCTAGGGTAAGACAAAGCAATGGGTTTAAGGCACTTTTTATTAATTTATATGCTACACATACTGGAAATGGTCTTTAAGGTTTTAAGAAACCTGACCTCTGGCTGGTGAGTCAGAGAATTAGTTTGAGTATCTGAGGTAACACTTAAATGCTCCATTTCAATGCCACAAATCCTTTTAATACGCGCTGAAGACATCAACAGCCCCTAAATCTGCTGTGGAGAAGGGAAGTTCATATTTGTTGAGCCCTGGTTATGATAGGCTTGAACAGCTTCTCATAAAGAAACAAGGTCTTTGTGATTATGCTACTGCGCATGGGCTGAGCCTGGCTGAACGCTGTTCCCCGGAAGCCTAATTGACAATTGTGTTGCCCTTCTCGTGACTATTTAAGAAGAGTTGTGAGGTCAACGTCAATGATACTTCTCCTGGTCATAAATGCCATCCGCTGAGACTCCCCCGCTCCCCCTGCCCCAACCTGTTCTTTAGAAGGCTGCAGTGTCAAATATTTAAAACTACAATGTTTTACAGGAGAGAAAGAATCTGACGACACTGCTGACCCACATTTCAGAAGCAAAATGAGAACTACAGGGGTCAGATCCCAGCCAGTGGGAACACGATGAACACTTGTGCTGTAAATGAAGTAGTGAAATCGACCACCGGAACAAGCAATTTTCATAACCAGGACGCTCCAGTAAAACGAATTTTGTCATATCCCATGACCTCTGCAAGGTTCTGAACCAAACTCTTCAGTGAACATTAGAGGAAAAAACACACACTGTGACCCCAGTAAACGGCAGAATGAGCCCAGATCACACCTCTTTTTGAAATTAAATTGAATGCTAGGCTGCAATTAATATGTAATAGTAATTTAATCTAATTGATCACGTAGTTTCATTCCTCTGAGTTGTCTTTGTTCTGTAAGTTGGGAGGGTCATATACTCAAATTTTTTTAATTGGAAATTTTAGTATGAAGGGGTGGAATTCAGTTATCCAATCATTAAATGTTAAAGCTAAAAGCACATGACAGTTACTAGATATATTCAAATATATGTTATTCTTTTCCAATGTATAAGATGGTGTGTTTCTTTTCTTTTCTCTTTATAGCTAAATATTCAATAAATGCTGTGACAACCAGAAGCAGTTTGGACAATTCCCCTGTATGTTTTAGCGACAAAACATCTGTTTGGGAAAAACAAACAAACAAACAAACAAAAAAAACCATTGTTTTGCTTCATTCTTTGAAAAATATACTATAATTTAATATTTAAAGCTCATATCATTTCTATGCATCTTTCACATCTCTAGTGTTAAAAGTGGGAGAAAATGTATATTTGTAAAAGCAAAATAAAGTATCCTGTAAGTTATGGGCACATGTATATGTGTAAGCTTGTTCAAAAGTAAGTAAATATTAATAATAAATGAGATTATTTTTAAGAGCCTAATGCAGTATGCTGCACTTCAATGTCTGAATACAAATAACAGCTATTTTATTGTTTGAAATTCATGGATTTTATTCAGAGAATACCTAATAGAAAAATTAAGTAATTAAATTGAAGAAACCCAAACTCCACGGCTCACTGAAGAATGCAGCTAATTTCACTTTATAGACAGCACAGGGAACTGACACAGGGAACTTCAGAACAACCCAGAACAGATAACATCACATTAGAGATACTTTTGTCAAGACTGAATCACTTTCACTGGTGTTCCAGTGCTTAATCTCGGCAACATATTTTCTAGGATTACCTTTGTAGCAGGCCCTGTTTCGTCTTACTACAGAAGTGGATCAAATTCCTTAAATGATAATAAAACTGAGAGTCATAAAAGAAGAGATGGTCAATAAGTTAGAGTTTCTTGTTATTTCATCTCCCAACTCTCGTCTTTTCTTTTTCTGACAACAGTTCCCAAAGTACACCTCTGTGAGTCAAAGAAGAAAGTGTAGTTGGCACACCGTCTTAATTCTCTGCAGATAATTTGTGGTCATGTTTCTTCTCTATAAGTACACGGAGGCTGCATGATTAACAATAGCGTAATAATAGGTTTATTTTGAATTTCTTCTTTATAGTCTCATAAGACCCTCAACTTATATCAGAATTTATACCTAAGGCATGTATTAGCTAAAATTAAAAGAATATATAGTCTATCCACATTATTTTATTGTTTAAATGGTCTTTATTCATGTTTCATTTCAATAATATTTCCCCAGCTTGTAAGGCTTATGTTACATTGAGCTCCTCTTTAAATTCACAATGCATAAAACTGCCAGGTGGGCTAAAAACAGAGTGCATTAACAGATTGAACTATAAATCAGGTGGTTGTGTTCACGTACTGTAAAAATACCAGCAATTTCTTTCAAATTATAGTTTGTACAGATTCCATAGAGTGATCCCAAATTCCACGGGGAATTTAAAATGATTAAAGAGGTCATTTGTTCCAGTCTAAAATATTATGTTCATTTTTTACCTTATTGGGATTTTTAATCAACCTTGTACCATTGTACATACTGCCTAGTGAAAACTATTGTTGCTTCTAGTACTATTACAACTAAGTTGCAAATAAGCCACTTTCGATAATGACTTAATGCTGTTATAGTCATTCATCTCAGCATTTTTGAGTAACACAATGGATCAGGCACTGTGTTTCTTATCAGTGATGCAAATGAGGAATAAGAAATTGCTTATCTCCTTTAAACCTCAGCAGTTAGAATAAACAGTGTAATCACCATATTATTCAAGAGGCAAAAATGGTGTAACATTCCTAAAACTTACAGATAAAACACTGGTTGCTTAGTGCCTGGGCAACAAAACAAAAACAGCTTTTTGGCCTATCTAGTATATAAACAAAGGTACTGAAAACCAAGAATTCAAGTTGCCATTGCAACAAAACCAGAGCAAGAACCTGTCTGCACACCAATAATCACTCCCCTTTGCATAGTGTATAAAGGCATACAAACCGCATACATAAATCATATCTATCTTAAGCAATAAATAGTAGAGTTACATTGGGACACTGAGTTTTTGACTCATTTGTTCACTTAATTTGATGCCCTCTTTCCCCACTATGTTGCCATGTGTGGTGGTTTGGCTCAGGGAGTGGCACTATGAGAAAATGTGGCCTTATTGAAGAAGGTGTGTCACGGTGGGGTTGGCTTTCAGAGACCTTCCTCCTAGCTGCTTAGAAGCCAGTTTTTTTTTTTTTTTTTTCCTGTTTGCCTTCAGAACAAGATGTAGAACTCAGATCCTCCAGCATTACTGCTGCTTGGATTCTGCCATGTTCTTGCCTTGATAATAGACTGAACCTCTGAACCTGTAGACAGTCCCAATTAAGTGTTGTTCTTATAAGAGTTGCCATGGTCATGGTATCTTCATAACAATAGAAATTCTAACCAAAACACCATGTCGACAGAATATAATTTGTAAGCCAACAGAAACAAATAAAATTGGATTTGCAGTTTCAAACTGAAATATAGTGGTTAGCTAAAAAATTTTCCTGTATATAAACTCCATGTGAGAAGAAAAGAGGAAATTAATGACATTGAAGAGTCATGTAAGATGCTAATAAACTGAAATCCAAATGCAGAATAAGGACTAGTTAAGATAACATTCAAAAGTGTTGATTTTTAGAAAGTTGGTTCATCAGCAGCATGAGCAGAAGGGGCAAGGACAGATCAGATGAGGGTTGGCCAGTGTAAAGGAAGGAGTATACAGACTACAATGATAGTGTTGAAGTAAAAATAAATATCAGACCAAGCTAAATTAGCAGTTTAATCATGGGCATGAAATGATAATATTCACCCAAATATGTCACCAAGGAACTGAATAAAACACTTGAGCCTGAGGAACTGTATGAAACACTTCAGTCTTGAAATAAGCTCTAGATCACACTACACTTTCTTGTGTGTAAGAGGAGATTGTTTTAGATCGAGCAGCAGAAATCAACTTTAGATTTTAACATTGAGGAGTTCCTAGACTCTAGACAATGTTGAAATCTAAAACACTGGATTGCAACACCATCAATTCAGTATTATAGACTATAAGAATCCTAGGTAATATCTACATTTCACATAATCAGAAGTAATATAGTAGGTAGACTTGTAAGAGAACGACAAAGTATACTTGTGTTATTGGTCTGCAAAGCAAGAAGCTACAGGAAAACAGAGAAATTACTTGTGGATATTATTAAACTTTTTCCTTCTAAACAAGACTGCATGGTAATTCTTTTGAGCACCTCTGATTTATTGCCAAATGTGAATACATTACTAACTACAGAAAACATTATCATTGACATTTGGAAAAAAAGAAAGCATAAGAAAATGGCTTTAACTCTGGCATTCACACAGTGTTTCTAAGCTTTGGTGCTATTCACATTTGGAGTTGTTTTGGTGGAGTCATTGTATATATTAAAAATATTTTAGCTATGAACTTTCCTCTTAGTAATGCTTTCATTGTATCCCATAAATTTGGGGATGTTGTGTCTTATTTTTCATTGAATTCTAGAAAGTCTTTAATTTCTTTAGTTCTTCCCGGATCCAGAGATAATTTGAGTAGAGTTGTCCAATTTCCATGAGTGTGTAGGCTTTCCAGTGTTTCTGTTGTTGTTGAAGCCCAGTTTTCGTCCACAGTGGTCTGATAAGATACAAGGTATTATTTCAATTCTCTTACATCTGTTGAGGTTTGCTTTGTAACTGACTACATGGTCAACTTTGAAGAAGGACCCATAAGGTGCTAATAAGAAGGCATATTCTTTTGTGTTTGGGTGAAATGTTCTATAGATGTATGCTTGGTCCATTTGACTCATCATGTCTGTTGGTTTCATTATTTTTTGATGTCCTGTCAATTGGTGAAAGTAGACTGTTGAAGACTTTCACTATTAATATATGAGGTTCAATGTGCAATTTAAGCCTTAGAAATATTTCTTTTGTTATTTATTTATTTATTTATTTATTTATTTTACAAATGTAGTAGCTCTTGTGTTTTGGGTGGAGATTTTAGAATGGAGAATATTATAATGGTGGAATTTTTGCTTTGATGGGTATAAATTGGTCCTTCCTGTCTATTTTGATTAATTTTGGTTGAAAGTCTATTTTATTAGATATTAAGATGGTTATTTGCTTCTTGGGTTTGTTTGCTTGGGAAACCCTTTTTTGGCCTTCTATACTGAGATAATGTCTATCTTTATTGTGAAGTGTATTTCTTGTCTGATAGATGCTGTTTCTGCATACATTCTGTTAGCCTCTGTCTTTTAATTGGGGGAACTCAGTCCATTGGTTTTGAAAGATATTAACATCCAGTTAGTTATTGTTATGTACTATTGTTTTGATGTTGGTATGTTGGTGGTGTTAGTGTGTGTGTGGGAGGGAGGTGCTTCACTTATTTTGCTGGCATGAAATTTCTTATTTCCTGTGTTTTGTTATATGTAGTTATTCTCCTTGTGTTCAAGTTTTTCTTCTGGCATTTTCTGTAGGACTGGAGTTGTGGATAGATATTGTTTAAATTTGGATTTGTCTTGAAATATCTTTTTGAAGCAGATGGAGGGAAGAAACTGGGAGGAAGAGGGAATATGAAGGAGAATTGGGCGAGTTCAGAATCAGGTATGGGGAGGTACATGAAAGAAGAACAGATGGTCATGAAAATTAATAGAAATCTGCAACTAACAGGGTAGCAGGTGGGGAGTAGTTCCAGGATGAGAGAGAAAGACCTGAGGTAAGGGAGGTGCCCAAGAATCAATGGGGCTGACAGTATCCGTGACTCAAAACATTGGGGATATGCAACCTGAAGAGGGCACCTTCTGTATCCAGGAAGGAGCATCAGTGGAGAGATAGATACATGAACAAACACACAAAACCTTCAACCTAAAATTAATCCTGTCTACAAGAACTGCAGGTATGAGACTGAAAAAATAGCTAACCAATAACCAGCCAGACTTTAGACTCTGATATGCTTGGAGACAGGAGCATATTGTCCTCTGAGAGGCTCCACCCAGAATCTGGCTCAGACAGATACAGACACCTAAAGCAAAAGAGTTGATGGAGCTTGGATACTCTTATGGAAGAGTAGCATGAAGGATTGTTGGCCCTGAAGCAGATAGGAACTCCATAGGAAAAAGAACAGAGTCAACTAACATGGATCCTTGGAGCTCTCAGAGTCAGAACTCTTAACCAAAACCATACACAGGCTGGATATAGGTCTCCCTGCACATATGTAACTGATGTATAGCTCGGTCTCCATGTGAGTCTCAAACATTGGGAGCTGGTACTATCTCAAATGGTGTTGCCTGTATGTGGCATATGTTCTAGCTGTGCTACATTGTCTGACCTCAATGGGTGACCTGAAGTGTCAGGGTAGTGGTATACTAGAGGGAGGGCACCAGCCAGAGAAGGAAGGAAAGGGGAATGGGAAATGGGGGTTGGGAGATAGAGGATATGAAGAGGTCTGAAGGAAGGAATGACTGGGAGTCAGGTAATGAGCCGGATGTAAAGTAAATAAGTGAAATATAAAATTAAAATTAATATCGAAAAAAGATATTTTAGTAGTGTCCAAAGTCCAACTCACTAAAGGCAAAGAGCAGGCTAACTTCTCTCCTCTGAATTTAAACAATCAAACTCATCTCCAGATTGGTACCATATAACAATTTTGTTGTTATTTGCTTTGTAGGGATGCCCATACCATGTGTGACATGGTACATATTAGATGAGAAAAATGCAGTCATCAGTGGTTTGCAAAGTTTAATTTTGATGAGGCAACTCTGTAAACAAATTGAAGGTTGTCTGTGAACATTGGAAAAGAGGACATATTTTTGACAGGCAGAAGGAAGGTAAAAAAAAAAAAAAAAAAAAAAAAAACCAAGCCATAAAGGAAAAAGAAGTGAAGGGCAATTGTGCTAAGAGAATAAAGTAAGTGTTCAGGGAACAGTAGAGTGAGCCTTTGCTCATAAAGAGCTAAAGAAATGCCAAATGCATGGAAAAGCAATGTACATTTTAGCTTCCATTCATGGATAACATGGAAATCATGCACAGATGGTTCAGAGAATGCACCTGCTAACTGAAGTAGGTTATGAGGAAAAGACACACTTTAAATAGTGGAAGACACACAGGATTTTGTGATGCATCTTCGTTGTTGTGCCATTGAAAGATACAACTGACAATGTACAAGAAACCAAGCATTCTCCTGGCTCCCCTGTGCTTTACACCTTTCTCTGCTGGATCCAAGCCTATGTGACAGACTGAGAACCTGAAGTGGTGTCCAGAAAATGGAGTGCTCCAGAGAGTGGCACTGAACAGTAATGTTGCCCTAGATGTCCTGGGTCTCTGTCTATCATGTGAGCAGAGGTGGTCCATGCAAATCCAGCTTTGAATAAGAAACATACTATTTTAAATTTAGTTACCTTGATTTCACCATGTCATCACATTTGTCCAATATGAAAAAGTCCACTGAGCTCTGTTTTAATGTCAGAGAAAATAGGTCTCAACAGAAAAATAAAACCTTTTAAAGCACAAGCTAAGAAAACCACAAGGAAAGCATGTATTTATTTTAATTTCAAAATTAACATTTGAGGTCTTTTGTTTTTTCCCTCTGATTAGTGGCCGTCTCTTTTGCCAAATTTAATTCCTACAGTTCGCTCAAATGAGCCAGTATGTCCAACTCATGATTTTATCCAACTTCCCTTCCTCAAAATATGCTTACCATTCTTACACTATTAAAATCTCTCTTCCGTGCCCCTACTTATCCAATTTGCCTCTAACACTGAGTTCAAAGTTAGAGTTTATTGAGAAAAAAAAAGTTATAGCTTGTAACCCAATTTAAGAAAATTTTACGGTTGGAGAGGTGGCCTGGCAGGTAAGATCACTTGCTACTCTTCCAGAGGACCCGAGTTTGAACCCTAACACCCACACTGTAGTCAACAACCATTCATAACTCCAGTTTCAGAGCATTGTACGCCCACATGATACACAAGTGTACTTGCAGGGAAGATACTGACACACATAAAATAAAATAAATATTTTCAAAAATATTTTAAATTAAAAATGTTTTCAAAGGGGGAAAAAACCCTCACAGAATATACACAATTCATTGAGGAGCAACCAGAGCAGAATGAAGCAGCCAACAGAGAACCTAGCAGAAGAACAATGTGACTACTGTGGTATCTGCTATATCTCATACATCAGAGTAATTAAGATTCCATGCCAATTAAGAAAACAATTGTAGTAGGGAAATGTACTAGTCTCTATACTCAAACAAAGGGGTTTTCAGGAGCTCACTGATTCTTGCCCACCCACAACAGTCAGTATAGGTAACAGTTCTGGAAGAGTCAGGGCATGTTCAAAAAAGCAGTATGATCCTAAAGTTTTTTCTCTAACTCTGAGATGTGAACATTTTTCTATCTTAAAGCATGCCACACACTTTAGTTCTGCTGAGTTTAGTGGTGATACATTTGCAAGACAATACAAGAAGCTTCCATTCATATGTCAAAATTTTACTGTTGGTTAGATGCCTGTGATTAGTTCTAGAAACATGACAGAAAGGTAAATTTTCTTCAACAAATATAGTATTCAGACAAATATAGTAACAGTTCAAATGTTTACCATTTTAATTTCTCTTTGCCTGGGTCTGTTTCTGATGGTGACTAGAGTTTTAATTGGGGGATCACTAAAACATCTGTTACGCTAAACTTTCAGAATCTCCTACAAACTGCATTTTTAAACACATAAGTAAAAGTGTAGTTCTTGATACAATGAAAGTGCAGATATAGTTTGTTTGTTTGTCTTGAGGGGGAAGAAAAGGTCAAATTCAAATTAATATTATGGAAACAATATTATGGTGATCAAGCTCTTTGAATATAAGAAGTAGAACAAGTTTATACTTTCTCCTCTCTAAGTGGCTTTACAATTATAGATGATGCTATTGTTTTAGTTAAGGTTTTACTACTTTGAACAGACACCATGAACAAGGCAACTCTTATAAAGAGAACATTTAATTAGGGCTCATTTACAGGTTCGGAGGTTCAGTCTACTATCATCAAGGTGGGAGTGTGGCAGGAATGATGTGGGAGAAGCTGAGAGATCTACATCCACATCTGAAGGCCACTAGAAGACCAGCTCCCAGATAGCTAGGACAGGGGTCTTAAAGCCCACACCCACAGAGACACGCCTACTCCAACCAGGCCATGCCCACAGAAACACACCCATTCTAGCCAGGCCACACCCACTACAACCAGGCCACCCCAACAGAGACACACCTACTCCAACCAAACCACACCCACAGAGACACACCTACTCCAACCAGGCCACGCCCACAGAGACACGCCTACTCCTACCGGGCCACACCCACAGAGACACACCTACTTCATGGGCCAACCATATTCAAACCACCACAGTCATGGTATGTGATTTTACAGTATTGTCATCAGTGGCTTTGTTTACTGTCTAAATAAACATTGGGGCACAAAATGATAGAATAAGCTTCCTGCTGAATTTTCCATACATGCTATTGGAATAATGCTGCACTGTTGGTTCCTTTTTCTGGCATTAATAACTCCTGTGCAGTAAAGACATGACACAGAAAAAAAACAATACAAGGAAATAAAAACACACAAAAAATAACTCAAAAACCAAAACCAAACAAACAAACAAATTCTTGGTATTTGATGTAATTTGGAGACAGAAGACCTTTGTAATCTGAGCCACATTATGTATGGAAAGGCTGCTAGGTAAGAAAAGGTCAGAATGTTGTGTGTGCACATATTAAGAAACCAGACCTGTGTGATGATCTTCTAATGCCTAACGGGCATCATTCTTTCAAAAAGAACCTGCTTAGAGGAGAGAAAGTAACATGGTATTGTTATGAAAAATAGGGATTGAGTTTGGCATTGTTTCTCAAGATACCAGGAGATATCAAGGAAAAGTGGGGAGGTGGATCTGTTAGAAATACTGCATAATCTTGTTTTAGGGCAGCTGGTGGTGAAGCGGATTGCAGTGGAGAGTCTTCACACTACCCTGTAGATGACTCCCTGGACTGATGGAAGAAATAAAGAAGTAAAGCAACTAATGCTCATGCATGCACACACTCGTGCACACACACGCACAAACACATTACTAAGAAGTCCCCTAATGCCTGGAACATAGTAGCCCTGAGAACCCACAGTCCCTATCACAAACATCACCCTGGAAGAACTCATCTGAATTTAACCAAATCCTCTGTAAAAGCTTAACACAAAGTCTAGACAAAGATACTATCAGAGTAAAAAGATGAAAAGGAATTGGGAGTCTTCAGAAGGAATTGTCATGGGACATATGATTAAATTATGTGACATAGATATTTTAAAATCCCTAATGCTAATCCCAAACTCCAGGAATTAGGATCTCAAAACAGAAAATATGGAGAAATAGATCAATGTACTCAAAGTATATAAAACATGAGCTGGCAAAAGCAGAGGAGAAATGAAACAATCAGAAATGAGGCTCACATTAGGATTGATGGGAGAACATTCACTGCTGAAGCCACAGCATGTGGTACAGACTTCAAGATTTGATCAAATGTGAATGAACCAAAAGTTAAAAGTGACTACAGAAATAAAAGACAGAAAACATGGATAAGAGGTACAACATATGCATAATTAGTATCCCTTCGGAGGAACACACCGAGAGCAGAGATATCACTATGGAAAGTAATAATAATTTGATAAAATAATAGAAATTATGACCATGCATATGTGCTAAGATGAAGCAACTACTATATAGTGACTGATAGTTACATGACAATGCATTTAAAATTAAGATTAAGTCTACAATATAGAAATTAGCATTATAAAACAGATTGCTAAAGTTGTAAGCCCAATGGGTGAATAAATCATTGAAGAAAGTTTGGGAAGGAAGAGGGAGAGCAGAGGCATGATGTGAATATGCTGAATGTTTCTTCTGTCACAACCTGCACCCAGACAACTCTGTTAAGGTTAATAAAAAGAGACAGGCTTAGGCATGTATATGGGTGTAAAAAAAAAACAAAACCATCAAAAGAAGCCATCAAGAAAGCTCATAGGCAAAAGCCCTTGCAACCAAACCTAATGAACTAAATTTGATCTCAAAGATTCACATCAGAGAAGGAGAAAAAAAAAAAAAAAAAAAAAAAAACAATTCATGAAACCTGTCACCACCTTTGCCTGTATGCTTGGCTGTAAACATGTCCTCTCCCAAATGCAATCATGAAATAAATGAAATATAAAAAAATTGTAATCTCGAAATTACTCTAAAACTGAAAGTATAGTAAAAGAGTCCTCGAAACTCCACCCTAGTCATCTGCTCTCTTCCTGCAGACTCCGGCTCCTAAATACTCCACAGCCCACAAAAATAGCACAAGGTGGGAATACTGAATGCAAAATATGAACCTGAGGGGAATTTCATACTCAGATTCAGTTGGGGATAGCTCTCTTCTATGGCTAGCTATGTACAAAGGAAAAGGAAGAGAGGAATGGAGAGCATCTCAGAATGGGTCATCTAAAGGAAACAGCAAATTCCTAACTCCTCATTGTCTATTAACACTTTCCCACCAGAGCTACAGTGAGCTTAGCTGGTTATAGTTTGATCCTTTTAATTAATGTAGATGCATCGCGTGTCTCAAGATAAGATACTTAACACTAAAATGTGCAATCATTCAGAAATATTATATGACTAGAGATAACAATATGCTATTTTTTTAAAAAAAGTATTTTTATTCATATTACATCTCAATCACAATCCTTCCCCCTCTTCTCCCAGCCCTTCCCTTGCAAAGCCCTCCCCTCATTACCCCTACCCTTCTCCTCAGAGAAGGAAAAGACCCCTTGGTTATCACCCAACCCTGGGACACCTAGTCCTTGAAGGAGTAAGAACTTCTTCCACTGAGACTCAACCAGACAGTCCAGATAGGGGAAGGGGTTTCAATGTCTGGTAACAAAGTCAGATGCAGCCTCTGCTCAAACTGTTAGGAGACCCAAATTAAGACCTAGCTATATATCTGCTACAAAATTGGGGGACGGGAACTAGGTCCAGTCACTGCATGCTTTTTGGTTTGTGGTTAAGATTCTATGAGCATTCATTGGCCCAGTTAGTTGACTCTGTAGATCTTTGTGTGGTGTCCTTGACCACTCTGTCTTGTTCAGTCCTATCCTTCACTCTTCCACAAAACTCTGAGCTCTACCTAGTATTTGCCTGTGTTTCTCTGCATCTGTTTCCATTCACTGTCCAATGAAGCTTCTCAGGAGACAGTTATACTAGGTTCCTGTCTGGAAGCAGAGCAAAATATTATTAATAGTATCAGGGTTGGCTCTCTCTAATTGGATGGGTCCCAAGTTGGGACAGTCATTGATTGGCCTTTTCTTTCAGTCTCTGCTCCATCTTTATTCCTGAATATCTTATAGGCTGGACAAATTTTGGGTTGGAGGTTTTGCGGTTGGAGTGATGTTTCCTTCTTCCTCTGGAAGTCATGACTGACTATGGGAGACAGCTACTTCCGCCTCTATATACCCTGCTGGTAGGATTCTCAGGTATAGCTCCCCCATACTCTATGATATTGTTTTCTATAATGGACTGTTGAAATCTTTCCTAAAAAATCCACATTCTCTTCATCACTGTTTTAATGAAGAAAGTGCCTCCCTTTGCTGACATATCTCTAGGATACCAAGTGATTATAAAAGAAACTTATCTACATTGCTTATTAGTTCAGGATGACTAGGCAAAATTTATGAGCTCAACACAGAAGACTTAGATTTTTTCCCCCTACTATGGCCATATCTTTTGGTTGAAACTCCAATATCTTTAGAATCTTAACTTTTCCCTCCTTCAAACGGGTATGGTAATTAGATCATTTCAGATATCCTACAATTTACAGAGATGAGTTTTATTATGTAGTATATAGCCAAATAGTTTTTATTTGCCTCACTTGATGAATTTAGAGAAGAGTTGCAGGTTAAAGTTTTACTGATTGGCTTCCAGCCATTCCTTGTGTTAATAAACAATGATGACCATGACCGGTGTCAGTTCCAGAGACTTCTATAAGTTGAGCCCTTTGACCCATTTGCATAGATGATCAGGTACTTCCAAAATCCAAGTACATCTTTAGTCTAAAGATAGTACAACCAGGCTATTAGAGTGCTGTGGCTCTATTAGACATAGAAGGGACACAGAATATGAAATAAAAGCTTTTCTGAGCTTAATACTTAAGAAACCAGAGGAGCCATCTTGAAAGACATGGTTTATGGTCACTTTGTACTGATTTGCACTGTATTTTATCTGAATCAATATATGTTCTAAATAGGACTACAAAAAGCCAAAAGGAACATTTACATCAAAAATGTCATGGGTTGACTTCCACGTGAGATTGCTGCCCAATTTTTGCTACTTTGTAAAATTTGTTCTTTACTGAAAGTACTTTGAACCTATTAAAAGGTGATGAGAAGACACAAACAGACAAAGCTCAGTCTGTGCAGATGGAAGAAGAAACCTGTTTGTGGTAAATAGTAGAAGAGAAACAATTCTGGTATTGGATTTTTATTTTAATTTTTTACATTTCAATTTAGAGCTGTGAGCCACACCCCACCCCCCCCCCCCCAAAAAAAAAATCTGCTTTTCTCATGATAACCTTTTGATCTATGTTTTTTTCCCCACCTTTTGGTTATTTTTCTATCAACTGTAGTTTTGATTTCTAGCCTTCTGAATCAGTTACTTATTTAATTTTTATTGTGGCTGCTTTTTATCAATAGTGCATGTAGAAAGCATGTTTTTAGAACTGAGACCAGTTCTGAATAGCCTTCCTACTGCTGATGTCTTTACAGAAATTGGGATTTGGTGTCAGATTGTCTCTATTGATCCTGATTTGAACTAAACATCGGGGATGTCTATACTTTTATAGACTAACTCGGTCTCCCCAGTCAGGATGGTATGATATGGAAAAGTCAAATGACAGGATGGATCGCAAGCTTCTAAAAATCTTACAACAGAATAATACATGTTCTAACACCAGGGCAGGATGCAACCCGATGATTATGAAGTCTGATACAATGTACGAGAACTGAAAAGAGTTCTAACTATACCTCTGTAACCTTCAATAGTTTCTGTGTTTTTGACCTTACTGAACAGCTGTTAAAGGAATTATTCTTTCATGCCTGGCAGTTTTGTTTTGTGACTATCTTAAAATTCCCCGTAAACAGAGATATAGTGATCTGCATGAACCCATTTCAGGAGAGTGAAGTCTGATGTTTTATTGCAGGCATTGTATTTTATTGTATTGTCCTAGCTTCGGTTATCATCCACCTTTCTAAAGAGATTGTAAATGGAATGCTATGCTGTTGTCAGTCATAAAATTATAACTCGGTGCACTTCCAAAGATATGCAGGTGTTTCTATGCATAGATTTTCTCCTGAAAGGAAAGAATGTTTTAACCGAACTATTATATGATTCTATATATTTATCATCCTCAGTTTTGAGAAGAAAAAGCTGAGAGGGCTCAGTGCAACATCTTATCAAAGTGCAGAGGATAAGTGCTGTCGTGATGACCTAACGAATGTAACAGCAGAAATGTTTTTGGAATTAGTATGCATGGGAGAATTTCTAAACCAGTTAATACAGTAGAAGTCTCTGGCATGCTGGTTGCAGGCATTACTAGTAATAATTACAGTATGCTAGTCTTTCAGAAAAGTGTAAGAACAAAATCTTAGCCAAGAATTTATTTGCCCTGAGAGTCCTCTCAAATGCAAGACCTTTAAAAAAAAAAAAACCTACTGACTTTAGAGATTCTTAGAAGTCATTTATCTTACCCCACTGTTCATGTAGTAAGAACATGACACCTCCTGCTAGATAATATAATTTTTCCAGAATAAGAGGCTTTTATGAGGAAATACACACTGACAAATCAACATACTTCCCCTCCCCCACTAGATTTTATTTTCTTTGCTCAGGACTTCCCTGGACCAGGACAGCATTGCCATAGCCATAAAAGCTTCCATATATGTGAAGACTGTTAAATTATCTCTGACTTCTCATTTAGAGGAGAAATAATTCTTGTTCTTTTAGTCTTCTCTCAAAGGTGCTAGCCTTCAAATCTTTTATCACTTTCATTGCTCCTCTTTGGAACCTCTCCAGGAATTTCACAGGCCTCTGAAGTTTTGGAACTCGGGGCTAGGATGTCACGTTCAGACAAATGAGAGGATGACCTCCAATTCAGCATAACACACATTGCCCACATTGTGTTTGCTCTTGTAAACATACTACAGGTAACGTAAAGCAAGTAATTTGTACTCCACACAACTCTTTGGTCATCTCTAACTTAAAAAAAAAAAGCCAACATTGCCTCTCAGAGCTATGTGTAATACTTACCTTTTTCCCTAACAAAATTAGAGTGGCGAAAATAATAGCCAGTGCTACAAAGAGGGAAGCATATTTAGTCTGCTCCTAGAATAGTAGCAAAGGTAATAAAATATGAAACAAATAAGAGAAGGCCCATTGTACTGTACAGCAGAAGAAAAGGACAGGACAAATGAAGGACTGATGTGATTTTTCTTTTTATCACTGCTACTATAAGGGTTCCAGAAATAATTTTGCATGTCTGTCACCATGACCCGTTGTATGCAATATGATGACATTTTATGGTGACTCCACATTACCTGGGATATAGGGATCAATAAGTGTCAATCATAGAGTACCGAACTAAAAAGTCTATGTGTCTGACAAGAGGAATTTAGAAAGAGCCTGGATGTAGCTCAGCTGCAGTTTCTCTAGCATGTGCAAGCCCTGGGTTCATTCCCAAAATGCAGCCTGATGCATGAAGTGCAGACAAGTAAAAGCTCATTTTGTCTTAAAGAGCATAGGGATGCATGGTATTTCTGTTCATCCAGTTAAGTAATTCCTGGCTATCTGCTGTAATCTGAACCTTCTGCACGAGTGAGCTCTCTGGCTTTCCAGCTTCTCTCAACACTTCTCACTCACATCTGACTCTTGCCAACTCTGCTGTTCTTTCAATAAAATCTGCCTCAGTCTGCCTGTTCTTAGCTTTGTTGTCCTTCTTGTGGGGCCAGTTTTCTTCCTTTGTCACAGGACTTCCACTTCTCAAACTTTAGTACCATGTGTGTGTGTGTGTGTGTGTGTGTGTGTGTGTGTGTTGATATGGGAGTGCATGTGAACATATGTATATAAACATGTGAGTTCAGATATGACACATACAAACCATCCATGGTAGGCTAATTTTTTGAGACATAGTCTCTTACTGGCATGAAACCTGCTACCTGTCTATATCTCTCCTGTCCTAAGATTACAAGTGTGAGCCACCATTACTTTGTTTGTTTGTTGTTTTTTCTTTTTTAAGATGGGTTTTGGTAACTCAAATGACATGCTTGTGTTTGCAAGACAAGTGCATGTGAACTATATTCACAGCCCAATTCTTTTTAAAAGTCTTCTCTAAAGCTCCCAGATTAATCCTTGTAATTTGAAGGCATAGGTATCTTTATACCAAAAATTACCCAAAGTTTTCCTTTTACACCTGCATTTCTTAATAGGCAATAACTCCCATAAAAGCATCATCATGTGTTTTTTAAAGAATTATTTATTTTTTGTGTATGAGTGCACTGCAGCTGTTTTCAGACACACCAGAATAGGGCATTACAGGTGGTTGTGAGCCACCATGTGGTTGCTGGGAATTGAACTCAGGACCTCTGGAAGAGCAGTTAGTGCTCTTAACCATGGTGCCATCTTTCCAGCCCCAGTATCATCATTTTTTAATCAGACTTTTTATAGTTTGCTTGAGATATGAACTTTAGCATTCTCTAATTAAACCATAAATATAATTGTGACTCATTTATCTCTCTATATACTTAATTATAATTTATCAGTATTTGTTATTTAATAATATCATTTATCATTAATTTTAAACTTTGCATTTATTCATTAACTACAGAATTGCACATACTATCTTTATATATTTTTCTCCATTTGCCATGACATAATTTTTGAATTTCTCCCTCTGTATTTTTCTTCTCAAATTTGTACTAATTGTTTTATTCCATTTCAGTCACATCAACTTATTCTTGCCTTAAATGTTGACACCAGTTCTACTCAATCTCATATCATTTTGATTTAATGTTTTACTCCATCATTCACTGCAGCAAAGAATTGTGCTCAGTGTACCCTGGCAACATCCAATTCCCACTACACATTATATCTGGAATTTCTCACCTACGATGGATGATTTGAATGATTGTTGGTGGTGGTTTTAATGGGGAATGCACCACACAGACTCCTATACTTGCACCTTTGTTTCATAGTTAGTGATTAGGGTTTGGGAGACGCTGTGGAACCTTTAGAAGGTGGAGCCTTGCTTGCGTGAGTGTGACACTGGAGGCAAGCTTTGAGAGTTTATGGTTTAACCCACTTCTGGTTAGCTTGTTCTGCGTCCTGTGTCTGGTTTGAGTATGTACTTCTCTGAGCATCTACTCCATGCCTCCTGTCCCATTAAGGACTTTCCCCCTAGAACTGTAAGCCAAATGGACTTTCTTCACTATTTACACTTTAGGTCATGGCCTTTTTATAACAGCCACAAAAAAAAAGTAATAGAACATCACTAAAAGGATTGTGTGTTAAATGCTTGGTCATCAGGATCTTACTTCCAGGTGATGCTGGAATGTTTAAAAGGTAGGTCCTTATAGGATGCCCCTAGGTCACTGAATGTATGTGTCTTCAACAAAGATTATGGTAAAATGGCCTGTTTATTCTTTTTGTTTTCTGACTCATGCGGGAAGTGGTCCTGCTCTCCCATTACTTCCCTCACATTGTGTTTCTCCATTACCAGTTCAAAGCAATGCACTCACTTGATTATTTGAAACCTCCAAAACCAGGAGCCTATACTATCCTCTTATAAGTTAGTTACATCAGGTGCTTCATCATGCTAGTGCAAAAGTGAACAAGATACCACCTTAGAGCTCATCCCCCGGCATCACTGGGCTTACTAATGTGCCTCTGCTCAGCCATTTTATACACACTGAAAACTAAAATCCAAATGAGTTAACTCACTTAGGACACCTGTGACCATGCCAAGCAACTACAGTCAGTTGGCCCCTGTTCTACACCCTAAGGACAAATATGACATACATCCTGTGTGCTCGTCCATGTCCACAGAGCCCTTGCTGTCCACAGTGGGAGCTATCAGAGGTAAAGCTCCTTGGGTTGGTACTAATCTTCCCCAAGCTTATATTTATATTATCTTCCATTACTGTTCAAGTACAAACCAATCGAGCAACAGGCAAACCCTTAACTGGTTCTGGGAAAACTAAAGGCAGAAATATTTCAATATCTTAGAATGCCAAGTTTACCTCTACATCTTGTTCCATGTTCTTGCAGTTCATGGTGAGGCCACAACAATCCCCTCCCCCCCCACACCATTAGTTCTTCATTCTTCTGGTTATTGTTAAAGTCTTAACATGTGAATCCTCTCCAGACTTTCTACTTCTTCATGTTCATCTGACTATGTCATGTATACATTTTCTTTTTTAAAAAACTATTTTATTCGATACTCTCTGTATTTACATTTCAAATGTTATTCCCTTCTCTCGGCCCGTTCCCATCCCCCTTCCCCCTCAACTTGTTTCCAGGAATGTGCACCCTCTTCCAATCACCCTCTCAACCTCAGTGCCACGGCATTCCCCTACACTAAGAAAACTTGCCCTCACTGGACCAAAGGTGTCATATTGATGGCAGACACTGTTGTCCTCTGCTATATATACAACTGGAGTCATGGGTCTTTCCATGTGTGCTTGATGGTTGGTATTTTACTCCATGAGAGTTGTGCAAGGTTTGGTTAGTTGATAATGTTGTTCTTCCCATGAACTTGCAAACCCTTTCTGCTGCTTCAGTCCTTTCTCTAGAACCTTCATTTGGGTCCCCATGTTGAGTCCAATAGTTAGCAACAAGTATGACTCTGGCAGAGCCTCTGAGGGGTCACCCATATCTGGTTCTTGCCAGTAAGTACTTCTAGACATCAGCAATAATTCTTGGGTTTCTTTGGTACATATATGGGGTAGATCACCAGGTGAGGCAGTCTCTGGATAATCCTTTCTCTAATCCCTGCTCCTCTATTTGTCCCTTTATTTCCTCCCATGAGTGTTTTGTTCTTCCTTCTAAGAAAAACTGAGGAATCCACTTTCTGGCCTTTCTTCTCTTTCAGCTTCATAAGTTTTTTAGATAGTTTTTAAGGTATTCCAAGTTTTTGGGCTAGTATCTACGTATGAGTGAGTACATAGTATGAATCTTCATTTGTAATTGGGTTACTTCACTCAGGATGATAGCTTTCATGATGATAGGAATTTCATGAACTCATTGTTTTTAAGATCTCAGTCGTACTCCATTGTGCATATGTACCATAATTTCTGTATCCATTCATCTGTTGATGGACATCTGGGTTTTTCCTGCTTCTGGCTATTATAAATGAGGCTGCTATGAACATGCTGAGCATGTGTATTCATTAGATGTTGGGGTTTCTTTAGGGTATATGCTCAAAAGTGGTATAGCTGGGTCCTAGGGTAGTAGTACTATGTCCTATTTTCTGAGGAACTGCCAGACTTATTTCCAGAGTGGTTGTACCAACTTACAACCCCACCAAGAGTGGAAGAGTGTTTTTATTTCTCCACATCCTTGCCAGCATCTGCTATCACCTGAGTTTTTGGTCTTAGCCATTCTGACTGATTTGAGGTGCAATCTCAGGGATTTTTGATATGCATTTCCCTCATGACTAAGGATGTTGAGTCTTTCTTTAGGTGCTTCTCAGCCATTCGATATTCCTCAGTTGAGAATTCTTTGTTTATCTCTGTACCCAATTTTTAATAGGGTTATTTGATTTTTTAGAGTATAACTTCTTGAGTTCTTTGTATATATTGGATACTAGCCCTCTATCAGATGTTGGATTGGTTAAGAGCTTTTCCCATTCTGTTGGCTGCCGTTTTGTCCTTTGACAGTGTCCTTTGCCTTACAGAAGTTTTTCAATTTCATGAGACCTTATTTGTTGATTCTTGATCTTAGAGCATAAACCATTGGTGTTCTGTTCAAGAAAATTTTCCCTGTGCCTATGTGTTCTAAGCTCTTCCCTACCTTCTGTTATATTAGTTTCAGTGTACCTAGTTTTATGTAGAGATCTTTGATCCACTTGGACTTGAACTTTGTACAAGGTGATATAAACATACCCATTTGCATTTTTCTGCATGCTTACTGCCAATTGAACCAGCACCATTTGTTGAAGAGGCTGGTTTTTTGGTTTTTTGTTTGTTTGTTTGTTTGTTTTTTGTTTTTCCCATTGAATGTTTTAACCCCTTTGTCAAAGATCAAGTCACCATAGATGTGTTGGTTCATTTCTAGGTCTTTGATTCTATTCCATTGGTCTTTCTGCCTGTTTCTGTACCAATACCAGGTGGTTTTTTATCATAATTGATCTGTAATAAAGCTTAAGGTCAGGGATGGTGATTCTTCCAGAAAAATTTTATTATTGAGAATGGTTTTTGCTATCCTGGGTTTTTTATTATTCAAAATGAATTTGCAAATTGTTCTTTCTAATTCTATAAAAATTTTAGTTAGAATTTTGATGAGGATTGCATTGAATTTGTAGGTTGCCTTAGGCAAGGTGGCCATTTTTACTATGTTAATCCCTTCAATCCATTAACATGGGAGAGCTTTCCATCTTCTGAAGTCTTCTTCAATTTCCTTCTTCAGAGACTTGAAGTTCTTGTCATACAGATCATTCACTTGTTTGGTTATGGTCACACCAAGGTAGTTTATATTCTTTGTGACTATTGTGAAGGGTGTCGATTCTCTAATTTCTTTCTCAGCTTGTTTATTTTTTGAGTAGAGGAAGGCTACTTATTTGTTTGAGTTAATTTTATATCTGACCACTTTTCTGATAGTGTTTATCAACTGTAAAAGTTCTCTGGTGAAATTTTTGGGGTCACTTAAGTATACTATCAAATCATGTGCAAATAGTGATATTTTGACTTCTCCCTTTCCAATTTGTATTTCTTTGACATCTTTTTGTAAGGTTTGAGGATATTAAAAACACATATCTTTTCATCATTCAATTTATATAATTTTTATTTCAGAAAAAATGCTTGTATGCACAGATATTTGAAAGAAGTAATAAGATATTCTATTATGAATATATAGGTCTATGTGGCATATTAGACTATTTATAAATATCCTTTGTGATAAGCTGGATCTATATAACACACATGTTCTACATTGAGCAGTCTAGTAGGTAATTCTTCCTGGAATTTTGGAATTATTAGTATACAAGATTTTCTTTTTCATTTTCTTTTATGCAGTTCTTAGCAGCAAATGCAGGGCCTCATGCAGGCCAGTCAGAACTCTGAAGAACTCTACCTGTAGCCCAAGATTTATGCTCTTCTTTCTTTTTTTTAGATTTATTTATTATATATAAGTATACTGTAGCTGTCTTCAGACACACCAGAAGAGGACATCAGATCTCACTACAGATGGTTGTGAGCCACCATGTGGTTGCTGGGATTTGAACTCACAATCTCTGGGAGAGTATTCATTGCTCTTACCCACTGAACCATCTCTTCAGTCCTATGCTTTTCTTTCTAGCTAAACAACAGAAGAGATCCCAGAGGCCTCCGTAGGAGTCCTAGTGACCTGAAGGGGGGTCTGAGGAGCAAAGGTTCAGAGACTTGATAGCTTAGGAAAGGGGCAGGCAGGTAGTTATTTTCATATCACTACAAAACACGATGGGGATGCTGTAAAGATTTTTAAATGCCCTAGTGTGACAATCATATAAAGAGCATACACACTTTCTTCTCTCCTCTGCATTGCTCTGGTGTTCAGATGGCAAAGAACAAAGCAAGAGCACAACCCATGTGGCCTGGCAGAAAAGAGCAACAGTGACGTCTGGTCATCTTCTGTTCCGAGGTGACAGAAGTAGTTGACTTTCTGTAATGAATCTTTTTGTGACACCATCAATACATAGTTGTGAGAAGACCCAAGAAACAGAGTACGTAGCTGATTCAAATTTGCTGTCCATGAGTCTGACTTTTATGGTTAGAAAAAAAAAATATAAATAGTCCCTCATTTTGAATACTCTTTAGCTGCATGATAAATAATGTATAAAGATGGTGCCATTTTTTTCTTATTTAAACCAAATATGAACTATTTGGGCTTACGATTTCAAATGTTATACTTAAACTAAAATAGTCACATATGATGATTCCCTTTAGGCATTTATAGTGAGAATATAGAAATGTCTTCTTTTGTGGCCTTTATTAATTGGTAGATTTTCTCATGTAAAACCATTTATAAGACCATATTTAATACAATAACTCTGCAGGTGCCCTCAACTTATGAAAAGCTTATTTCTAGAGACCACCCTACCTAGGGATCCATCCCATCTGCAGATACATAACCCCAACACTGTTGCTGATGCCAAGAACACTTGCTGACAGGAGTCTGGTATGGCTGTTTGTTCCCCAAGAGGTTCTACCAGTATCTGACAGATACAGAAGCAGATACTTACACCCAACCATCAGACTGGGCCTGGGGATCCCAGTGGAGGTGTTAGGAAAAGGAGTGAAGGGGATTGGAACCCCATACAAAGAGCAATATTAACTAACTGGACCCCTTAGAGCTCCCAGAGACAAAAAGTACTAACCAAAGAGTACACATGGCAGGATTCATGGCTTTACATATATATGTAGCAGATGATGGCCTTGTCTGACATCAGTAGAAGTGGAGACCCTTGGTTCTGAGAAGGACCAGAGTAGGGGGATGCTAGGATGGTGAGGCAGGAATGGGCAAGTGGATAGAAAAGCACTCTTATAGAGGCAAAGGGGAAGAGGGGAGATGAGATGAGGGATTTGTGGACAGGGTACCATTTGAAACGTAAACAAGTAAAATTATTAAAAAATTAATTTCATAAAAAAGAAAAGCTTATTTATCAAAAAGTGTGTGAATTTAGTATAAATATTAAACTTTAAATAGTGTAAGCTGGTCCTACGTAGTGGGCTTTCTTTTTATTCTTCCACTCACAGCATATTAGCAATGGTCCTGGTAAACTGGATAAGCCAGTGAATAAAGAGGAGTCCATTTGGTTCTCTACAGACTCAAAGCCTTGGGGGACAGGGGTGTTCTCCACCTCGCTCGCCTTTTCTACTAAAGATAGCAATTCTAGGTTAATAGAATGTCTATTAAAACACATGTATCTTGGTTGCTATATTTTTAAGTGTATCCATGTCAGGATGCATGAGTTAATATGCACTGGGTAGATGTGGAGGACCAAGAGGTCAGAAAATGTTGGATACTCTGGAACAAGAGTTACAGGATGTTATGAGACACCATTTGAGTTTGGGTGCAAGAGAAATAAGGGCTCTTGGTAGCTCAGTCTTCTGTCCAGCCTGAATAGAGGGTGCCTTAGTCACTCAACACATTTGACCTTTAGGTATTTTTGTGAAACCTATTACATCCCACTGGAAGCACTGGTCATACAGGTGACATACAATTATATTGGCAATTTGAAAATTCCAGTTTCTATAGGAGGAGAGGCCTTTGGTCCAGTGGAGGCTCACTTTCCCATTGTAGGGGAATGCCAAGGCTCTGAGGTGGGAGTGGGTGGTTGGGAGAGGGAACATCTTCATAGAAGCAAGAGGAGGGGGAGGGGGGATGAGAGTGTGGGAAAAGGGGATAACATTTGAAATGTAAATACAGATAATAGCCAATAAAAATGGTAAAAAATAAAAAATAAGATTCCAGTTTCTTAAGGTTTATAACATAAATTAAAGTTTTGTTAAAATAATTTGAGATATTTGACTATAATTGACAATATGTTTGTTGTATCAAACATAACATTCTTATAAGTGGCCTGCAATAGAAGTTCAAGTACATTTTATATTTCTCAAAATACAAAAGGATATTTTAATGAATTATTTTATTTATCTGGCCTTTTTTTTCTAAACGTAAAGCTACTGGTTTTTACCCTGGCAATAGGCCGTACATTCTACACTTGGGAAGGAATTGTTGCTTAGGGACTTAATTATTATTTGGAGTGTGCAGAGCTTTAGTCGTACAAAAGTACCTGTAGAATGACAAATGTTACTTCCATAGTTTTAACACTTACCAGGATTTAGGATTCATCTCCAACTTAGATGGTGTGTGTGGGAAGTCGTGTCCTTACTGAAATGATAATGACCAAATGAAGCAGCATGTGACCACGTATGTCCTATACGCAAGAGTTCAGAGGCCACAATGCTCTTTATGCTCCGACAATGCAGGAAAGAGTGGTCTGCTTCAGACATTCGCAGATATGCACACAGCTCTCAGCACAAACTGCCTCATATCTAAGAAGGATGTGATAAAAGACAGACGCTGATAGGCCGGGCATTTCTCAGCTTCTGAGCTTATCTGTAGCCAGTATTCGAAGCATCTGGTGAGCTTGTGTGAAGACATGCTCTTGGACTGGGAACCAGCCCTGGCTGACCTACTGATCTCGATTGCTCTGCATGACCGGGAATGACTGTGCAGCTCTAAAATGTGTGTTCTCTTAAAGGAGCACTGTGCTTCTCAAATTTAACTGGGAAAAATAAATATACAGGAAATAAGTTGGAATGCATTGAGATTCCTACAAAATAAGGATGGGGGCCCAGGAATCAAATACCAACAAAATTCCTCCCTCTAGTGCTTAGAGGCCATAGGCAGAGTTTTGCTTTCCAGGTACCATTCTGTGATCACAATCTGATGTTTCTATACAACAGTTTCTCATGTTTAAAAGTTCATTGTACGGAATCCCCTTGGTTACCTTTTAAAATATGTTTTTTCTCTTTTCCCAGGTCTTAGATATTTCTAAATTATCCTTTCCAAATGGTTTTTGCTCCCTTAAATGAACATACTAAATCTTAGCCAATAGTCTCCTGGCTGTCATTTTTATTCCTTTCTGAGCATTTCTTCAAACAGCAGCCCAAACACCCTTTGTATAAATTTTATCCCCGGAACCCCATACTCTCTCCATTCCCACCGTCCACACACTGTGACTCAAATAATCCTTGCATGGTAGCTCTGTTGCCCTCTGTAAAGCACGGGGTAGGGTTCTCCATGGGAATAACTAGTCTTGCTGTTGTGAATACTGAGGCAGGAGAATTGACTGAGCCCTGAAGTAGCAAAGTGACCTCTCATGGTGAGATATCTAAAGCAAACAAATGAGCGAGCAGAGACTCATGTAATTTCTTTCTTTAAATTATTTTATTGGATACTCTCTGTATTTACATTCTCATGTGGTTTCTTAATCTTCACTATACTTCACCTCTGACCTCAGCCAAACCCAGGCTTTCCTCACTCACGTCACTCCTAGGAGACTCCCTTTTACTGTCCTGCACTTTTATGCATGTTCTTTCCTCTGCTGTAATGTTTCACTCACTTCTCTAGAAATGACAGACAGAGCATGAATGGCAGGTTTCCTAGGGTATCTGTCAGACTCTATATCAGATGTCTTTTCTGATTGGCTTAAGAGTGTACCAAGACTTCAAGGTCCCTATCTTTTGGAATTCCTAAGATTAACAGGTAAAAGTCACTAACTGTGTGTTTTCATATAATGATAGAGAAATTAGACTCCATTGTGACTTTCAGTCTCTTTAAGCTTAAACATAAATTACTATCTCTTTTGGACAAAATAAAATTAAAATTAAAATCATAGTAGATACACTTACCCATTGTTCCAGTTTACCACAAATTAGGTGGCTTAAAGCAATATAAAATTCCAGATGTGGGGCTATAATTCCAATGTTAATGCTTCAGAAGCATCACATCCCTTCTTTTTATCTTTCTAGCATCAGATGGCCACTGATAGGCTGTGTACACTGTCCCAGTCTGACTCCACCTCTCTGTGAAATTTTCCTTATGGTGGAGTCTTTCTTTTCATTCTTATGAGGACAGTTGTCATTGGATTTAGTCTCCACTCAGACCTCATGTTGATATTCATAATATAATTATAACTTTGAATATATCTTTTCTAACAATGTGACATTCTGGGTGGACATGCTAGTTGACCATTCAACATAAAACATCATTTGCCTCTTAACTGCGGTCTCTTTTTTGTGTGCAGAGTGGTTACATGGAGGGCAGATGAGAACTGAGAATGTGGGGAAGATGGTATGGTATGGTGTTTGTGTGTGTGTGTGTGTGTGTGTAGCAGATTCAGATAACTCTTCTAAAGTATGTCTAATCTATTTCTTCCTTTTTTGTCAAGAACCTCTGCCTTGAAGAATTATTGTCCAAATTATTTTTAACTTTTGCATATGTGCTGAAAAGTATTTGATTGCAGAAGATTATAGAATTTAGGCCTCCTTTATGCAATACTTTAAGCTCATTCCTCAACAGTGAAGGGAATAGCTCACACAAAGGATGTTTCTCCTATTTTCAGCACATGATTTTGTGTCCAAAACTCAAAGGAAGCTTCAAACTAAAAGGACTGAGAGGATACTGAAGGCAAAAGACTCAAATTATGTCAAAGAGTCAAAGAGTAAAATATCATAGTTCAAAAAGCCAGGTACAGAGATCAGAATCTATTCTGTGGAAACCACAACTTAAATATAAAAATAAATTTAATTCTGGTGAGATGTCTGAGTGTTTACTACCAAGACTAGTAAATCCTTTTTAATCCCTGGAACCATCATGATGAAGGGGAAGAGCCAAACTAATCTTCATAAACACACCATCTTACATGAACACACACACACACACACACACACACACACACACACGAATACTTTTATGAAAAAGATTAATAATTTAGTTATTGGGAAATACTATTAATTAGAATTGAATTATTACTGGAAAGGTTTTAGTCTATAAATAATATCTTCCAACTCCAGGAATGTTTTTACTTAGCCAACATAGCAAAGTTCCAGGGATTTGCCTTTAAAGAAAATGAAAGAATACTAATGAACCCGGTGAGTAAAGCACTGGTAACAACTTGGAATCATGGGTCTAAGACACAGACCCCCGCATTGGAATCTGTGTTTTTAAAACCAAGGATTCCCAGGTGCATCAAGATTTGAAAGGCAGTAGACTCAAAGGGATTTCCTATACTTCCTTTTCTGAATAAAAAGCACTAAGTTATAAATGAGCCATTTGCAGGCTCCGTGGATGCCTGGCTCAGCTACAGCGTGCTGCCCATGGGGAAAGTCAATACGGATTAATTCTCAGGCTGACCTACAATGGTTCTTCCTTGGTTTTGCCCAGCCAAGAGATGCTAGAAGGAACGATGTTCCAAGCAAGAGGGAACTTTCCAAAGGGAGCGACAGTGTTCTCTTCATAGCAGAGAGCTTCCTCAAGGAGGAAACAGGACCCCGTTCTTTCTAAGAAACAGAAATTCTGGTTCCTCAGTACAACTCTTTTACGTCTCTCAGGAGCTACTTTATGAGTCTAAACAACTTGGCTCCCTTCCCAGTGTCTCCACATTTCTTCTGAATGCAGGCTGCCAGACACTCTGACCCAGGGGATTATGTTGCCTTCTACTTTTAAAAATGGCTTTAGAGCCTAACCAAAAGCTTGCTCTTTCTCAGAAGGAGATAAGTCGACACAAGTTACCAGGTGCAGTCTCGAGTAACCACACACACCAACCTGGCTGAACTTGTTTTGCTTACGAGCTAATCAAATCTGTATCATCGTACAAACTTTTCTGCTTGCTTGGCCTTGTTTTAAAAACAATATCTTCTAGCTGTTGGGACGAAATCCAATATTGCACAACACAAAGGTGAGCTCCAGAAAATATTGCTCAGTATGAACAGGAACAGAGGAGTTAGGCTTTTCACAGTAAGCATTTTCATCCCAAAGCATTGCTCAATAGTGCCTCTGTAGTAGTCATGATTTCAATTAAGATGTTTTTAATCTGCCTGAGCTGAGAGCAGAGGCAGTCATTTTAAACAACTTTTAAGAGATTCCAACGTGCTCTCCCTGTTTGGTTGGGATGAAACACTACAAAACAGAGAACAAGACTAAATGTAGGTCATTTGGATTTGAATATTTCTTTAGATCAAGATCAATCTTAGTATGGTGATAAAAATAGAATTTGTCATTTTCATATGTTATTCAGTATCCAAAAAGAAGCTTAAAAAACAATCAAACAAAACAAAACTCCGTAACCTCTATAAAGGTTAACTATTAATTCCTTTTAATGCCATGTCTACAGGTACTAGAAATAAATTATGTTCTCAAAAGTTCTTTTAACTCTCTGCTTATCTACAAAAAAAAATATGTTTTGCAAATAACTTCCATTACCATATCTTCTCCTCTCTATGTTTTAAACGTGGTTCCATCTTTATAGTATCGATCTTTATGGTAAAACAAATAGGTCAGGACACAGTCAGATTAAAATTGGGCTTGAGTGCATATGACCCAATTTGCTAACTTGAAATCTTTGGCAAGTTAACTGGACAATGTGCTTCAATTACGTTGAGGAAAAGCAGAGGAGAGAAGTAAGACTGT
Organism: Micromys minutus; assembly: GCF_963924665.1. Lineage (NCBI taxonomy): Eukaryota > Metazoa > Chordata > Mammalia > Rodentia > Muridae > Micromys > Micromys minutus. The sequence goes on along the minus strand of NC_137974.1, from coordinate 24,129,125 downwards.
CCTTCTTAGCGTGGCTACTCAGGACAAGATTTCCGGTGTTTTGCACCCTGCAGTCTTGCTTTTGCTCCAGGCAGGCTTCCCACAGCACCGCTGCTCTGTGGTTTCCCCAGCAGCAGGAGAAGCTAAGGATGAGGACAATGTACTTGATGGAGCAGCACTTAGTAAGTGGTGTTATGGTATTTTACAACTTTGATTCTGTATAATATTTAACATAATAGATGCAAATACACAAATGTTACTAGGGATTCTATTTAGTAAGTGCCAAAGGTAGATGAAAAGTTGATTAAATATTATATTTTAATAAATACTAAATTCTGGATTTTAAAGAAAGAGTTACATGATAAAAACAATTCAGTATTTTTTTAGAACAATGCATATAAGTATGCCTTTCTATAAAATAAGAGAATAAAAGCACTACTTTTAAAATTAGATAAAGAGATATTAAATTGAAATGTAATTAAATAATTTAATTATACTCGTGATAGTTACATTTAATGTGCTTGAACAATTTTACTTACAAATATGAGGCACTTTATAAATCCAAAAGCAGTTAACATATTTTAACATATTCTCTGTGCTTCATACATATTATCCATGCAACAATCATGTATTTATTCTTCAATAAGCCTGTGCTAGCAAGTCATATCTCAGTATATTATCATGTTAGGCTAGATTTTCAGAATTATGCCAGTTGGATGTGAATTCATGTGACAGCCAACATTGGGATGGAAGCAACCAAAACATAATTTTCCAAATATTTAGCCCTATTTGGCATTATTAAATAATGCAAATGTGATCTCAATATCTAAGAGCTGATCAGAGAGGGGGCAGGGGTGGGGAGATAGAGAGACCCACATATATGCACACACAGAGACAGGCAGAGGTTGTAGAGCTGACAGATTGTGGCTAGTTCTTGATGATGGTTTCTTTAGCACATTATTTTCCTCTTGTAAGCTAACAGGTTTCTTTGTGTTGTCATTCCCTGAGTCTCATTGTGACTAAATAAAGGAAGCTAGGCTGAACACACAGTGTTTTAATTTTTCCTTTTGCTCGAAGTGGGTTCTTTTCAACACTTATTTCTTTAAACCCAATTTCAGAATTAAGACAGTACACACTGAATTTTATTGCCCTTGTCTTAACTTTAACTGATTTATATGTTGCCAGCTGCCTGATGGAGTGTGTTGGTCGCAATTTTGCCAATGTGGTGAATACATAAGAAACCAAGAAGAGAATTATTTGGGCTCCTGCTCTGTTGAGAGGAGTGCAGAAAGAAAGCAGCTCATATCAAAGAAGACAGAAAGCAGAGAAAAGGGAGGGTGCTGCGTCCTAGGACCTTTCTTCTTTCTCTGTATTTGTCTCATCTGGTCCCAGAGCAAATGAAATGGACCTACTTACATTAAGTGGAGAGATCTCCTCCTCTCTTATTCAATCTGTTCTGTAAAAGTCCCCGCAGACACATCCAGAGGTGTTCCCTACTAATTCCCTGTTTCTCAATACAGTAAAGTTGTTAAACAAAATTGACCTTCACACAAGTCCATGATTTCTGCTTCATCATAATTCACAACAATTTCCAGGGTGCTAACTTTTAAATTAGCCCTTCTTCAGATTCCCCAGATCCATCCAGTATATTGTCTCCATTTCTCTTCCTGTCTATTATAATTTTGGGGATGATCTGCCTCAATGCCAGGCTCCCTCATTACCAATTCCTTGAAGGCCTAACAACCTCTTTCTCCCTTACCTCTCTACTGGCCCTGCTCTGCCTGACTATGAGATAGTTTTCTACCTATGTTGTTAGGCTGTATGTAGTTCCTTTCTGGGGGGGGGGGAGGACCCATTTTTTTTCGGTTTATATTTGCATTTTTTTTCAGCTCAATGAGTGTCTTCATACTTGGCATTCCTTTCTCCCATGGCTGGATTTCTTTGTAATGTCCTTTGCTAAACAGAAAACTTCTAGAATTGTGGGTAAAGTCACAGAAAAAAACATAGTATAGTTGCCCATATGCAGCCAATATAACTGTGTGCACCTGAGCTTTTGATTCAACCACCACAATTTCCCTATTGTTTTAATGCACAGAGCTTCTTTTCTTTCCTTTCTTTCTTTCTTTTTTTTTTTTTTTAATTTCATGCTATGCCAAATATTGTGGTGATTTGTTCGCAGCCAGAACTTGGTTCTATATTTTAATCTGGGGGTGTTCTGATAAAATACAGAAACAACGAAGGTGAAAAATTACCATAGTTAACATTTCTAAGAAAATCATATATAATTTATTTGCCACACAGAATTCTGAGAGGACAGCCTAGGGTTAAAAAAAAAAATGAGCAAAGCAACAGCACTTTATTGTTCTCCTGGTTCCCTCACCATTTTAGGAAATCATCAGACTGACAAGCAGAAATCATGAGATTAAAAGCCAGGTGACATAGGCACTCATATGTGGCTTGGCACATCTTTTCTAAAACTTACCTCCTTGGTAATTAAATCAGCCATGTTTATTCATCTTTCTATTTATTTGTTTTAAATCAATATTATTTTACTAAACTGGCAGCCAAAGGTAGCACCTGTATGCTTACCTCATCCCCTGGGATCCAGCCTTCACATCTGCCCTTGATTCTTCTTAAAGAGGAAGTGACTCTCTTTCCCACCCTGTTTCCCCTTTCTTTTCCTCCCCCGCCCCGTGGCACTGTGAGTGTACTGTGACTCACAGCATATTTTGTGTTGGCATGCTAATTAGAAAAATGTTAGAAAAGAACATTCTGATTCACTTTTTTTGTTGTTGTTGTTGTTTCTAATGAGTTCTGGAAGTGGTTGTAGAATGTGGTTAAAATTAAAAGAGAGAGCAGGCACAAGACCTGTCATTGGATGAGTAGGAAGGGTAGGCGGGGACAAAGTTTTCGAAAGGGGAAGAGAGGAAAAGCCAAGGAGGAGGAAAGAGGAAGATGTGGATGATGCTCTTTGCCCATCTCTACATAGATATAGATTATTAAGAATAGTTTATAAGGAATGAGTTTGTGCAGGATGATTTGTCTTGCCTAGGTGGGCAAATTATACCATATCAATTAGATCAAAATTTACCATGTGCTGTTTTCCTTCATGCAGTGACTCACTTGAGTTGAAGAGAAGGCACAGTGACAGGACACTCCAAGTCCTCCAAAGAATTGGGATGTGTGGGCCTGATGTGGTAGCAACCCACCAAGGGAACTGTAAGAGGGAAGCCACCACAGGGACCAGGGGGTGTCTGTAGGGAATGTGAGTGGAGTTCCAGGCTAGCAGAGGCAGTTGGGAGAGAGACAATATGGCCCTCTGGTGGCAGAACTAACATAGGTGAGACCACCCAAGTCAGAGTGGAGGCAGCATTGAGCAAGGACATGATAAAATGGTCGCTATATTTTTAATACTTACTACAGGGCTGGAGAGATGGCTTAGTGGTTAAGAGCACTGACTGTTCTTCCTGAGGTCCTGAGTTCAATTCCCAACAACCACATGGTGGCTCACAACCATCTGTAATGGGATCTGATGATCTTTTCTGGTGTGTCTGAAGACAGCTATAGTGTACTCACATACAACAAATAAATAAATAAAATCTTTAAAAAAATACTTACTGCGACAGTAGAATCATTAGACAATGTTTATAGTAATGGGACAGGCCCAGTGGCGTGAAAATTGAAAACTAGAGAAAGCACCAATTATTGGGTGTAGAAGCTCCAAACAGCAAGGTCAGAGGGAGAATTCAGGAAGCACAACAACTAGAAGGTACTTTGTCAGCTAGATGGTAATAATGGAACGTTACTTGGGGGAAATGCTTGCTTTGGGAAATAAAGTCTTTTGAGAGCAGCAATAAAGAAGACATTTTGGTCATTTTGAAATCTGTTTTGATTTCCATTCTAGGCCTCTTGTTAAGAATCTTTTATCACTATAGGTTCATACCTAAATGGGTTAATTTTGATTAAGCCATTTTATAGTGTCAAATACATACGTGGTAAGCCTAAACATCTTTTATTTTCTTACATGAGAGGATTTTTCTTTTATTTACATTAGGTGTGGATTAAATATTGGTTGCATTACTAAAACCACAATGTGTTTTCTTTGTTCAATCTTTGTTTTTAACAGAGATTCTAAGAAGCATATTACCTGAATTGATCATCTGCTTCTCCAATGAGTTAGATTAATAATCACTAATTTTCTTGTTATCACACGAGACAACTGAGTTTTATGCTAAATAGTCAGAAACTGCTGGGATTTTCAGCACAGCCTATGTGGAAGCACATATACTCATTTTTTTTTTTCCTTTGGAAGCAGAAATACTTTATTGTCTTTTTGGGAGCATCTTGTTTTACATGTACTTTATGCTCATTGTAACTAGTAAGATCTTAATGCACACTATCAAACTTTAAAAAAACACATACTGAGAAAAATATATTCACATACTTTTATGCAAAAAATGCTTAAAATCTGTACATTTATCTTTGTTTTTTAAAATAAAGTTGTTCAATTAAAAAAATAAAGTTGTAAAAAAAAAAAAAGAGAAGTTGGTACCAATGCTGTTTATAAACATCAAAGAGACCCAGAAAAACAACAAGCCAAACTATGGACACATATACTCTTAATGAACTGGTTCCTGTTGTGTTCATTGTAACAGACAGTCAAAATCAGAATGTAGATCTCACAGTAAACTTGAATTTTAATACATAAGTAAAACAACAAATTAACACATTTTTCCTAGATAAATGGATGATATTTATAACTGAACACTATGCTATGTCTTATAACATTGGATATTATACATGAATCACTGTCTGTCTGCTCTCTCCCTCCCCCTCTTTCTCTGAATAGTGTCTCATGTGATCCAGACTGGCCTTAAACTTAAAATTTTCCAAAAATGACTTTGAGTTTCTCACATCCCAGCTATTGTGATTTTAGGTATGTGGAACTGCATTTGCTTTTATGTGGTGCTGGTACCTAAACCCAGGGCTCTTCTTGTGTTGCTAGACAAGCATTCTATCAATTTTCTTTCTAAGCTTTTCTTCTTGTGATAAGGATTACAAATGTTATGGAGAACATTCAGTCCCTGCAGTTCTTTCAGACAGGAACAATATTGGGGTCAGAGATTTTGACTGTGAGATGGTAACCCAATCCCTCCATACGATGCCCTGTTCTTCTACTGGAGGTAGACTGTACAAATTCTCTTTCTCCACTGTTGCACATTTCATCTAAGGTCCCTCCCTTTGAGTCCGGAGAGTCTCTCACCTCCCATGTCTCTGATATATTCCAGAGGGATCCTCCTGACCACTTACTCCCTGGGGTTGCCTGTTTTCATTCTTTCTGCTGTCCCTCAGGGCTTTACTCCTGTTCCCCCATAAATACCTGATCATGTTCCCCTTTTCCCCCTTTCCTCCCCTTCCCCTCTCACACCCAGATTCCTCCCTTACTCTGCCCTCAGACCCCCATTGCTTTCTTTTCCCTCCCAAGTGGGATTGAAACATCTTCATTTGGTTCCTTTAGCTTGTTCTTTGGATTGTATTCTGGGTATCTGTACTTTTTTGGCTAATATTCACTTATCAGTGAGTACATACCAGACATGTCCTCTTAGGTCTCAGTTACCTCACTCAGGATGATATTTTCTAGTTCCATTCATTTTTCTGAAAACCTCATGATTTCCTCAGTAAGAGAAAACTGTACCTAACCCTCAGGAGACTTGTGGCCCCAGGGAGTTCTCCCCATGACCTGGCAGGCCTGGTAGGGTGGGGGAAGTGGGGATTCCTCTTGGAGAAAGGAAGGAGGAAAGGGATGAGGAACTGTCAGAGGGTAGACAGGGAGAGGGATAATGACTGGGCTGTAAAAAATGATTAAAGATAATTTTTAAAAAGTCCAAGTTTAAGTTGACACCTGACATGGGCTACTTTGAAGGCATTGACATGTATTTTTCAAGTCTCCCATGTTCTCGAATGAACTTGTTTTTCTGATCCAATTCTATTAATCTACTTAGTTAACTGTACTGCTGAGGAAGCAAGATTGGAAAGAGACTTTTAGTTTTGAATCACCAGTGACAGTCTCTGGTTACTATCAGATTTTCTTAGTGGGGGTAGATCTACCTTCAGGTTAATTTAAGTCTTTACCACCCTGCTGACTCTTTGAAATGGTCTAAATTTACATGTCTTCTGTGTTTACGTGAAGTTTCAGAGTACCATCCTAAGCATTCTGAACTTCTGAAATGCTCACTGCCAGAATGTTTACGATTCTCACAACCTTGTAGGTGGGAAAGTTTTTTTCAAAAATTGAAATAAAGCCAAATTGTAACTTCTAGGTTTCTTGTCTTACTGAAGCTTGGCTTGCTTTGGGAAATTGCTGGAGTAATTATTTACTATTGTCAACTGAGGCTTACATACACAGCACAAAACCTGTATTATGTTTGACAGGGAGATAATGGTTAACTGTACACCCTGTACTTGCTGAAGGCCTTAACAGAGTGAAACTCAGACTCAACAAATGTATTATGACAAAAATATTATTTGAGGCTTTTACACTGAATGGTGCATGAATTTGATTGTAGGCAAGGTATAGAACAGGGCATAGTGACATGCTTTTAAAATAATAGGACTAGCAAAAGCCTTAGTTCTTCATGGTAGAATATTGACACTTGAAGACAAATGCTTTCATTTTTCTATAAACTTCCTGCAATAATCTCCAGGATGTTTGCTATCTGGGACTGGTAAAGTATTTTGCAATTATTAGTGTGATATTTTTCCATGTATTCTCACTGTCATTGTCACATATACCCCCCATGCTTAGAGAAAGTAATTAGTGGTTAATGAAAACAACTGGCTCATTAAGAAAGGAGAGCATTCCTCCAAGGGAGTTTTAGGAAACAGGAAAAGAATTTTAAGTTTATCAAATTCAGGCACTTGCTTTAGTTTGAGACTTACTATGACTAGATATGAGTTGGGGCATATGACAGTATATGCTGTTCTGATAGAAGGAGCTAAGTTGGGAAAAGGGGTTATAAGGATACTTCACAGAAACATGTAGAGAAAGTACTTTTGAAATAACCTTATCTTCACATATAGTCACATTCTGTGGTTCTGGGAGTAATGACTTCTGCATATGAGTTGGTAGAAGGCTGTGCAGTCCTTAATATTTGTGTTAATTGTGGATATGGATTTCTAGTTAGAAAGAATCTTTTTGTTATTCTCATATCTGACTATCTCTTGTTTCAGTACATGCAATGTTAATTTTGTCATTGATTCATTGATAGTCTATTTTATTTGTAGAAAATGCTGGCAACACATCTCATGTTTTATTTTCATTGGATGTATCTTCACTATTATCCTTTAAATATTTAGTATTTAACTTTACTTTTTCATTATTAGATCAATTTTCTCCTTATATCCTTAGAATATAATGCTAGACAGCTACATATAATTCATTACATCAATAATAGCCATATTGTGTGTCTTAATATAAGACACAATACAATACAGTATAAATATAATATAAATAAACACTTGTCTTGTAAATGGCTTGTAAATGTAATGTATATATACATTATAGAGAAATATCCTCCAGCAAATTTCAAGGTATTTCTGCACAAATTAGGTGATCCAAACCCTCTTCTTTTCTTATTAATATTTAGCTCTACTGTACAAAAAGTGTTTATAAAACATTAATGGGCAATTTAACTTCAGTTTCCAGAGAGAGATTTCTGCTGTATCAGATCTTATATTTGCTACAACACTGTATTCCCTTTCCCAATACTTGCGCTTATTTCCCAGTGGGTCTCACCATCTGCTATTGATGCCTGCCTGAAGTAGGAAATTTCTCCTCCAGCAATTCTCGCTCAAATATTACTCCTCAATACCACCACTTTCCCAAGTTACAAATTGTTCCCATATATTTGTACCCCAAAGTCAAATCTTCAGATAACTATCATCAAATATATTTAATGACGAAGTGCCTTTTAATCTGCTGAACCCAAAAGCAAAAAGGAAGAGCATTTAGAAAATTCAGAACTCTAAGGAAGACAGCCAGTTGACATTGTATATACCACAGGTATACTTTTCTTTTAAATGGATGCACCAACTTAAAAAATGAAAGAAAAAAAGAAATCCTTCGGGCACATATATTGTTTCTTTAAGTTTGTAAGTAATTTTATTGGAAAGTATACTATACTGGATTTTGAAAATCTTTTATATCTTTATACCATTGAATTATATCACATTTACATTTTCTTAATGTTGAATGTGTCTTACATATTCTTTTCTTATTTTATTAGCATTGGATTTATTAGGAGATCATCATTTTTAAGCATAAAGAAAATATAATGATCCTTTTGGGAAACATAACAGTTTGTAAAAAAAAACTTAATTGCTAACCTGTGATCTTTGCACAGGACAAATCCTCTCTGGTTATATAAATAGAATACTTTTTTATTATTATATATAAATCAACATGTATATATGTTGACAAACAGTTTGAGAATTTATTTGAAAGGCACTAAAATATCAATATTACAATATCAGTAAGATTAAAACTTAAACAGAGCTTTACAAATCAATATTACTACTTAAGTACTGTGCAAGGGCAAAATTTGATTCATTGAAATAATAAGAAAGTAATTCTGTCTTAGTTAGGGTTGTATTGCTATGAACAGACATTATGACCAAGACATGTCTTATAAGAACAACATTTAATTGGGGCTGGCTTACATGTTCAGAGGTTTAGTCTATTATCATCAAGGTGGAAGCATGACAACATCCAGGCAGGCATGGTGCAGGCAAAGCTGAGAGTTCTACATCTTCATCTGAAGACTAACTTTCAGGCAACTACGGTGAGGGCCTTAAGCCCACATCTACAGTGACACACCTACTCCAGCAAGGCTACTCCCAGAGCCAAGCTTATACAAACCATCACATACCACTCTCTGGTCCCCATAGACTTGTTCAAACATAAGAGTCTACGGGAGCCATACCTAACCATAGCATACAATATATTTAGTCCAACTTCAAAAGTCCCTATTGTCTATGCAATCTCAACAATGTTCAAAGTACAAAGTTTAAAATCTCTTCTGAGATTCACTCAATCACTTAACTGTAATCCCCAAAGCAAGTCAGGAAACCAGCTGGGCAAATTCCAAACTCTGATATCTGATGTCATAGTAGCTTCTGATCTCCTCTTTTTCATCTTTGCTGACTGTAACAAACTTTTTTTCTGGGTTGGTTCCCCTCCCTGTTAGCAGGATTGCTCAGGAGATATTGCTCTGCCATCTCAAAACCATTTGGGTCTCCAAGGTTGCTTCAATGTTACTGCTTCTTGTTTCAATATCTAGGATACACACATAATCTTCTGGGCTCCTCCAAAGGGCTGGATTCACTTATCCAGCTTTACCATCTATAACACTCTAAGCTCAAGTTGATCCACTCCAGTGCTGCTGCTGTGTCACCACTAATATTCTGGGTTTTTTTTTTTTTTTTTTCTGCATCTAGGTCTTACCAATATCCTCTCATAGACTCTCATCATGGTGCCAAACCTCAACTCCTTTGCATGACCCCTTCAGTCCTGGGCCAGGTCTGCACAGTTCAAATTACTCTCAGGAACAATTTCTTCCTTACTTCTACTAGGATAGCCCATTAAGCCCCATTTAAAGCCTTCCACTACTTTCCAAATCCAAAGTCCCCAAATCCATGTTCTTCTAAATAAAAGCACGGTCAGGCCTATCACAGCAACATCCCAGTCTTTGGTACCAACTTCTGTCTTAGTTAGGGTTTTACTCCTGTGAACAGACATGATGTCCAAGGCAAACCTTGTAAGGGACAACATTTAATAGGGGCTGGATTACATGTTCAGAGGTTCAGTTCATTATCATCAAGGCAGGAGCATGGCAGCATCCAGGCAGGCATGGTACAGGCAGTGCTGAAAGTTCTACATCTTCATCTGAAGGCTGCTAGTGAAAGACTGAATTCCCGGAAGCTATGGTGAGAGTCCATGTCCACAGTGATACACCTACTTTAACACAGCCATTCCCTGTGCCAAGTATACACAAACCATTACATAATTCTAATCACATGTGCATTATCAATTGTCACTATAATGCGTGATATTATTTTCTGAACCCTAAGTGATATATAAAAGCAGGTGTGATTGTTCAGTCATCTAGGGTTAACTGTGTTCTTGTGTTTGGGGATCTTTGTGTGCTGGCTATGCTTACTGGTCCCAGTTTCCTCGATTCTGTTCTATATTTCTATCATTTTTAAGCAGGGCAGCTAGAACACAATGTCATGCCAGCAGCAGGCCCAGAGACGAAAAGTAAAATACACACAACTTCAAAGCCTACAGAGCCAGCACACCATTACTCAGAGATGAAATGACAACTTATGTAATGAAGATTTAGAAACTGGTACAGATTTTTGTTCCACGAAAGCATGAAAGACTTTCAATGAATTTCTGAAAGCAATGCAGGCGGAATCACCATGGGATTTTATCCATGACAGAACTGCAAGCTTGAATCCCTGTAAAAGTGCAATTTCTAAAGGATAATGTAAACATGGTTAGAGAGCAGAACATGCGGAAACAGCTAGTTACCTCCAAATAACTAAATTCTTTCCTTCTTCCCAGGAACAAGACTGCAGGCAAATACTTCAGTAAAAGTGTCACCTAGGCTGCCGTCTAGGACCAGGAAAGGCCACTGCATGTCTTAGATGACTGTCAGGAGGCAACCTTATTAGAAACGATGTGTGAGATCTCTAAGCCTTGCAATTCAGATCAGAGAGCTGAAGCCCCAGCAAGTATGACGGATCAAATTGTGCAAGAGTAAAGTGTGGGATAAAGGGACTGATTCTCTGATGATAGTGGAGCTCCCACAGAAGTCTCTGATGACATAATTCAGAGCTGCATAAGTATGAAACAATGCTTCAGTGGATGCCTGACCAGCTATTTTAAAGTCTCTTTCTTTGGTAACAGAGCCTCTCTACATGATACATAGTGGACCCAGCCTTTGAGCTCTAAAACCTCCTAACTCCTCAGAAATGCTGCAATTCCAAGTGTACACCACTAGGATGGTATTTAAGGGTCTTTCTTGCCTTATAATTGCTTGAAGTTTGTAGCTCATACAAACAGGTATGCCGTCATCCTTTGTTTATGCATTTCTTCATATTTGTACCAAGAATTTCCTCGAGGATAACCCTGATAGGGCAGACAGAATGTACTTGTGAAAACATAAGGCAACGTATATCACGTGTCTATAGTGAAAAACAAAACCTTATAGTCCATAAGTGGTCCAATCTGCCATGGCGTAGTTGGTTCTATTTTGCTTCACATTCCCCATGTTCTGCATTTCTTACATCATTAGAACCACTTCCTTCTTCCTTGTTTACATTCCAACCATGCTGACCTCTTACTGTCTTTTCAATACGCCAACTTGGGTACAGGGCTTCCGCCTGCATGAGGAGTCCTTCCCCTGGCTTTCCTTTGAATTTTCATTTCTTCCATCATGTCTTTATGTGTTCCCTTCCTGCTTCTATGCACTCTGGGCATCGCATTTATTCCAGCCTTCCCCTTTCTATTTCAGCATTTCTCCTTCAAACTGACACGTTCTTATTATTTTCATATAATGTCAACCATGAGTATTCGGCAGTTCCGTATTTTATTTCTTCTATGGTATGGTTCTTCAACTGGCTCCTAATGATAAAGATTCAGGAATAAGAACATAGCTCAAACCACTTGGAAGGCTTTCTGATATCCACCAGCTTATTCTCTCTTTAAAAAGATTCTACTGAGTTTATTCTAATTTTTATTTACATACTTCTTATAGAAATGTCCTCAACTTTGTTCTACTTGGTAATTTTATAAAGCATAGAGTTACATATTGATAGAAACACCTTTAAAGGTACATGCTTCCTAAGGAAATTAGAAGAGCAATAACTATAAGTATACTAAAGCAAAAAGTAAGCCAAGAAGGGTGAAATTATAGATCGGGTCAGTAAAATGGCTTAGATGGTAAAGGCACTCACTGCAAAGCCTCACAGCATGAGTTCAATTCCTGGATCCACATGGTCGAAGGAAAAATCAATCTTTGGTGCCCATGTAGTAGGATGAGAGAACTAAATCCTGCAAGATTCCCTGTGGTTTTCACACAGGCACTGTGGCATGTATGCCTACATTAAACCACAGACACACGCAAACACACACACACACATACATACACACACACATACACACACACAAACATACACACACACATACAAACACACACACATATATACACACATGTGAACACTATAATATAATATAATATAATATAATATAATAAAAAAGTTTAAAATGATTTTAATCTTTTAAAGATTTTTAGATTATGGAAAAATGAAAAGTTTAAGAAATGTTCTATTAAAGGAAATAATTTGAGCTTTTGCCTCTAGGATGAAGAAATTTAGCATTTTTTCTATTGCTCTTGCCAAGCAGAGGTAAACCACATGCATAACAAATGTAACGTGATTGCACTATGCAGCAGAAGGCTGAAAACCCAAAGGAGCTCAGAAACTGTAGTATGGCATAATGTAGCAATCTGAACCTCTGGAGGAGGACTACTGGAGAGTTTGACTTCCATCACTACCCATTCTATGAGGTCATATCCACTAATATCAGTCAAGTGTGTGTGTGTGTGTGTGTGTGTGTGTGTGTGTGTGTGTGACAGAGTGATTAAACTGCATTTTCTCAAAGAATGTGCACTTGAATATTAACTAGTTTATGGGTCATAAACCTACATTTCTATGTCCACATAGTGGTAAAATCAATGAAATGTCCCGACTTTTTTTTTTTTTTTTAATCAGAAAAAAGAAAGGAACAGCTAATGGAAAACAAGGGTAAATACAATACACAGTCTCACAAGAAAATATTTAAAAGTTTATTTATTTTTAGCTTTTGCTCACTATTCTGGTATGTAATTTTGATTTCAAGACTTGAAAGGTAGATCTCTGGGATTCCAAGTCCAGCCAGTTCTATACAGTAAGATCTAGGCCTGTATACTTGAGTAAGTTTCTAGTACCAAGTATGATTTCTTTTCTATTGTGTACGCCTTAAGTCCAATTAGGCAACTGTTGGTTGCCGTTGACATGTGAGTCCCACTTATTAGACATAAAGACATACCTTGCCGTGCTGATAATCGTTATGTGTCATGGGAATCATAGGTGTAGGACTGTTTAACCTCAACGCAACGCATATTTCACCAGGCAGTGATGGTACACTCCTCTAATCTCAGCACTCAGGAGGCAGAGGCAGGTGGATCTGAGTTTGAAGCCAGCCTGGTCTACACAAAAAGTTTCAGGACAGCCAAGGCTACATAGAGAAAGCCAGTCTGGAAATACCAAAACAAAAAATACAAACAAATAACCTATATCTTAAAACAGAAATAAGAAAGCAACAAAAAAGACAAGAGAGAGACTCTGTGAGCTGAAATACATAACAGTAGAAATGACACAAAATCAGGCAGGAAACAAAACAAACAAACAAACAAACAAAAAAACTAAGCTCAGTCTGTCACACAGACCTTGAGAGGAAAAGACAGTTCACATTTATATCTTTAATGTTCCCTAGCAGGAAATACAAGAATGAAAGTTCAGAAATGGTGCCTAAAGATTCTTCCAAGTCTGTCAAATGACCTAAATGTAGAGACTTGGGAATCTGAGTGAACTCCAAAGAGGATAAACTTAAAAAAATCTTACCATCTTAGCTGTCAATTTTGGAAATAATAAAGTAAAAAAAAGTCTTGAAAACCCCAAGGAGAGGGATAGCCTTAGCTAATGGGATGAGGAACTGGAATGGCTGCTGATTGCTCAATTGCACCCAAGCATCGGAAGAAAGTAGAACTTTATTTTTGGCCTTTTCCCCTAAACATTGAAGAGGTGTTGTTCCCAAACCCCACTGGTAAGTAAAACTATTCTTTGGGATGAAAAATAAAAATCAAGACCTTTTTAATGAACAAAGATAAAATAATTTGTCAACAGAATGACAGAAGAAAATACTCTGAACAAAAGACAATTGAGTAAAGAGACATATTAGAAAGAATGTATTTATATGTTCATTAATATATAAATATAGTCATATGTATATACATATGTAAATATACATAATATACTAAGCAAGAGATGGATAAACATAATAGATTTTCTTTTTTTGAATGAATTATGTTTGATGGTTGAAGAAAAGTATCAGAACATGGTAAGAGTATCTACAAGCACACTGTTATACAGTGTGTTGTTATATAATCTAGGCACACCAATAAATGACATACAGGTCATACAAATAAACGTAGAAGGAAAATAATTATTGTTTGTATATGGCATATGAAAATTCCTAGAGACTCCAAATCTACACCTAATAAGTGAAGTCAATAGTTCCCAAGAAAACAATAGAAAGGTCTATTGCATTTCTATTCACTGACAAAAACAAATAGACATTAAACATAAAAATAGAATGCTATTAACCACCAATCAAAATATTTTAATATAGTTTAGTAAAATAATGCTGAGGCTTATACATTGACAAATACACAATTCTCATGAATGAAATTAAAGAAAACCTGGAGGTATTATTTTCCCAGGATCTAACTCAACGAAATAACGTTTTCAAATCTTTCTCAATTATATATACAATCCTAATGTAGCTCTTTTATAGTCTCAATAAGAAATTTTCAGAGGTATTCAAAAGATTAATATAGAATTTTGACAAGAAATACAAACTAAAATCTCTAAAGCAATTTTGAAAATACAAGTAGTAAGCTAAGATAAATTACTTAACCTAATTTTAAGAATAATTACAAAAATGAGTATTCAAGACTACAAGGTATAGGAAATGGGGTGTAGCCTGGCAATTCTTGAAAGCATAAGAGCCTGGCTGACTTCATCTTGGGAATGCATCATCCCCAGAACCCATTTACCACTAAACAAATAAAATCCACTGGGAATGGTACTATGTATATATAATGTAGATTATGACTAATAAAGTTGACACATTCAAATAAGTATAAACATAGACACATAAACACACACACACACAGAGTAAAAGAGAGACAGAGAGACACAGAGACACAAACCCATACACCCACCCACAGAGGGGGCAGGAGGGAGAATGAAGAAGAGAGAGAGACGGCGTGGTTAAAGATTAGACACACGTAGAGTAGAACATGTAAAAATGTCCTGATAACCATGCAAATCAAGTTTTTAGGAAAGTGTGAAACAGTACAGTTTTTAGTGGATGGTGCAGGGGTAATTGAATATTCACAAAAGCAAAGATTACAAAAACTAGAATCACGGGTTCATTGCTTGCATTTAAAAAAAAAAAAACCCACATACATATGGAAGCTGAACAGTGCTCTACTCAATAATAGCTTGGTCCAGGAAGAAATAAAGAAAGAAATCAAAGACTTTTTGGAATTTAATGAAAATGAAAATACAGCATACCAGAACTTATGGGGTGCAAAGAAAGCAGCACCAAGAGAAAAACTTACAACTCTGAGCACAGCCAAAAAGAAACTAGAGAGAGCATTTACTAACACCTTGACAATGCACCTGAAAGCTCTAGAACAAAAAGAAGCAGACACACACAAGAGGAATAGACTGCAAGAAATAATCAAACCCAGAGCTGAAATCAACCAAATAGAAGTAAAAAGAACTATACAAAGAATCAACAAAACCAGGAGCTGGTTCTTTAAGAAAATCAACAAGATCAATAAACCTTTAGCCAGACTAACACGGGGTTGCATAAAGAGTATCCAAATTAACAAAATCAGAAACGAAAGGGAGACACAACAACAGAAATGGAGGAAATTAAAGAAATCATCAGGTACTACTACTAAAGCCTATACTCAACAAAACTGGAAAATCTAGGGGAAATGGAATATTTTCTAGACAGATACCAGGTACCAAAGTTAAATCAGGATCAGATAGACCATCTAAACAGCCTCATAACTTCTAAAGAAATAGAAGCACTCATCAAAAGCCTCCCAACCCAAAAAAAAAAAAAAAAAAAAAAAAAAAAAAAGGGCCAGGACCTGATGGGTTTAGTGCAGAATTCTATCAGACTTTCATAGAAGACCTAATACCAATATGCTCAAAACTATTCCACAAAATAGAAACAAAAGAAATACTACCCAACTCATTCTTTGAAGCCACAATAAACCTCATTCCTAAACCACACAAAGACCCTACAAAGAAAGAGAACTTTAGACCAATTTCCCTCATGAACATTGATGCAAAAATACTCAATAAATACTTACAAACCGAATCCAAGACCACATCAAAACGATCATTCACTATGATCAAGTAGGCTTCATCCCAGGGATACAAGGATGGTTCAATATGCAGAAATCCATCAATGATATCCACTACATAAACAAGCTCAAAGAAAAAAACCACATGATCATCTTTCTAGATGCTGAGAAAGCATTTGAAAAAATTCAACACCCTTTCATGTTAAAAGTCTTAGAAAGGTAAGAAATTCAAGGCTCATACTTAAACATAGTAAAGCAATATACAGTGAACCAGTAGCCAACTAAATAGCGAGAAGAACGAAGCAATCCCACTAAAATCAGGTACTAGACAAGGCTGCCCACTCTCTCCTTATCTATTTAATATATTGCTGGACATACTATCCAGAGCTATCAGATAGCAAAAAGAGGTCAAAGGGATACAAATGCTAAAGTAGAAAGTCAAGGGAGCCTGGCTCATCTGCCACCCAGAACGGAGGCTCATAGAGGCTGAGCAACCGGACGCAGAGCAGAGCATGGCCCATCTGCCACCAGGAACAGCAGCTCGCAAAGGCTGAAAAATTGGTGAGTAGGGGAACTTGGCTGCTGGGGAGCGGAGGGATCTCTGCGAAGTGCACACAGAAAGTGCACCCCCTGCCTTGACCTGCCCTGTCCTGCCCGATCCAGTGACCTGAAACAGAACTTGGGAACTTCTGTTTCCACCCGGAGGCAACTTCAGGACGCAGAGCTGAGCCTGGCCCTCTGCCACCAGGAACGGCAGCTCGTAGAGGCTGAGCAACTGGTGGGTGGGAGACCTGGGCTGCCAGAGAGCAGAGAGATCTCTGCGGAGTGCACACGGAAAGTGCACCCCCTGCCTTGCCCTGCCCCGCCCTGTCTGATCCAGCCACCAGGAATAGAACTTTGGAACTTCTGTTCCCACCCGACGACTCTGAAGCATAGAACAGGACTCAACCCATCTGCCACCTGAACCAGTGGAGATCCAGGGATACAGACCAGATACAAGGGAAAGGCAAGAACATATCACTGACAACAAAATGGCAAGAGGAAAGAGAAAGAGTATATCCCAAGGGAACCAAGACAACCTGGCAACACCAGAACACAGCTCTCCCATAACAGCAAACATCGGAATTCCAAACACTCCAGAAAAAGAAGACACAGACCTGAAATCATACCTCAAGATGCTGATAGAGATACTTAAACAAGAACAGGAGGAAAAGCAAAAAGATTCAGAAGCTTTTAAAGAGGAAACAAGAAAAACTCTCAAAGAACTCAAAGAACTAGAGGGAAAAAAAATCAAAGAGTTGAAGAAATGGAAGAGGGAATTTAAAACGGAAATTGACACAATAAAGAAAACACAAAAAGAGATAACCCTAGAGGTAGAACACCTAAAAAAGAAATCAGGAATCACAGAAGCAAGCATTTGCAATAGATTACAAGAGATCGAAGAGAGAATCTTCGGGGCAGAAGACAACATTGTAAACATAGACAAAACAGCCAGAGAAGATGCAAAAAACAAAAAGATCCTAACCCAAAATGTCCAGGAAATCCAAGACACAATGAGAAGACCGAACCTAAGGATAATAGGAATAGAAGAGGGAGAAGAGTATCAACTAAGAGGCACAGTAAATATCTTCAACAAAATCATAGAAGAAAACTTCCCTACCCTCAAGAATGAGATGACCACGAGCATAAAAGAAGCCTTCAGAACTCCAAATAGGTTGGACCAGAAAAAAAATACCTCCCGACACATAATAGTAAAAACATCAAGTGCCCAAGCAAAGAAAGAATACTAAAAACAGTAAGGGAAAAGGGTCAGGTAACATATAAAGGCAGGTCAATCAGACTCACACCCGATTTCTCAACAGAGACTATGAAAGCTAGAAGAGCCTGGACAGACATCATGCACACCCTAAGAGAACACAAGTGCTAGCCCAAGCTGCTATACCCAGCAAAACTATCAATCACCATCGATGGAGATATGAAGATATTTCAAGACAAATCAAAATTTACACAATATCTGACCACAAACCCAGCACTACAACGAATTATAGGTAGAAAACCCAATACAATGAGGGAAAATACAGCCTAGTAAACACAAGAAAACTCCTAAACAAGAAAACTAAAAGAAGAAAAAGACACAGACACAACTCAACCCACAAAAGCAATAATGGCAGGAAACAGAAACAACTATTCCTTGATATCTATTAACATAAATGGACTCAAATCCCCAATAAAAAGACATAGGCTATCAGACTGAATACATAAACAAAATCCAGCCTTTTGCTGCATACAGGAAACTCATCTAAGAGACAAAGACAGACACTATCTCAGAGTAAAAGGGTGGGAAAAAAACTTCCAAGCAAACAGCTCCAAGAAGCAAGCTGGAGTGGCTATTCTAATATCGAATAAAGTAAATTTCCAACCAAAAGTTATCAGAAAAGATAAGGAAGGACACTTTTTACTCATTACTGGGGAAATCTGTCAGTAGAAACTCTCAATCCTTAACATATATGCTCCAAATAAAAAAGCACCCACATTCATAAAAGAAACCCTACTAAAGCTCAAAAAATACATTTCACCCCACACAATAATAGTGGGAGACTTTAATACCCCACTCTCACCAATGGACTGATCATGGAAAGAGAAACTGAACAAGGACACTGCAAAACTAGCAGAGACTTTGAACCAACTAGAATTAATAGATATATACAAAACATGTTATCTTAAAGTAAAAGAATACACCTTCTTCTCACCACCCCATGGCACCTTCTTGAAAATTGACCACATAATTGGACACAGAGTGAGCATCAATCGACATAAGAAGATTGAAATACTCCCATGCATCCTCTCAGATCACCATGGTCTACAGCTGGTCTTTAACAACAACAAAGACAACAAAAAGCCCACATACACATGGAAACTAAACAACGCTCTGTTAAATGTTAGCAGGGTCAAAGAAGAAATAAAGAAAGGAATTAAGGATTTTCTAGAATTCAACAAAAACGAAAACACAACATACCCAAACCTATGGGATGCAATGAAAGCAGTACTAACAGGAAAACTCATAGCCCTAAGTGCTTCCAAAAAGAAACTGGAGAGAGCTTACATAAGCAACCTTACAGCACAGCTAAAAGCCCTAGAACAGAAGAAAGCAGATATACCCAAAAAGAGGAGACGGCAAGAAATAATCAAAATTAGGGCAGAAATAGACCAAATAGAATAAAAAAGAACCATTGAAAAAATCAACAAAACCAAAAGTTGGTTCTTTGAGAAAATCAACAAGATTGATAAACCCCTAGCCAGACTATCTAGAGGGCAAAGAGAGAGTATACAAATTAACAACATCAGAAAGGAAAGTAGGGACATAACAACTAAAACTGAGGAAATTCAAGAAATCATCAGATCCTACTACAAAAACTTATACTCCACAAAGTTGGAAAATCTGGAGGAAATGGATGAATTCCTAGTCAGATACAAGATCCCAAAGTTAAACCAAGACCAAGTAAATCATCTAAATAACCCTATAACACCTAAAGAAATAGAAGAAGTCATCAAAAGTCTCCTAACCAAAAAAAGCCCAGGTCCAGACGGGTTCAGTGCAGAATTCTATCAGACATTTATTGGGGATGTAACACTAATACTCTCCAAACTATTCCAAAAGTTAGAATCAGATGGAATACTACATGACTCATTTTTTGAGGCTACAATAACCCCTTTACCTAAACCACACAAAGACCCTACAAGGAAAGAGAACTTCAGACCAATCTCACTTATGAACATTGATGCAAAAATACTCAACAAAATCCTTGCAAACCGAATGCAAGAACACATCAAAACGATCATTCATCATGACCAAGTAGGTTTCATCCCTGGAATGCAGGGATGGTTTAATATAAGGAAATCCATCAATGTAATCCACCATATAAACAAACTCAAAGATCAAAATTACATGGTCATCTCACTAGACGGTGAGAAAGTATTTGACAAAATCCAACACCACTTCATGTTAAAAGTCCTGGAAAGAACAGGAATCCAAGGTCCATACCTAAACATAATAAAAGCAATATACAGCAAACCAACAGCCAACATCAAAGTTAATGGCGAGAAACTTGAAGCAATCCCACTAAAATCAGGGCCTGGACAAGGTGTCCCACTCTCCCCCTACCTATTCAACATAGTACTGGAAGTCCTGACTGGAGCAATTAGACAGCAAAAGGAGATCAAGGGGATACAAATCGGAAAGGAAGAGATAAAAACATCACTCTTTGCTGATGACATGATAGTGTACTTGAGTGACCCCAAAAATTCCACCAAAGAACTCCTACAGGTGATAAACAAGTTCAGCAAAGTGGCTGGATACAAAATTAACTCAAACAAATCAGTAGCCTTCCTATACTCAAAGGACAAACATGTGGAGAAAGAAATTAGGGAAAAGGTACCCTTCACAATCGTCACAAAAACTATGAAATACCTTGGTGTGACTCTAATTAAGCAAGTGAAGGACCTGTATGACAAGAACTTCAAACCTCTAAAGAAAGAAATTGAGGCGGATCTCAGAAAATAGAAATATCTCCCATGCTCATGGATTGGAAAGATCAACATCTTAAAAATGGCCATCCTACCAAAAGCAATCTACAGATTTAATGCAATCCCCATCAAAATTCCAACCCAGTTCTTCATGGAATTGGAAAGATCAATGTGCAATTTCATATGGAATAACAAAAGACCAAGAATAGCTAAATCCATTCTCAACAACAAGAAAATATATGCTGGAATCACTATCCCTGACCTCTAGCTATATTACAAGGCAATTGTGCTGAAAACTGCATGGTACTGGTAGAGAAATAGGCATGTGGATCCATGGAATAGAATAGAAGATCCAGAAATGAGCTTTCATGTATATGGTCACCTGAATTTTGACAAAGGAGCAGTAAACATTCAATGGGAAAAGGACAGCCTATTCAATAAATGGTGCTGGTCCAACTGGCACTCAGCATGCAAAAAAATGAAAATAGACCCTTTCTTATCTTTTTGTACAAAGCTCAAGTATAAATGGATCAAAGATCTCCACATTAAACCAGATACACTGAAACTATTAGATGAGAAAGTAGGGAAAACCTTAGAACACATAGGCACAGGAGAGAATTTTCTGAACAAAAAACCAATGGCTCAAGCTCTAAGGTCAAAGATTAACAAATGGGACTTAATGAGATTGCAAAGTTTCTGTAAGACTAAGGATATCGTCAAAAAACAAAACAGCAACCAACAGAATGGGAAAAGATCTTTACCAACACCACATCAGATAAAGGCCTAATATCCAAGGTATACAAGGAACTCAAAAAGCTAGACACCAGAGAATCCAATAACCCTATTGAAAAATGGGGTACAGAGCTAAACAAAACGTTCTCAGTTGAGGAACACTGAATGGCCGAGAAACATCTGAGGAAGTACTCGACATCCTTAGCCATCAGGGAAATGCAAATCAAAACAACCCTGAGATTCCACCTCACACCAGTCAGATTGGCCAAGATCCAAAACTCAGATGACAGCAGATGGTGGCGAGGCTGTGGAGAAGGAGGAACACTTCTCCACTGCTGGTGGGGTTGCAAACTAATACAACCACTCTGGAAATCTGTCTGGTGATACCTTAGAAAATTGGATATAGTACTACCTGAAGACCCAGCTATTCCACTTCTGGGCATATACCCCAGAGACACTTTAATACACAACAAAGATATATGCACCACAATGTTCATAGCGGCTCTATTTATAATAGCCAGAAGCTGGAAGGAACCCAGATGTTCTTCAGAAGATGAATAGATACAAAAATTGTGGTACATTTACACAATGGAAAACTACTCAGCCACCAGAAACATTGACTTAACCAAATTCTTAAGAAAATGTTTGCATCTAGAGAATATCATCCTGAGTGAGATCACCCAGTCACAAAAGAACAGACATAATATGCAGTCACTGATATTGGGATGCTAACCCCAGAGGCTTGCACTGCCCCAGAAACAACTCACAGACTGTATGAAGTCCAGGAAATAAAGAAAACAAAAAAAAATATATTTACAAAACAAGAAGACTTTGACAATTTCTATGTTGCGTTTTGTTTTGCATGTACTTTATGCTCATTGTAACTATTAGGTTTTCAATGCATACTGTCATGCCCTTGAAAAAATCAAGTACTGACTAAAAAATATTTTCACATAGTTTTATGTAAAAATTATTTTAATATCTGAAAAAACAGTACTGACAAAAATGTATAATTTTAAGCAAAATATTTTTAAAATCTGTACATTTATCTTTGTTTTGTAAAATAAAGTCGTTCAAAAAAATTTAAATTTCTTTCCCAAATAAATACATTCAAGTATTAAAAAAAAAGAAAGTCAAAATATCACCATTTGCAGATGATAAGATAGTATACTTAACTGACCCCGAAATTTTTGCTAGAGAACTGTTAGAGCTGATAAATAACTTTTGCAACGTGGCTAGATATAAAATTTACTCAAACAAATCAGTAGCCTTCTTCTACTTGAAAGACAAATAGAGTGAGAAAGCAATAACACATTTCACAATAGTCACAAAGAACATAAAATACCTTGGTGTTATCCTAACCAAGCAAGTGAAGAATCTGTATAACAAGAACTTCAAGTCTCTGAAGAATGAAATTGTAGAAGACCTCAGAAGATGGAAAGATCTCCCACAACCATGGATTGGAAAAACCAACATAGTAAAAATGGCCATTTTGCCTAAAGCAATCTATAGATTCAATGAATCCCCATCAAATTGCCAACTCAATTCTTCATAGAGTTAGAAAGAGCAATTTGTAAATTCATTCGGAATAATAAAAAACCTAGAGTAGAAAAAAAACTTTCTGAACAATAAAAGAATGTCTGGAGACCCACCATTTCTGACCTCAAGCTGTATTACAGATCAATTGTGATTAAAAACTTCCTGGTATTGGTACAGTGACTGGCAGGTAGATCAAAGAAATCATAGACCCTAAAATAAACCCACGCACCTATGATCATTTGATCTTTGACAAAGGAGCTGAAGCATTCAATGGAAAAAAGACAGCCTATTCAACATATGATATTGGTTCAACTGGCAGTCAGCATGCAGAAGAATGCAAATAGATCCCTTCTTATCTTTTTATACATAGTTCAAGTCGAAGTAGATCAAAGACCTCCACATAAAACCAGATACACTGAAACTAATAGAACAGAAAGTGGGGAAGAGCTTAGAACACATAGGCACAGGGGAAATTTTCATGAACAGAACACCAATGGCTTATGCTCTAAGATCAAGAATCGACAAATGGACAGCTGAGCATCCTTGAGGCTAACTATTTATCGGACTGAATTTAGAACCCCAATGAGGGTGCTAAAAAATGGACCTAAGGAGCTGAAAGGGGCTGCAATTTCATGAGAAGAACAACATCAACTAAACAAACTCTCCAAAACTCACATGGACTAAAACACCAATATTTGTGTACATGTTGACTGAGTATTGATTTAGTTGCATATTTAGCTGAAGATAGCAGTGTCTGGCATCAATGTAAGAAGAGGTTTTTAGCCCAGGGAGGGCATGTTTTGCCAATGTAGGGGAATGCCAAAGCGATGGAGTGGAAAGGGTGATTGGGAGGGAGTGCACCTTTGTCAAGGCAAATGGAGGAAGAGAGGTGATGTGAGGGGGAGGAGAGATAGGAGCGTGCTGGGGAAAAGGGATAATATCTCAAATGTAAATACCTGATATCTAATAAAAATATGAAAAGAAATTGACAAATGGGCTCTCGTGAAATTGAAGAACTTCTGTAAAGCCAAGGACAGTGTCAAAAGGACAAAATGGCAACCTACAGATTGGGAAAAGATCTTTACCAATCCTACATCTGATAGAGGGCTAGTATCCAATATATACAAAGAACTCGAAAAGTTATGCTCTAGAGAATCAAACAATCCTATTAAAAATGGAGTACAAAGATTAAACACAGACTTCTCAACTGAGGAATATCGAATGACCAAGAAACACCTAAAGAAAACCTCTACATCCCTAATCATCAGGAAATGCAAATCAAAACTACCCTGAGATTTTACCTCATACCAGTCAGAATGGCTAAGTTCAAAAACTCAGGTGACAACGGATGCTAGCATGGATGTGGAGAAAGAGGAACACTCTTCCACTGCTGGTGGGACTGTAAATTAGTACAACCACTGTAGAAATCAGTCTGGCGGTTCCTCAGAAAATTGGATAAAGTATTATGTAAGGACCCAGGTATAGCACTCTTGGGCATATACCCAAAAGAATCTACAACATTTCACAAGGACACATGCACAACCATGTTCATTGCAGCCATATTTATAATAGCCAGAAGCTGGAAAGAACCCAGATGTCCTTCAACAGAGGAATGGATACAGAAATTGTGGTACATATACATAATGGAGTACTACTCAGCTATCAAAAACAATGACTTCATGAAATTCCTAGGCAAATGAATGGAACTTCAAACTATCATCCTGTGTGAAGTAACCCAGTCACAAAAGAACACTCATAGTATGTTCTCACTGAAAAGTGAATACTAGACCAAAAATATTGGAATACCCAAGGAACCATCCACAGAACTTATGAAACTTAAAGAGAAGGAAGTCCAGAAAGTGGATGCCTCAGTCTTTCTTAGAAGGAAGAACAAAACAGTCATGGGAGGAAATAAAGGGACTAATAGAGGAGCAAGGATTGAAGAAAACATCATTCAGAGACTGCCTCACCTGGGGATATACCCCATATGAACCTAATAAACCCACGTACTATTGCTGATGCCAAGTAGTACTTCCTGGCCAGAACCTGATATGGATGCTTCCTTGGAGGCTCTGCCAGAACCATACTGATACAGAGGAGGATTCTTGCAGCTAACCATGAAACTAAAGACAGGTACTGCAATGAAGAAGCTAGAGAAAACACTGAAGGAGCTGAAAGGGTCTGCAACCCCATGGAAAGAACAAAATTATCAACTATCCAAACCCACTACAGCTCCCACGGACTAAAACACCAACCAATGGGTTCGCATGGAGAGACCCATGTCCTGAGGTACATATGTAGCTGATGATAGCTTTGTCTGACATCAGTGGGAGGTGAGGTCTTTGGTCCAGTGAAGGCTCATTATCCCAGTGTGGGGGAATGCCAAGTTGCTGAGGTGGGAGAGGGTGGTCTGGAATTGGAGCACCTTTGTGGAGACAATTGGAGGGAGAGAGGTGATGGGATTGTGGGAAAGGGATAACATTGGAAATGTAAATGCAAAGAATCTCCAATTTTTACAAAAGGAAAAAAAAACCCAAAAATTAAAAATTTAATATATCTGCTCTATGGGGCTGAAGAGATGGCTCAGTTGTTAAGAGCACTGACTGCTCTTCCAGAGGTCCTGAGTTCAATTCCCAGCAACCACACGGTAGCTTACAACCATCTGTAATGAGATCCAATGTTTCTTCTAGTGTATCTAAAGACAGCAAAGGTATACTCATATACATGAAATAAATAAATAAATCTTTAAAGATATCTGCTCTATGAACCACTTTATGAGAAGAATAGAAGACAAGTTAACAAAGCCGATGGGGGGAAAAATCACATGCATGACAAATAACTCATGCTTAGCATTCTTCTTTCCAAGTCAGTGGTAAAGAAAAAACAAAACCCAAACCAAACCAAACCAACTCCCCAAAAGAAAATTATTTCCCTAGAATACAAATGAAAAATAGAAAAGGATCACCCCTTGACAAGGGATAAATGCATCCAAAAGTGAGTGTGGCTGCACATCTGTATTCCCAACATGTGGCAGTGAAGGTCAGGAGAATGTTTAGACTAGCATTGGTTACAGAGTGGGACCATTTTATAACAGCTGTGTGAGTGTGTGTGTGTGTGTGTGTGTGTGTGTGTGTGCATATGTGTGAATCCGTCCATGTGTTTATGTAGTATGACAATATATTTATAGGAAGAGCTGAAATCGCCAGCAAATGCTGACAAGGACATAGAAAGCCAGGTCTGCCACTCCTTGTTGGAGGGCACTTGAAAAAACACAAGACTCTGGAAAGTAGTTTGTTGGTTGGTTGTTTTACATAACATCAACAACAAAAGAACCCTATACATAAAGATACTTCATGACCCAACATTTTCCCTCCCAGGTCTTTATTTATTCCAGGAAAATAAAGAAAAGTAATCTTCCTATGAATCCTATATAGAAGCGTTTATAGTGACGTCATTCATAGCAACTGATAAATTGAAACACTACCATGCTCTTTCTTGAGCATGTATTTAAACAAAGTGGTATGTCCATACCATAGAATACTATTCAGTAAATACTCAATAATGAATTATTGATCTGTCCACTGTCAAGGATAAGTTTTCAGTGAGTTATTTTGAGAAAAATAACTAACCCATTAAGACTGCATACATATAATTCCATTCCTATGACATTAAAAAAACAAAAACAAAAAGCAAAAAACAGAGTAAACTGTTCCAGGTCAGGAAGAGGTGAAAAGAGAGCATGACCACATAGTGCAACACATGAGGCCTTAAGTTGATGGAAATTATTCATGTCCTGACTGTGTTCATCAATGTCTAGCTGTTGTATGGGTTATTACACTTATGTAAGATCCTGAAATTGGAGGAGGCTGTGTAAAGAGAGCTCCCTTAAAACTACAAATTTACAGCAATGTAGATATAGAAATGATACATTTGTTTCAAGAGAGAAAACAGTCCTTATATGATAACCATAAAATTCAGTAGAAGAAACCATCAATTAATACTTGATTCAGTAAGATTAAAAAGTAAACTATGAATCTGTTGTGCCTGGGAAACGTTCGAAATCAGAGTGTAGGAGTCAGAAAGCCAATAGAAAAATGTAACCGAGTCTTAAATTCAAATAAAACGAGTAAGATCGGTTACGTGTATTTGTGTAAGATTCACTAATTAAAAACAAAATAAAACAACCCTCCTATAAAATTTCAAAGACAGGTATTAGTTTAACCTCCTAGGACATCCAGGTAATTCTGAACTTCCTTCTAGAATTTGATTTCACCTGAGCAAACTAGTATTTAGAATTTTTAGGAAGATCTTTCTTTAAAATAGCCTGGCTTTTGACCTTTGGATGCTTTTCAATAGTATCCAGAGATAGATCCAAGACTGATATTTCAAGAACTGGCTTCTGAAAGAACTTGGATTGCAAGAATCTGGTCCATTCACACTCAGCCAAGGGCAAAGCTTTCATGGAACTCTCCTTTCTGCCAGGACAGGGAGGGCTCACTGTATACAGTCATAAGCAAAATCAGCACCCTGATGCTAGATTACCTATCCCTCCATCTGTGGTCAGAAGAGAGTCTTAGGTAACTGCGTAAGCCACGGAAGGCTAGCAGACTTGTCTCAGATCCTATGCTATGTAAGAAAAAAAAAAAAACAAAAACAAAAAAAAAAAAAAAAAAAAACAAAAAGAAAGCCAGCTGAGATTTCTATCAATCTGATTTTTATGCCCTAG
Organism: Micromys minutus; assembly: GCF_963924665.1. Lineage (NCBI taxonomy): Eukaryota > Metazoa > Chordata > Mammalia > Rodentia > Muridae > Micromys > Micromys minutus. Next base: position 24,101,354 of record NC_137974.1, on the reverse strand, counting down.
CTTTTGCTCATGCCAGGAGCATGCCAGGGCAGAGCTTCCTTAACAAAATTATGTAAAGGCCCCATTGCCCAAGTTGGCTTGGATCAGACTGATTTATCTCTTGTGCTGAGCTATGCAGTAGGCAAAGAGGGTCCAAACTCTCCTCCTACTTACGTTTCTGAATTTCTATCAATAAATCCCGCTTCCAGAATGTCTGGCAATTTACTCTCATTTGTTCTTTTTTTTTTTTTTTCCTTTCAGATGAATTTAGTGGCATTTTTTTACGTTTAAAATTATTTGTTTTGTAAAATAAAGTGTTGAATAAATCAGAGTTCCTTTATGGAATCAGGCTTCCCTGCTTTTCTTTCAATGTTTCCCAAGGACATTTCTCTCTTTTCTAACTCAGCTGCTCACATATCAAACTCCTACACTCGCTTTCAAGAATCGCCTACTTGCTGCCTAAGTCACATCCCCACAGGACCTTTCCCACCCTAGGACAGGCTTTGTTCTTAGATGTATCTTTTTGGTACCTTGCTCCTTTTCAGCGGGTGGTTTGACTCTGCTTACAAATTTTGGTCCTTGCTATCATTAAGTGTTCTTATTAACATCTGTTAATAGTTTAACAAGTGAACATGTACCTGCTTGAAATTATTTCATCCATGTTAGATGATCCATCTTGGATCCTGGACTTTACCCTGCGCTTTCAAATATAGTTAAGGTAAGAACACTAAATCTCCATATTAAAAGTTTAAATTTGCAGAAAATAAATATTAACTGAACCAAGCCAAAATGCAAAACCAATCTAACGTCAAAATGGAAAACTTCTACAAATGATTGTCTTCAAGTTGTTCTCAAATGCTAGGAACCAGAAACTGAAGCCAGTACCAGCTTCCCAAAAGACCAGATCAAAGGAAGTTAACTGGCTGGAACTTATTTGACACCTCTCTGATAGCTATGAAATAACTGTTCCTGTAAATTCTGACAAGAAAGAGTTAAACTAGACCTAATCTTTCAGAAAACTCGGGGTCAGCAAAGAGATATTGAGGGTTTTTGTTTTGTTCTTTTTTTTTCCTGAACAGCTTTTAAAATTGATAATTAAAATGTATTTTTAAGTAAAATAAAAGTCCCAGTGTAGAGGAATGCTAGGGCGGTGAGGTGGGAGTGGGTGGGTGGGTGTGGGAGCTCCCTCACGGAAGCAGGTTAAAGGGGGGGGGGGGGTTGGTAGGGGGCTTGCAGAGGGGAGACAGAGAAAGGGGATAGCATTTGAAATGGAAATAAAATACTCGTTTAAAAAAATTAAACAAATATTTTAGAATTGTAAAAAAAATCATCTCCTTTTTACCCACTATTATTACATCTATGCAGAGAAAGACAAAATGAATTGGAACAACATACAAAAAGCATACAATTCCAGGATCGAGGCTCTGGTATAAAACTAAACAACAGAGAGCAGCGTCTCTAGCTGTGTCTCTAAGTGGCCCGGACAGAGGTTCACAGCCACTGGCTGTGAAAAGTGATGAAAATGGGTTGACTTAAGAAGGACTTTAATTCTTGGGACGAGATCCCCCCACCCATCGAGGTTCTGTTTCATAGGTGATACGATCAGAACCTATTACACGAGACCGGGCATGCACTGTTTCCTAAGCTTGGGGGAAAATCTTTCCGCCCACAGCAAAGAATGTATCAGTTCACCACCCACTCACAAGAACTGCCTTGAAGTCCTTATGCCCAGCCAGAGTTGGCCTTGGGTGTTTCCTGGATCTGTCCAGTGTGCTCTGGTTTAGAGATCTCTCATGCTATTTCCAACATTGCCAGGCTCTTTAGGGATACAGTCCAATTTGACAGTGGAATCCTTTCTGTGACACTTGCTCTCACAAGAGGTATGTAGAACACACTCTTCTTTCAATTGACATATTGTCTTGAGCACCTTACAGATGCAGCCTGTGTTTTATCAACGGGAAATTATTAATAAAGTATGATATGAGCACGCAAGCCTGAAAAATAAGTAAACCACCAGAAGCTGCATTTCAGAGACTTGTATAGAAATTTGAATTTCAAGCAGTTATTAAAAATGTTCCAAGAAGAAGCTTTTCAACCTACTGCTCAAGTGAATGGGGTCATGAAAGAGTTTTATTCCCTTTACATTTAGAAGACCTTCAGATACCGTCTGGAAGGGCATGGGTGAGAAACGCGAACACTGGACTGACGCCACTCATTATAGCTTTACCAGAAGCAAATGTCACTTTCACTAAATCAGGCTGTTGATGTGACAAGATATTCTAATTTTTCCACTTTTGGGGTATTGAAATTGTAATTGCATCATTTTCTCTTTCCACAGACACCTCTTATATACCCCATTGTTTCTCTCAAATTCTTGTCTTCTCATTTTTTTAAATTGTTGAATATGTGTGTGTGTTGGGGGGGTGTCTGAGAGTCTGTCTGTCTGTCTGTCTGTGTCTGTGTATACCCTGTTACGTACCTGGTATCCTATTTATTATTTTCTTTTATGTCATTAACTTAAGAATACAATGAGATAGTGCTGACCTAATAAGTTAAAACACTCGCAAAATTCCATCTCGAGATTAAAATTTATTTGCTCTTTAAACATGAGATTTAAAGCATGATACTCTTGATTTAGGAAAAAAAAATGCATTAGAGCCAGGATTTTTGTAGAAAAAAAGTAGTTGGAGTTTTCTTTTTCCTTTCCTTTCAGAACTGCTTTATTGTTTCAGTGGATTATAATTTATTTACTTTAAGAACATGTTAATTGTTATCAAGTGTACCTTCAAATTTACTTTTAAAATGCTGATATGGGAATATAGAGCTGACTCTAAATAAACAGTTGCGAAAGTGCATACAAAATAATTATTGCGTGTCTAATAATCCTGGTTATGGTGATTAGATGAATACTGAGGGTACTCTGTGCGGGCTCTAAACAAGCAAACGCTCTAAATTGTTCACTCTTCAAAATACATTCATAACATGGAACTTCCATTGCCCCAATCGAACACTGTTAGCAATTGGCACTCACAAACTTTGTAACATGGTATCTAACTGTGCAAAGATTCAATGGTTGTCTCACTATACGTTTGTTCCAAAAACCTCTGGGTGCTGCGGGTGGGAGAGTCACAGAGATTCCAGTATTTCAGTCGCTAGTGAAAACAGAAAGTTGATTGAGAACCAAGCAAAGGAGAAATGTACTAAGATGCTAGCAGAACAACGTGCCCTTGCTGAGTCAAAGGGTTGTGGTGTATTTATTTACAGCACCCTTTTGCTTTTTCTGTTTGGATTCCCATGTGACGCCCACCATGTAAATGAGGCTTGTCTTGATTGGTTGATTTGTCCAAGTTTCTTCGGCGGTTCTCAACTGTGCCATTTTAAATTTTGATTGGACACATCCATACACATTCTAACACCACCACTGGTTCTGACTGAAAAAATGAAAGTCTCTGTTTCCTACTGTAAGTTTCTTAGCAGTGTTTTTCAGTGCCATATTTGCGCTATGAAAATCCCCTGAGAGAGGTCTGTGGTGACTCGCTCTATGCTTGTGCGATTGGAAATAAATTCTCGGCTGTTGTATGGTGCAAAGTACCGAGGCTGAGCATTTCACACAAGTACAGAATTGGGTGAAAAATCGTTAGTAAAAGTGAAGTATGCTTCAGAGGCGACGAACGCAGCAAATATTGAATGGGGGAATAGATTGGCTGGCTCCTAGTCAGGGTTTGTTACAATTAGCTGTCTGACCTTAGGTAAATCAGTTAATCTTGAAGGTTTCCTCCTAGTCTAAAATTCAGTTACTCCAATTACAAATAGTGTTGCCTTGATTTGTATTATTAAGCATGCACCAAGAGCACATAGAAAAAGGCCCGGTAACCACCCTCATTAATTCACCATTAAACCTTTGATCATGGTAATTTAAGTACTTTGAAACCCTAGGAAGAAAAACAATGAATCAAGGCTAGCTGTGGCTATTGTAAATAGTGATAGGAAATACACTTCTTTTTAATGAATCTCTTCCAGATGAGTTTCTTGTGCTAGCTTCGGCTCCCTGGTCCACTGGGGAGGTTTCTGTTGGGTTTTTGACTTTATCAAACTCCCAGGTAGAGCATTCTCACCTTTGCAGAAGTAGGAGTCATTGCATTGATTGTCTTGAGTAAAAGGAAATGGCTCATGCATCTTTTCTCCATTATAACAAATGTCCTTTTGCATTATAATTGAATGGTGATTGTTGTGTTCAATCAATGGGAAAGGTTAAAAGAGCTCCTCTGCCAGCATTTTTAATGGAGAAGTCGATTAAGATTCAGTTTAATCATTCTGGCTGCCTCAGAATTAAAGCAACAAAGACCATCAATGGCACTATAATTACTAGTCTTTCTGTAAGTTTACACTGCTATTTATGCAGCTATAAATTTTATTATAATGCACAAAGCATCTGGGTTAACTTGCTGTATTTGCAATGTAAAATATTTGCTTTAATTGTACGAAGAAAGAAGCAGTTCTGATCGAGTATATATAATTTAATCCATTTTTTTCAAAGCCTTCGAGTCTAAGTGAATCAGTATGATACTCTATGTTAAATAGTTTAAAGTCATGGCCTTAACCTTGGGACACTTGAGACATATTTCAGTTTATTGAACATGGAGACTAACATCTCTCCCAGGTGACTGTAAAGGGTCAAATGTATTATTCTAATCCCTGTACCAAACGTAGGAAAGGTCATTACACAGTACCTACTGCCTGCTGTAAAGAATGAAAAATTCACACTGGGGGCGTGGGTGCAAATCTATTTTAGACTTGGCCTTTAAAATGTTTTTTAAATTGAATGGTTAAATGGTGATGAACCAGAAAAAAATACCTTGAAATTGATCCCATTTATTAATTAGTTTGCACATGTAAAGGTCTTTCTATAAATAGTCAGAAGACTAGAGAAAATTGTTCTTCTTGAATGGAGGAATGACTTTCAAATTAACCTTTTTTCACTATAGAAATGATGCTTATAACTGCACTTATTACCATCCAATACTTTTCTAGGAAGGGAAGCTAGTCTTCAAAGTTTATTCTTCTGGGGCCAATGAGATGGCACAGTGGGGAAGTGTTCTCGTTACCAAGCCTGAGGATATGAGTTCAAAGGCCACAACTCACATTCTTACAACATGGAAGAACACACAGTGAAAGGAGAGACTTGACACTTGAATGTTGTCTTTTTACTTGAACTTCACACAGTCTGTGAGTTGTTTCTGGGGCAGTCCGAGCCTCTGGGGTTAGCATCCCACTATCAGTGACTGCATATTATGTCTGTTCTTTTGTGACTGGGTTATCTTACTCAGGATGATATTCTCTAGATGCAACCATTTTCTTAAGAATTTGGTTAAGTCATTGTTTCTGATGGCTGAGTAGTACTCCATTGTGTAAATGTACCACAATTTTTGTATCCATTCATCTACTGAAGGATATCTCGGTTCTTTCCAGCTTCTGGCTAGTATAAATAGAGCTGCTATGAACATTGTGGTGCATGTATCTTTGTTGTATATTGGAGTATCTCTGGGGTATATGCCCAAAATAAAAAAAAAAAAAAGTAAAGAAAGTTGTCTTTTGATGGCCGCATGTATATGCATGTGCATACACACGCACATATACACACAAATTAAACAAACAAACAAACAAACATATTTTTTGAATTTGTATTTGGTCTACACTAACAAGCCATCTATAGGACACATCTCTAGAGAGTGCAATTAAATAAAAATACATAGAATTTGTATCAAAAATGTTAGCTTTGCTGTGGTCCTTAAAATTCTATAGTGAGTCTGAGATACTGAAGGCTAAAATAGAAAAGGCTGAAGAGCAAGCAAGGCAGTTTGGGATTAGAAAGAGGAGACATGATTCATCATGTAGTTTATCTGTGAATAAGGTGAACTGGAAAAGAAGACACAACGGGAAAGAAGTGGTTATAATTCTCCGTAGAAACAGATCTAAATTTTCCCAGTTACTCAGATCTCCCTGAACTTTCTATAAACAAAAAGAAAAAACAAACCCATATTACTGAAATAACTCCATGCTTAAAATCTTTATTCTTATCCTTTGGGTTAAAAGACTGAGATATTATGAAGCATAGCATTTCTCAAATGCCACAAACCCTTAGGAGAGGAAGACTGCACACCACCTTCTGCTAGCCTTGGATCTCTACGTGGCCATGTTTGGAGACAAGCTGCATAGATGCCTTTTTAAAAATATTGGTTTTCTTCTTTTATATTGAAAATAGAATCTTTTCATGTAATATATCCTAATTATGGTGTCACCTCCTACTCCTCCTCACAATTCCTCCCTCTCCCGCCCCCCTTTCATATGAGTCCAGCCCCTTTCTGTGTTTAATTAGAAAACAAATAGGCTTCTAAGGGACAGTAGTAAAATGCAATGTAATATTAAGATAAAACCAAGAGTAACACGTTGGAATTATAAAAAAGAAACCATCAGAAGACAAACAATCTGAGAGAAATGACATGAAACAGAGGTCTACTCTTTCATACTCTTTGGAGTCTCATAAAAACACAAGATGGAAACCATGGGATTAGTGCTGAGGGCATGTCTGGTGCAGACCAGTGCACGCCTGGGCATGCTGCCTCACGTGGGTTTAGAAGGCCCCGTTTTCTTAGTGTTCCCCATCCATTCTGGTTCTTACACCCTTTCTGCCTCATTTTCTCATTGAGCCCTGAGAGGGGTATTTGATGGAAACAACTCTTTTAGGGCTGAGTGTTTCACAGTCTCCCATTCTATGCCCACTGTCTAGTTGTAGGTCTTTGTGTTTATTTCCAGGTGCCGCAGGAGGAAGCTTCTCTGATGATGCGAGGGCAAGGCGGTGACTTCTCTCTGAGTTACAACAGAATGTCATTGGGAGTCATTTTAATGCCACTTTTGTTTAGACAGTAGTATGTGGTTTTACTCTAGTTCCATGGGTTACCATCAGTACCTAAGCAGAGTTGATTCTGAGTTCCATATTATAGAGTGGGCTGTAAGTCAAATCAGATATTGATCGGTCACTTGAACAAGTTGAAGGCCTTCATTCCACTAACATATCTTATAGGCAGGACAAGTTTTTCACTCAAAGGGTTTGTAAATATATGTCTGATTCTAAACCTGCATACATTTTACTCTGGGTATATACAGTCAGTCCTTGTAAAAGACAAATATCCCAGCCCTTTACTCGGGAGAATTGGGTCGCTTATACAAGTCTTCTTTGTATGAGTATGCCAGGGTTTTTAGACACATTGGACTTAATATCCCTAACAAGTAGGCGTACACAATTCGAATTTTAATGTGGAAATGGGCTAAAATCGGTACGACTTAACACAACAATAAAAACTTGCCCAACTTCAACTTCTACAGCTTCAAGGCCAGGGTGTCCTAAAGTCCCTGCAGTTTCCATGACAAGTAGGGGTGTCTTTGATGCAGCCATTGCAGGGTCTTCAAGTTTAAACAATAAAGTATTCATACTACACCTGTGATTGTCAGAGAAATCCATATCAATTGATTTTTCTTAAATTATGCATGCATTTTTATAAGTTTTTTTCTCTCATTTGTGAACATACAATGCATTTCAATTTCACTAATAAAGTACGGTGTTTTTTTTTTCCTGTTGGAATTATGAAAATTGAATTTCATTGTAAAGTGTATTAGGAAAGATAGATCATTAGAATCATGAAAAGGCTTTTATAATAAATTCTTTTGAGATATGTAAACATTTTTATTATATCTGAATAGTTTGTTTCTGATATCGGAATGATTTTATAAGTAACCACGGTTTCTACTAAGATACACTAGGCAATAATACACAGTGTTTTGTAAGAAATCTTAGGCATCTAGTGAATTTGGTTAATTATATTTAAAAAATAATTTATAAATGATATAAGTCATAAGAATGAGAAACATTGGAAAAATGTTTTATTTGCTAATAAAAACCAAAAGCAAAGTGTCTTTAAGTTTGTATCTTTCAAATTCCTATGCTATACAAAATTCCTATTATACAAACTTGTGCTTTAAGTTTGTAAAGATGGTTTATTAATTGGCTAAAGGTTAATGTACCTTTTTGCAACTAAATGAAATGTATACACTTTAAAAGATTATAATTTTGTAAATACTTAATTAAGGCACCTAATGAAAAAATTCCTTCATAAAGACCTCTGGATACACACACACACACACACACACAAACACACACAAACACATACACACACACACATACACACACACACACACACACACACACACATACACACACACACACACACACACACACACACACACACACACAGGGCTAACTGAGACAGCCACAGTTGGCATTGCCCTAAACACAGAAAACCCTATTTTTATTTTACATTATTTCATTTAGAGACATTCATCAAGTGACAGAGACAGTTCATGAGTCACTGAGATTCCATAACCAGAGCAGCATAAGAGGTATAAAACAATGGAATTTGGAAGACGGAAAACCTAAATACAGGTTAGGTTGACAATTATTAATAGATTTTTAATTTTCATTCATTTGGATTAAACAATATAGTCCCAATATAGGTTTTTGAAATATTCTGTAAAAATTATTCCAGGTGGAATAACTACAATGCTCCTTGGTATCATATACCATAATTTATTATATGCTAAATGCTATAACAGAGAAGACTTGGTAAAGATTTTTAACCAAGTAATTAGTTTTTCCTTTTTATGTGAGTATTATTTCATAACATTATCATAAAATATATGACCACATCCGCTTGTGTCAGAGATCCACAGGGAGATGAATCAAGATCAACAGATATTTTAGCCAAACAGTTGACAAGAGTTTAAATGTGGATAATAAAAGCCAATGTTCCCTACCATTATTTAGACTATTAACAAGAGTATTTACAAAATACCTAGGACTTCCAGAACTTTGACCATCATTTTAATATGTTAGATTTTTTCTTTTATAACAAAGAAAAGTATTTGGTCTGAGGAAATAAATAACAAAATCAACACTGTTTTAAGAATGTGAAACCATATTATATATTTTTTTAATTGAGAAACATTCCTCATGGGACAGGGACAATTTATGAGTTTTTGAGATTCCTTATCCAGAGAAACAATGGAATTTGGAAGACAGAAAGTTGTTTGAAGAAACAGAACACAAGGCTGCAAAAAGAACAGGAAGTTTCCTGACTACCAGAGATTTTTCATTTCAAAGGTTCTAAGGACATATAAACTTGGACAAACATGAACACAGAACTCAACTTCATTGAGGAGTGAAGGTTCTCTGTGCAATTTTCCCCTTTAACAATGATGTTATGTGGACATTTTTGCTATAGTGAAAAAAAATCTTCATTTACATAAAATGCCAAATGTAGGCATTCTCTTTTGAGCCTTAGATTTAGGAAAGTAATGGTCACCATGATAAAAATGTTACCTGGGAAAGTTTGTGAATCAGAGTTTACTCAATAGGCTGCTTACATTTTGACGTGTAACATTCAAACTCAATCAAGTGGAAGCCAAGAAAAGGGATTTGGGTAGACATTCATTGATATCTATAACATGTTTGAAGTAAACCAAAGACATTCAGGAAGGCAATCATTGAAACATGTTAAAGAGGTCAGAATTAGTGAATATCTAAATGTTTATAATGGAATTTTTTAATGTTTACTTTCTTGATATTTTATTGAGGCATAAAAGAACAAACTAAAATAAAACAAAACAAACAAATAAAAAAACCCATCAGACTTCTACCTGCCTGTTTATATGGCCAGTCCCACTGATTTTGAGACTAATAAACTTTCCTTCAATCCTTGGTAGGCACAATGGTTTTGACAAATCCCTCATAAATCTCCAGTGACCTTGCCTGAGTTACTGATCTTCAAGTATTCATGTTATCTATCACAAGCCACTGGTTGTCCTGCTCAAGCTTGTTTCCTCTAAAAGTAGCAGAAGATAGTCTGAACTTTAATGCCAGGAATCCTGAATTAAGTTGAAGCTAGCAAGGGTACATGCAACACTATGAAAGCGGCGTCACCGTCATCACACAGGGAAGTTGAGGCTCCTTCCATTTAATATTACATATAAAAACAATAAATACACATGCATTTATGTATTAAGTAGTGGTAGACAGTAATCTAAAATAACCTTAATTTCCCTCATCTTTATATAACAGTCTCATCTTATACATGGAGATGCAGGATTTGTGTCAATTGAATATGTAAATGTGGTGGTAAAGTTGCTCACTTGATCATTTTAGGCTGTGGGACTCCGTTTTTCCAAATTAACTTAAAAAAGTGTTAGACTGAAGAAGTAAGTGGCCATGATGTGAAAGAATTTGAGGGGCCATGACCTGGCAAGGAACTGAAAAACTTCCCTAAAAGAACTAGGGGAGTTCAGTGCTATAAGCAAGATGTGAACTCTGCTGACTACTGTAAAAAATTTGAAGTTGGCTAGGCTCTGCATCCCAGAAAGGTTCTTACGAATCCTCTGAAGGAACCTGAGCCAAAGTCCAGATAAGTTGTGGCTATCCTTGTTTTTTTTAAATTTAACTTTTATTATACAAACAAAACCACACACACACACACACACACACACACACAAAAACAAACAAACAACAAAATCCTCACACACAAAGCCAGCTCCAATGTCTGAATATCTCAGTAGTCTACACAGTTAGAAAAGCCGCTCTGAAGACTCGGCGCTTCACACTGGACTTTTAACTTTTGCCAGTGTTTATACTTTAGTGCACTTTAATCTACATGGCTCTAGCCCTGATGGTGTAATAAAAAAGTGTGTTTGTGAGCTTCTAAATTCAAGATAAATTTTCATCCATCAGCAGAAAATTTCTGTAGACTCCAAACGTGTGGCATGGGCTAAGTGTCATGCTACAATTTTTAGTACTACTATCTCATGTTAATTTTATTATAATTTTGAAGTTTAGCTTGTAAGATAGTAGGACCAAGCTTTTACAAGGTTTCTTTGTAATGTCAACAAGGCTATACGTTCTTACAAACAAAAAGGTAGGCTGGACTCTGAGACGAGTTGGCTTCTCAGCCTTTCTCAGAAGCTCTTGTATCAATGTGTTAACACTGATTAAAAACAAAACAAAACAAAACTGCTTTGTTTCTTACTCCTTTTACATCTTTCCTCTCCCTTAATCTTCTATCAAGTCAGATCAACACATTGTCCCAAATACGTTGGTGGCTCTTAATTGTCTGTGGAGGAAAAGCCCCATCACACGGCAGTGTGGTCATGGCTCTTTCTATATCTTTGTGACTTGGATGTAGCCAAGGGAAGGTGAGATGTGGCATCCTCAGGGAACCAGGGCAAGTTGGCTCCCCGCATTGACTCTTTCAGTTCAGTGGATGAGCTAAGCTATGGCTGTTGTATTCAATGTGAGGGAAAGATTGAGTAATAAGTCTAAATGCTGATGGGCTTGTGAGTGGGAAGGAGATGAGCACGCCAGAATGAAAATCATATGGGCCGGGAATTCCCCTTCTGTTGACCACAGAAGGTATAGCCCTAATCTATCAGGAACAGAATGCATGCCATACTTTGTTCATTAGCATTTAAAGAGGATATTTGGCACCAGACAACAAGTACAATTCTTGCAAGATCTTGGCAGGGGAGGATTTTGTCAGCTAATGACAATCCGCAGCTTTTAAGAAAAAGACTAATGCCCAATGTAACGTTGAAAATGTTTCATTTTCACTAACTACAGTGAAATAAAAGGAAGTAAGAAGTGTTTTTTCACACACTGCATTTTACCACAATTAAGCAGTGAGAAGAAGAAGAAAGATTAGTCTCTAAACAGCTGGTGTAGGGGGTGTATGCTTCATGAATTCTAAATCCTGTCAGACCACAATGACTTAGCAAACCAAACATGAGGAAATACTTTCAAAGTGACCAAACAGGCTACACATTTTGTAGCAGTATTTCATGTCAGGGCAGTTATTTTGTGTGGATGACTGACATACAGCCCAGCAGAGACAGAACAGTATCATGCTGACTGTGTTTTGACAAGCAACCTACTTGTAGTTTGGGCTTCCTGAAGTTAATAGGTCAGTATTTGCACATATCAAAAACTTAGAAATAGCCTGCATAGTATCAATTCCATATCCTAACACATTTATCTTTTACTTCATTTGATACTCACACTTTAATATGAAGATGAGTGGAGACTATTTGTGAGATTTAGTGGTTTGAAATGCAATTCAAATAAAATTTAAAACAGTGCCGGGTTTTTCTTACCATATATATATTTACAATTCAACATCATATATGAGTGGATTGTATATTTAAATGTGATCAAATTAATGTTGATGTATCGATAATATCTTGTATACATCTTTAAATACTTATTACTCACTCACTAAGGCAAGAAGGAAGTAAAATGAAGTCTTAAATTCCTAAAAAGAAAACTTAACACAATTGTTTTGAAAATCATTCTGTTGTTGATAGTACTAAAGAGACACAGTTACATTTGTCATCTTGAATGAATTTCTATACCTTCCTCATCCGGATTCTTTTTCTCTTTGGTTTGCAACTTAATGTATAAGTTACCATACAATTAATCTTACAGACTAGGGCTATGGCTCTCAATCTTCCTAATAATGTAACCCTTTATTATAGTTCCTTACATTGTAGTCAGCCCCCAACCAGAATTATTTTTGTTGATTTATAACTAATTTTTTACTGTATAAATTGCAATGTAGATATTTTTGGAGATAGAGGTTTCCCAAATGGAACCACTGGAGTAGGATACTTTTCTGTGATTGTGTGGACAACAATTGTGCTTTTACCTCAATATTTTAACATTTTATTTTTAATTATATGTACACGTGCTATGCTGGGGGAGTTATGTGCCCTTGGGAGTGCAGATACCTATAGAGTTTATAAAGGGCATTGCAGGAGGAGTTGTATGCAGTTGTGAGTTACCTGATATGGATACTGGTAACTAAATTTCCTTCTGCAAGAGCAGAATAAGGTCTTAATGGCTAAACCTGCTCTCTTGCCTAGTAATGCAGTAATTTTTCCTAACTGTACAATCAGTAAAATGTAGAAAGATACACACGTTTAACTTCAAAAATATATCCCATCAAGTTATTTGACAGTAGTAGTGAAATTTGAGTATTCTCTATAAGCTGATAATGAATCGTCTATATTATATTTATATTATGTCCACATGCATCATTAGTCTTTTGAATTTTACTTTTGTTGTTATACATTTATTCCATCTTCTACATGTTCTGTGTTAATTGTGTCTTATTTAAATGTTTTAAGAAATAAAATGTAAGGAAACTGCTTCTGAGCTTTCTCTGATAAAACCACCAGAAGTGCTCAAGAGTGGGTATGCAGCTTACCCCATGCAGAAAAACACCCAAGTACAAAGACATTTTTATATTGCTTCCTAAGTTAATGTCTGGGCTGGGTTTTATGTCAATGTGACATAACCTAGAGATAGCTGAAAGAAGGGAATCTCAAATGAGAAAATGCCTTTATAAGATGCACTTGGTGAGGGTGCATAGAGTATTTCTTAATTCATAATTGGTGGGCAAAGGCTTAGTTCATTGTGGATGGAGCCACCTCTGGCTTGGTGACCCTAAGTTCTATAAAACATAGGCTGAGGAAGTCATGAGTAACACATGAATGAACGGTGTTCCTCCGTGGCACCTGCATCAATTCCTCCCTCCAGATTTTTGTCCTGACTGAGTTCTTGCTCCGTCTTCCTTCAATGATGAACTGTGATGTAGAAGTACAAACCACATAAAACTTTTCCTCCCCAAGTTTCTTTTTGTAGTGCTGTTTCATCACAGCAACAGTAACCTTAATGAAGATAAGATGCTCCTGTAGATCTACACAAAGCATTTGCCATGGACCCTTTCGTGTGTTTGATTTCAGGTTATTCATTAGGGTCCATGTGGACATAACATGTGTCAGACATTAGGTTTTGTTCCGGAGCTTTTATAACTTCATGACTGAGTACCCAAAGTGCTTGGGCATTCTTAATTTGTAAATCCATACAAAACAAGTGCACATTCGAAGACCGCAGATCCATGTTAGCTCCAGTGCAATGTCAGGTGGGACTCCTGATGTATGGTTGGAAATGAGAAGGTGAGAAGAGTAAAAGGAGAGTGAGAAAAACACACAAACTGTGAGAAAACAATCAGTGGGAATCACCAGTGGTATTAAGAACAACATGTTCAGAAGGACAAAGTGAGAGGGTGAAGGATCCCTTGCCCACCAGAACACAGTTTGCCTCTTGGATTTGTTGTTTCGGAGTTGAATCCAAGTAGTGTTTGCTTACTGAGAACAGCCTGGAAGGTCACACGTTGAAATCAAGTCTGGGAACCAAGAGTCATACAGTGTTCTTTCTTCTGCAAAATCATGTGAGAAGAGTAAACAACCAAGAACAGAAAGGCTGAGTTCAACAGGTAATAACTCAAGGATGAGGGACTAATGGGAATGTTTCATCAGAGAGAGGTGATTGTTCTGACTCCAGGAATAGCAGGGCTGAGAGGTGACTTGGGACCTCGCCTCAGTTCTGGTAACTCAGTGAGCGCCCACCTTTACAACCAAGAGAATTAGTTAATCAGGGGTAAGAATAAAGAAACAGTGAACTTTTGCATTTAACTCAAACTCCCAGAAGGGCCTGGGTATCTTTTGGGCCTCAGTGAGTGAGTGAGGAACTTAATATGGCAACAGGCAGGACTAGACCAATAAGGATGAGGGGAAAAAGGCAGGATGACAAGACTCATAGAAAACAATCAATCTACAGTGTGGTGGAAGCTATTGGGTGATAGCTTGAGAAAGGTAATTGCAAACAAACCAACAAAACAAATCCATCTGAGAAGGGAAAAGAGACTTCATACAAGATGGCATGTGAAGCCATGTCTTAAAAATAACTCCAGATTCACCACAAAAGGAAGGCAGGGGAGGGCTTGCTGGGCAGAGGAAAGATCTTGAATAAAGGCCCAGAAACAAGAAGACATGATGGTTTTTATTCAAAATCTTGAGCAACTAGACTGTATTCTGAGTATGGGCCAGGGCATGCCTGTATACAGATGTGTAGGAAATGTACCTGTGATGCCTCAAACTGGAGTAGTGTAGCATGTATATCTGCAGAGTAGCTTCCCTGCTTTGTAGGCAAAACAACTTTAAAGACACACCGGCAGATCAGCCTCAGTTGTGTCTTTAACAGTGCTTCTGGAAGGAAGACTTGCAGCTGATACAACTGGTTAATAGATTCTTCTAAAAATTAGAATTCTGGGCCCAGACAGTTCCCTGGGTAAAGGAACTTGTTATCACAGCTGAAGATTTGAGTTCAGTCCTGGAGTCTCCAAGGGGGAAAGGTGAGAAACAACTCATGGGTGTCATCCTCTGACTGCCACACTCATAGTTTGGCATTTGTGTGCACATGTATACACACACACACACACACACACACACACACACACACTCATATAAAATAAATAAATCAACATAAAAGTTATACTTTTTCTAATACCGTTTATTGACTTTTGAAGGTTAGATATCACTGTAAGACTTTAAGTATTACAAAACCCTAAAAGTAGGACACAAAGAATCACACCATTTAAGTACTCTCTTTTTCACTTTCATGAAAGTGACAGAAACTAATATTTACCTAGAGAATTTAAAAACTATTTTAATAAGAAAATTTGATTTTCTTGATTTTATAATGGAACATAAAATCGGAACTTGAACCATCTTTTACTCTTTTCCCACAGAGTTAGAGCAGACTATTATTCTTCGAAATCTATTTTATGACGTACAAGATATCTTTTCATTGGCATATATATGTATAAACACACACACGTATATATGCGTATTGTATTTAATTGTCTAAGAAGATAACCATGTTTTCATAATTCACTCAATTAGGGGTTGGAGGAGGTGTTTGTTTTTTTATTAATTTATAAAAGACTTTCCTATATTTTTGAGTGCCTATAACACATGTCAGGTACTCTATGCATTGTAGTTAAAATAGTAAGGAAAACAGATTGGTCCTATTCTCCAGGTAATAAAAAAAGTATATATATGTAAATGGAAATGGAAATGAAGTAAGTCATTAATGTTGATAGGAAACACTATTTAATAGACTGCTGGTAAGTAATCAGAGAAGGTGATGTTGATGTAGAGACACGTGAACAGATTGAAGGGACAGGGGAGAGAGTGTGCAGCTCTTCTTAGTAACATTTCAAAGCAGAGTAAACAGTATATACAGACAAATAATTTAGGATCTATTTGAATACTTTTTGCATGTTAATATTATGAATTAAATAACCAAGTCTTTGCTTCTATTGGCATAAGAATGCAGTAAGATGCTTCTGTTCTTCTTTCTTCTCAACCTCTTTCTTCTTCCTTCCTCCCCTTCCTCCTTCTTCTTCCTTCATTTCCTCTTCCCTTTGGTGCTATGGATGAAACCTGGAGCCTCAAATACGCTGAGCAAATACTATTTTACTGAGATATGCCCTCAACACTGCATTCATAAAATAAATAAAAATAAAAAACAAGCTGTTAAATAGTAGGTGTTTGGTAATTTTGAATTACATAAACAAATGATCCATTCTACAAATAATCTCTTTCTCATGACTCCCTATTTTATAGGTTAAGTATTTCTCAATATGGTTATTTTCCTGCCTAACATCTAATACTTTGGGTTTGTAATTTCAGTAACTACTTCCAATTATTTTCATTTTGGATATTCTAGTTATGTTTTCATCTCAAGTATTTTAATAGTGAGAATATTTCATATAACACATGGGAACATACACACTTTTTCCCCCCAAATCTACCTCAATGAACAAAAGAGGTCTGATTCCTTCACCTTTAAATAGTCCCAAAAAAGGAATCATCCCTATATGGCAATTTTCTAATATTGTCTAACAGGTCCAGACAGCCTGTGAGAAAGATCTACACACAGTATGTAATCAGAGTATTGTTTCATTACTGTAGTGTCTCAGTGTTGAGACATGGTTTCTCCAAGTAACTCAGGGTTGTTTCAGATTTACAATCTTCTTCTTCACCCTCCAGGACAGTGAGGTTTGTAGGCATGAATTCCACTGTTTGTTTGTTTGTTTTTTTCCCTATCTTGAAAATTGAGTCACTCTACAATTCTCTATTGAACTATGGTATTTGATGTTCATTTATAAAATATGCTGTGTAATCATTTGGGGCTGTACAGATAGTCTTTCATATCTATAGTTTCACCCCCTCAATGCAAGAAATAATTTTCTACTCAAACTCTTTTATTTGTGTTTTATCAAACTATTACTTTAGCTTTCCCTTTTCTCTCATAATCTGCAGTTCAGTGCCTTTTGACTATAGATTCTCTTATAATTTATGATGTTGGATTTTAAGATTAGTAGTCCTGGTAAGTGTCACACGTACTTTATTATTTCTTCATTCTTCTCAGGGGGTTACCTTTGTGCTTTCAAATTTACAAAATCTTTCCCCCTGTATCTCAGTGTGTTCCTTTGTGTAAATACATGAGAGCATGTATTTAATCAATAGAAATTTTAATTCCATTATCTTTTAATTATCATTGAGATTTAATAACAGGCATTTCATGTTCTCTTCTATCTCCTCTATTACAATGTCAGTGGGAGACATTCGATCTATCTGCAGAGATCATTCCTCGTGGTAGTTCTGGGCAGCTGTCATGTCTACAGAGGCTACTCTCTGTAGAGCTATAGTGATGAAGACAGCTAAGCAATTTCTAGGACAGATGTTGTGCAACCCACTTGGTAAGTCTTCCTGGATTTAACTCTTTATTTACTAGCTAGGGGACACACTTGTCTATCTCCATTAATCAAAGTATGATAATAGAATAAACACATGGTGATTAAACATACAGAACACTTAACCAGATTGTGGTACACAGAAAGTGCTCATAGTTCTGGTTTTCATGATGATGAACACCATTTTTAGGAATGGTGTATCTCTCATTACACGATTTATGTTCATCTTCCTCACAAGCTTTCTGGACCTTTAGACAATATTAACAAATTGCTGGGTATAAATGATTCTTTTTCTGTGGATGTTAGAGGTGGTTACTGAGATAAATTCAAACTCCAATGTGTTATGTGAAATAATCTATTAAAATGCTTGGCAGGAAAACATAACCTGAACATTTGCAATGAAAACACTTTAAAGTAGTTGCTGAAATTATAAACTCAGAGTGCTAATGTATTTCGTGGTAAAAAATAAACCATATTGGTAAATTCTTAACCTACAGAAATGAATCATGGGCAAGACTTTATTTGTAGAATGGATGATTCACTTATAATTCAAAATTGTCCAGTACTACTATTTAGCAGCTTGTTTATTACTTTTATGTATTTTATTTTATTTTTCAGATTCCTCCAGCTATATCTTTTCTCACCCCCAGATTCATTTTTTCTCTGTTTCATCAAAGAGCAGGCCACTTATATTATATGATTAAAATAATATTTAACAGTAAAATTAGCTGAGTTAGCTTCAGGGAATGCACAAGAGATACATAAAAACAAGTTCTGTAACCATTAGGTCCCAGGCCAAGATGAAGATAAGGACAAAGCGCTGTGGCAGCACAGAACGGAATAAGAACTGACCTGTCCAGAGGAGTCCGTGAGAAGAGTCAAGGATGGAAACCAAGTTGGAAAAGTATTCCAGAAAGAATGGAGTGAGTTCAGTGAAGTCAAAACAAAACAAAACACCACTCTCACTCACTAAAAGGAGAATGTGCACAGATTTGACTTGGATTTGCTTAACAAAACAGAATAATTCAAAGCTGTACAAATATGGAACTGACATTATTTGTAGCAGCAATGTCATGAAATCTCTTTGTGTTTTAAACAGCACAGTTCCAGAACATAAGAAAGATGCATCAAGGAGATAATTACAAAACAAATGAACAAAAACCCAAAAACAAATAAACGAAAAACAAAACCAAAACAAAACTCTTCTTCTGAAAATAATAACCAAGAATTTGAACCAAAGCAACATAGGTAGTAGATATCCCATAAAGCTTTTAGGAGATAATTCGAAAAATTAGACAAAGAGCTCAGGCATCTATAATGTACACTTCAGTCTCCATGGAAAATCAACAATAACAGCAACCAGCCCCAATGCCCGACCTCTAAAAATTCTCTAAGTGAAAACAGTGCCCCATCAAAATGGCATAGTGACATGCCAATCGATTTATATTAAATGAACATGGTCACATTATTTTGCCGGTATAATCGTGTGCTTCTGACGGCTACACAAAGGGACTCTTGCTCACCATAAGTTCATCATTCTTTCGGTCTCCATAGGTCATGCCTTCCTATGTTCTCACCAAGACTCCACTGGAGCTCTAAGAGTGAGATCTTTGTGAGGAGGTCAGAGGTCATGCAACAACTGTGGATGGTCCCCAAGTGATAAACCTTGAGTGTCAGGACAGTGATGGACTCTTTGCAAAGTTAGAGATGACATGTCTCTAACTTCTACCACAAGCTGTCACTTGGCCCCAAAGATTAGCTGATGTTCATCATTCCACAAGTTTCTTCCTTTGGTTCTTTTTGTTTGATGGTTGGTTGGTTGCTTATTTATTTTCCTGCCCTGACCTTCCTCAAGAATGGAAAGTCCTCAAGGACCTATAAGCTGAAATAAACCTTTTTCTCCCCAGGTTGGTGCTGCTCTACCTGTTTAATCACAGTAACATAAATCAGACTAAGACAATCATTTTTTAAGTTGTATATTTGAGGAACTAAAATACACAAATCATCTCTTTAGAAAATTGTGATGAACTTCATTTAATAGGCAACACGTCCATATCCAATAACATTATGCAGGTATAGCTTTTCATTCTCCAAAACACATTATGCCATTTTGTTACCTGTTCCATTACTTTGCATGAGATATAAAGTGGGAAATAGTCTTCTGGACTATTTATTGGACAGTACACTGGGCACAATAGTAATTATGCCAGTATACATTCCTATCATGTTGTAGTCCACTTCAAACATAGACTTAAATGCAATAGCATAGGTGTCATGGGTATTAGAAACCAGAATTGCCAAAACCTTTCCCCAAAACATACAACCTACCTTTGGAAGAGGAGTATCTTCACGTTGTCATAGCTGACTGGTACACCAAGAATCAGTAGCTCAACTTCTGTCCTAAATCTTCTGGTCATAAAGTCCCTGATGCAGACTTTTAAAGATCTGATGAGGGTTATCAGATTTATTTTGTGTTTTCTCTTCAGTTCTAATCATTTTCAGAAAACGAAATCCCCATTTACCCACGATTTCACTCTTTATTTTCAAAACAACCCACTTGTCTATATATGTAAAGCTCAGTAGTTCTGTGTGGGTAGCAGTCCTGACAGGTGTCACTGAAGATTTCCATCACCTACAGCAGCGTTAAGTGCAATCATTTTCAGTGACACAGATAGTTTTGCCATGCAATAATGAGAGGTCTAGATGTAAGGGCCATATTACAAAGACTCATTGGTCATCTGTGACATGGGTGTTTTTCACCTCTCCAGAAGTTTGTGTTCCCATACCTGTATCCACACCCATTTTACAGTCACGAGAAGATAATGAAGGTGGCACACACAATAAGTGTTGTGAGAACACACCAGAAATGCCTACAAAGGTCAAAGTGTCATTTCTATGAGACGGATGCTGTCGTTCTGTTCTAGAGAGAGAACTATCTTGAAGACTCTGTATTTACTTCCTGATTTATTTATAATTCAATCTTCTGACTACTCCTACAAAAAGATGGTTAAGAAAACAGAGCATATGATCTTCCCAGGCTGCAAAAGTAAAAGCTGTCAGGAGAGAAAGAAATGGTAGAGATGAATGTTGTGAAAAGCCACTTACCTCCAATAGCTTCATGTTGGAAGCTACTTACCTCCATAAGCACTTACCTCCAAAAGCCACTTACCTCCATAAGCAGTCATGTTGGAAGAGACTTGATGGAGATTTATTTCTTAAAGAAAACATGGATGGCACAGGGAGTCTGGGTTTGCTGTGTGCAAGAAATTCAGTAGAATTCTCAACTAAACAAAACAACTTGTTTTCTTAGTATTTATGGATACTCAGTGCAATATTTTGGACATTGGCACATGATAAATGCTCATCTGAGATTCAAATGTCCTACTATGTCCAGTGTGTTCTACCCTCTGTGAAGCTGTCTTCTGTTGGTGATCAGAGAATCTGATAAATTAGCTACACATTGTAAGCCTAAGTTTTAGAAGTAACAGTGCAGGTTGGCTACCATGATTTTACTTCATTGGTTATTATTATAATAATTCGATCTTAGGTAGCCTAATATGCTAGACAAGATCTATGATCTTTGTATTTATTGAAATTTCCAAAGGCTCTTTCTTTACTTCTTAGACTAACCAAGAAATTATGCAAACTGTCATTCCACATACAATATTCACACACATAAACACCTCCCACACACACCAGTATCTCTTGTTATCCACCCCAGAAAGGTTAAAAATTGTTTTTTACAATTATATATTATTATTGCATATTAATAAATGTTTACATTAGAAAACAAAACTCAGTCACCAAGTATGTTGAAATATAGGGTCTTTTTTTTTCTCATAGAAGAAAAAATTCAGTCCAAATGCTAATTCAAATCAAATGTTATAAAACCAGAATACCCCTTAGATACTTGAGACTGCAATTTTTACTTCTCCGGGGCCGTGTGCCATTCTTCATCAGCAGCTTTTGCTCCAAGGCAGTCTTCCACCACCCAGTCTGGCATGAAATGCTCTGTCCAGAAATGATGGCTAAGCTGCTTATCTCCATTTCCTTGTCCCTATTACATATGTAATCTGGCAGCGTTGCTCCCTAGGGAGGAAACGACTACTACTGTTTGACAGGAAATCAGTGAGGATTGGAGTCAAAGAGAAGGAGGACTGGCTTGTGCCTGGGGGAGGAGGTCATACCAAAGAACCCAGGAGAGCAATGGCACTGGAGCCTGAAATAGTTAGTAGAAGTTACAGCAAGAACTGTCCCTCAGCTCAGTAAAACACTGGGCAATAGAGGACTCTTCCCTGTGACAGGACATAAGAACACACAGGTACCCTTTCTTAGGTCCTAGGTTTAAGCATTTACCTGAGGTACAGGAACTTGAAGTATTGTTACCAATCAGGAGCCACACTTCATAGACTTGACCTTACTTATCTTAACCTAGGCATTTCTGTCCCCTAGATGAGGGTATCATATGAATCAAAATGACAAAGACTCATATGATTGAAATACATTTGATTAGAGTATATGCAAGTTTTGAAAATTGGCTGTATCATGAATGCCCTGACCTAACCAATAAATGAATCCACTGATGGATTAACAATGAAGGCATTACTGGGAGTTGTTGGAAACTATGGTAAGTGCTCTCTCATTGGAGGAAGTATGCCATCTCTTAGTGGCTTGGAAGAGTTGATTTTGTCCTCGACCCATTCCTATCCATCAATTCTTGGATTCACAGTTGGAATGGAGACACTTTACTCTACCACACACTTTCTAGCATGATGTTCTGCCTCAACACATCCTCAGTCTGTGGAGTCAGGTGACCAGCTGTGGACTGAAACCACGATCCAAAATAAAACATACTTTTCATTTTTTTATCAATTGTCTTGTTACAGCAATAAACATCTGACCTACATGGAACAGCTCCTATTCTTCTGAGGTTTCACAATTAGAGTTGATAAGGATAATATCATGCTAGACTGAGTCTCCTATGTTCGCCAGACATAGTGAACCAAGTTGTGGCACAACAAATGCAACACTCTGGGAATCTGAGTGGATTCTCTTGCTCTTTCTACACAATGAAATTAGAAGTAGGATAAAGCTGAGTATACAGCAAGCTATCTCTTGGTCTTGGATAATCTGTTAGTAGGGTTGGAAGTTCAAGCCCTACTTCATGTTGTGATAGTTTACACAAACATCTTAACTTCAAGAGAAAAGGAGACAAAAGTAAATTCCTATTTACTTATTTGTTTTATGTGTGATTCATGCTGTATTACTCAGCCTGGACCCAAAATTCTAAGCTTGGTTATCTTCTGTATCAACATCTCAAACAGCAAGAACTAAAGTCACTTGGCTTAGGATGTTTTTATATTTGCTGGATGCTGCTGCTCAGGCAAACAGTTATATGTATGTGTAGCTCCAAGATATAATTTAGCATCCAGACACAGTATAGATTTGAGGTATTTCTTTCTTGGATAAAAGAATAGCTTAATATATGGCAAATTTATATCTGTCTTCTTGGGCAAGAGAATTAAAAAGCCATCTGATTTGTATGGAGACGATTACCTCAGGAGATTGGAATGTGAGTTTTTTAATCATAGTTGAAGAATAAACATATAATGCTTAAGTAACAGTAAATTTATAGAATTTAGATGAAAAGTTCCAGATGTCTCAGAAATAATTTCATACATCATAAATTTTACCACCTGGAATTAGCAAATGAAATGTTTGATGATGGAGATGTTTTGTTTAATTTCCTGTAGTTTGTGTTTTTTTTAAATATTTCTAATTTGTAAATTTATCCAAGTTTCATTACTTAACACTCTCATATCTTTTAGAGTTAAATAAATATAATAGTATTCACAAAATAATTGCATTTGTATTAGTGAGACCGTAAAATAGCTAGTATTGTGCATTTGTGTATGAATATAATTCTATTACTGCTAACAGTGCTTTCTAAAATTATGGCTGGGAGGGCATAGTGCACACCTTTAATATACATCACTTGGGAGGCAGATAAAGTCAGATTTCTGAGTTCAAGGCCAGTCTTTTCTACACAGAGAGTTCCAGGATAGCCAGGGCTATACAGAAATACCTTATCTCAAACAAATAAACAAAAATATTAAACACCACTCCAAAAATATATAGTGCAAGTGATATAAAAGATGTCCTCTTTTTCTATATTCCCAAAAAAACTGAGAATATTACTAATGCTTTTACTTTTTGTAGTCTTGTGGATCTAAACTGTGTTTAATATTTAGTATAATTTTCTGGATCAGTCATTAAGTATTTTTCAGTGCTCATTACAACATACGTTTCCTTTTTCCTTTTGGCCTCCACCTTTTTATTTCATGTATATTTCTCTGTATGAGTGTTTTCCTGCATGTGTGTATACAAAACATGTGTGTTCCTATGTCCACAGAGTCTAAAAGAGGACATTGGGTCTCCTGAAACTGCAGATAAAAATGGTTTTGGGTGGCCTCATGGGTGCTATAAAATGCACCTAGGTCCTCTACAAGAGTACCAAGTGCTCTTAACTATTCAGCCATCTCTACAGGCACAGTCCATAATATTTTCCAAGAAAAAGAACTCCATTATTGATTATTTGGATCTACTCATACAAGCAATTTGTTTGTGCTGATCTGAAACTATTTAAAAACTTATTTATGGTTAATAAATATTGAACTAAAACCACTTAACATAAACTCCACAATATTATTATGTGCTGGGATTCTAACTCTGACATCTTTTACATAAAAGAAACTGCCAAGAACTTATACAAAATCTACTATTATTGAGAATTTTTGGTACTAATTAATATCAGTGCTGTCTATATTCATAAAAGAATATTGGAAATACAGATGAAATAGGAACATATGGGAAGATTAAGGTTTTAGGTTCTTACATATAGAAGTAAGATAGCAAAACTACCATCCATTGCTGAGACCCAGTAAAACTGAGCTATGCTTAAAGTAAACTATGACTAAATTTAATCATCCAATGCTTTCTATAAAAACTCAATATATTAAAATGTTTTAGTCAAAAAAAAAAAAAAGACAAAAACGTCATGCTCAATCTTTACACACCAAGAACAAGTTAACTAATTCCGGGTCACACCCTGTTTTACATGTACTTTTTGCTCATTGTAAATAGTGAGACCTTAATGCAGAGTATCAAACCTTAAAAAAAAAAAAAAAAAAAAAAAAAAAAAAAAAAAAAAAAAAGCCAAGCACTGACACAATTGCATTTGTATACATTTATGCAAAAATGTTTCAATTTTTTTCTTTTATCTTTGATTTTTAAAATAAAGTTTAAAAAGAATAAAATAGAGAGCTCGGCCCATCTGCCACCCGGACAAGCAGTTCCTAAAGGTTTAAAGACTGGTGAGTAGAAGATCTAGGCAGCCAGGGAGCAGAGAGATCTCTGCAGAGATGTGCGCTCCCGCCCTGCCCGATCCAGGGACCAGGAACACAACATTGGAACTTCTGTTCCCACCCAGCGACTCTGAGGCACAGAACAGGGCTCGGCCCATCTGCCAACTGGACCTGTGGAGATACAGAGACACAGACCACATAAAAGGGAAAGGCAAGAACATATGACTGACCAAAAAAAAAAAAAAAAAAAAAATGGCAAGAGGAAAGCGAAAGAGTATATCCCAAGGAAACCAAGACAACCTGGGAACACCAGAACCCAGCTCTCTCATAACAGCAAACATTGGAATACCAAACACTCCAGAAAAAGAAGACACAGACTTGAAATCATACCTCAAGACGCTGATAGAGATACTTAAACAAGAACGGGAAAAAAAGCAAAAAGACTCAGAAGCTTTTAAAGAGAAAACAAGAAAAACACTCAAAGAACTCAAAGAACTAGAGTAAAACAGAACCAAAGAGATGAAGGAATGGAAGAGGGAATTTAAAACGGAAATTGACACAATAAAGAAAACACGAAAAGAGATAACCCTAGAGGTAGAACACCTAAAAAAGAAATCAGGAGTCACAGAAGCAAGCATTTCCAATAGATTACAAGAGATGGAAGAGAGAATCTCGGGGGCAGAAGACAACATTGTAAACATAGACAAAACAGCCAGAGAAGATGCAAAAAACAAAAAGCTCCTAACCCAAAATGTCCAGGAAATCCAGGATACAATGAGAAGACCGAACCTAAGGATAATAGGAATAGAAGAGGGAGAAGAGTATCAACTAAGAGCACAGTAAATATCTTCAACAAAATCGAAGAAGAAAACTTCCCTACCCTCAAGAATGAAATGACCACGAGCATAAAAGAAGCCTTCAGAACTCCAAATAGGTCGGACCAGAAAAGAAATACCTCCCGACACATAATAGTCAAAACACCAAGTGCCCAAAGCAAAGAAAGAATACTCAAAGCAGTAAGGGAAAAAGGTCAGGCAACATATAAAGGCAGACCAATCAGAATCAAACCCGATTTCTAAACAGAGACTATGAAAGGTAGAAGAGCCTTGACAGACATCATGCACACACTAAGAGAGCACAAGTGCCAACCCAAGCTGCTATACCCAGCAAAACTATCAATCACCATAGATGAAGAGATGAAGATATTTCAAGACAAAACAAAATTTACACAATATCTGACCACAAACCCAGCACTACAACGAATTATAGGTGGAAAACCCAATACAATGAGGGAAAATACAGCCTAGTAAAAACAAGAAAACTCCTAAACAAGAAAACCAAAAGAAGAAGAAGACACAGACACAACTCAACCCACAAAAGCAATAATAGCAGGAAAGAGAAACAACTATTCCTTGATATCTATTAACATAAATGGATTCAAAACCCCAATAAAGAGACATAGGCTATCAGACTGGATACATAAACAAAATCCAGCCTTTTGCTGCATACAGGAAACTCATCTCAGAGACAAAGACAGACACTGTCTCAGAATAAAAGGGTGGGAAAAAAACTTCAAAGGAAAAGCCCCAGGAATCAAGCTGGGGTGGCTATTCTAATATCGAATAAAGTAAATTTCCAACCAAAAGTTATCAAAAAAGATAAGGAAGAACAGTTTTTCTCATTTTCAGGGAAATCTGTCAGGAGGAACTATCAATCTTTAACATATATGCTCCAAATAAAAAAGCACCCATATTCATAAAAGAAACCCTACTAAAGCTCAAAAAATACATTTCACCCCACACAATAATAGTGGGAGACTTTAATACCCCACTCTCACCAATGGTCAGATCATGGAAAAAGAAACTGAACAATGACACTGCAAAACTAGCAGAGACTTTGAACCAACTAGAATTAATAGATATATACATAACATATCATCCAAAAGTAAAAGAATACACCTTCTTCTCACCACCCCATGGCACCTTCTCGAAAATTGACCACATAATTGGACACAGAACGAGCCTCAGTCGATATAAGAAGATTGAAATACTCCCATGCATCCTCTTAGATCACCATGGTCTAAAGCTGGTCTTTAACAACAACAAAGACAACAAAAAGCCCACATATACATGGAAACTAAACAATGCTCTGTTAAATGACAGCAAGGTCAAAGAAGAAATAAAGAAAGAAATTAAGGATTTTCTAGAATTCAACGAAAACGAAAACACAACATACCCAAACCTATGGGATGCAATGAAAGCAGTACTGACAGGAAAACTCATAGCCCTAAGTGCTTCCACAAAGAAACTGGAGAGAGCTTACATCAGCAACCTGACAGCACAGCTAAAAGCCCTAGAACAAAAGGAAGCGGATATACACAAGAAGAGTAGACGGCAAGAAATAATCAAAATTAGGGCAGAAATAGACCAAACAAAGAGAGCCATTGAAAAAATCAACAAAACCAAGAGTTGGTTCTTTGAGAAAATCAACAAGATTGATAAACCCCTAGCCAGAATAACTAGAGGGCAAAGAGAGAGTATATAAATTAACAAAATCATAAAGGAAAATGGAGACATAAAAACTGAAACTGAGGAAATTCAAGAAATGATCAGATCCTACTACAAAAACTTATACTCCACAAAATTGGAAAATCTGGAGGAAATGGACGAACTCCTAGACAAGATTAAACCAGGACCAAGTAAACCATCTCAATAACCCTATAACACCTAAAAAATGGAAGAAGTCATCAAAAGCCTCCCAACCAAAAAAAAGCCCAGGTCCAGACAGGTTCAATGCAGAATTTTATCAGATATTTATTGCGGACATAATACCAATACTCTCCAAATTATTCCAAAAGATAGAATCAGATGGAATATTACCTAACTCATTTTTTGAGGCTACAATAACCCAAGTACCTAAACCACACAAAGACCCTACAAGGAAAGAGAACTTCAGACCAATCTCACTTATGAACATTGACACAAAAATACTCAACAAAATCCTTGAGAACCGAATCCAAGAAAACATCAAAACGATCATTCATCATGACCAAGTAGGCTTCATCCCTGGGATGCAGGGATGGTTTAATATAAGGAAATCCATCAATGTAATCCACCATATAAACAAGCACAAAGTACAAAATCACATGGTCATCTCACTAGATGCTGAGAAAGCATTTGACAAAATTCAACACCCCTTCATGTTAAAAGTACTGGAAAGAACAGGAATCCAAGGTCCATACTTAAACATAATAAAAGCAATATACAGCAAACCAACAGCCAACATCAAACTTAATGGCGAGAAACTTGAAGCAATGCCCTAAAATCAGGGCCTGGACAAGGCTGCCCACTCTCCCCCTACCTATTCAACATAGTACTGGAAGTCCTGGCTGGAACAATTAGACAGCAAAAGGATATAAAGGGGATACAAATCCGAAAGGAAGAGATAAAAACATCACTCTTTGCCGATGACATGATAGTGTACTTAAGTGACCCCAAAAATTCCACAAGAGAACTCCTACCACTGATAAACAAGTTCAGCAAAGTGGCTGGATACAAAATTAACTCAAACAAATCAGTAGTCTTCCTATACTCAAAGGACAAACATGTGGAGAAAGAAATTAGGAAAAAGATACCTTTCATAATAGTCACAAAAACTATGAAATACCTTGGTGTGACTCTAACTAAGCAAGTGAAGGACCTGTATGACAAGAACTTCAAACCTCTAAAGAAGGAAATTGAGGATGATCTCAGAAAATGGAAAGATCTCTCATGCTCATGGATTGGAATGATCAACATTTTTAAAATGGCCATCCTACCAAAAGAAATCTACTTATTCAATGCAATCCCCATCAAAATTCCAACCCAGTTCTTCATGGAATTGGAAAGATCAATGTGCAATTTCATATGGAATAACAAAAGACCTAGAATAGCGAAATCCATCCTCAACAACAAAAAAACATCTGTGGGAATCACTATCCCTGACCTCAAGCTATATTACCAGGCAATTTGCTGAAAACTTCATGGTACTGGTACAGAAATAGGCATGTGGATCAATGGAATAGAGTAGAAGATCCAGAAATGAGCCCTCATGTATATGGTCTCCTGATTTTTGACAAAGGAGCAGTAAACATTCAATGGAAAAAGGACAGCCTATTCAACAAATGGTGCTGGTCCAACTGTCACTCAGCATGCAAAAGAATGAAAATAGACCCTTTCTTATCTCCCTGTTCAAAGCTCAAGTCTAAGTGGATCAGTGATCTCCACTATAAATCAGATACACTGAAACTATTAGATGAGAAAGTAGGGAAAACCTTAGAACACATAGGCACAGAAGAAAATTTTCTGAACAAAACACCAATGGCTCAAGCTCTAAGGTCAATGATTAACAAATGGGACTTAATGAGATTGCAAAGTTTCTGTAAGGCTAAGAACATTGTCAAGCAAACAAAATGGCAGCCAACAGAATAGGAAAAGTTCTTTACCAACTCCACATCAGATAGAGGCCTAATATCTAAAGTATACAAAGAACTCAAAAAGCTAGACACCAGAGAATCAAATAACCCTATTAAAAAATGGGGTACAGAGCTAAACAAAACGTTCTCAGTTGAGGAATATCGAATGGCTGAGAAACATCTGAGGAAGTGCTCAACATCCTTAGCCATCAGGGAAATGCAAATCAAAACAACCCTGAGATTCCACCTCACACCAGTCAGATTGGCCAAGATTCAAAACTCAGATGGCAACAGATGCTGGCGAGGTTGCAGAGAAAGAGGAACACTTCTTCCCTGTTGGTGGGGTTGCAAACTAATACAACCACTCTGGAAATCAGTCCTGCGATACCTCAGAAAATTGGACATAGTACTGCCTGAAGACCTAGCTATTCCACTTCTGGGCATATACCCCAGAGACACTTTAATACACAACAAAGATATATGTACCACAATGTTCATAGCAGCTCTATTTATAATAGCAAGAAGTTGGAAAGAACACAGATGTCCTTCAAAAGATGAATGAATACAAAAATTGTGGTACATTTACACAATGGAATACTACTCAGCCACCAGAAACAATGACTTAACCAAATTCTTAAGAAAATGTCTACATCTAGAGAATATCATCCTGAGTGAGATAACCCAGTCACAAAAGAACAGACATAATATGCAGTCACTGATAGTGGAATGCTAACCCCAGAGGCTTGCATTGCCCCAGAAACAATTCACAGACTGTATGAAGTCCAAGAAAAAAAGAAAAGAAAACAAAACAACAAAAAAAAAAAATAGTCATGCTCAATCCTTACCCACCAAGAACACATTGACAAATTCCGGGTTGTACCCTGTATTACCTGTACTGTCTGCTCATTGTAAAAAAAAGAAAAAAAAAAAAATCTTTACACACCAAGAAAACTTTGACTATTTCCAGGTTGCATCTTGTTTTACACGTGCTTTATGCTCATTGTTACTGGTGGGATCTTTATCACACCATCAAACCTTTAAAAAAAAAAAAGAAAAAGAAGTACTGAGAAAAATGTATTGTATAATTTTATGCAAAAATATGCTTAAAATCTGTACATTTATCTTTGTTTTGTAAAATAAAGTTGTTAAAAAAAGAATAAAATAAAATGTTTTAGTACAAAACATTAATACAAATATAGTATCTGTACATACAAAATATTAATATAAATAATATAAACATAGTGGAGATTATCTGTAGCAAATTAAGTAGTGGAGTGGATTTTCTTTAGACAATAGTTATACATCTAAATGAATTTAAAGCTAAGTATGACTTCAAATTTTAGGATTATATTTATCATACAAGAATTAGGCAAGGATCCATCATTTTTTGTTCTTCTTTCAATGATTTTTTTAATGTATATGGTTCAATTTTGTGTGTTACTTGCTTGCAAATTACTGGACTTGACACAATATTTGTTTATTTTTTTTCTCCTAAAATATTTTAGCAGATACAGTTTTGTGACTATTATGTTATTTTCCATTAAGTTTTTGAAACTTGACAGTACAGCAATGATTTCAGGATCCCATGATGGTGGCATGATCTTCTGACTGGGACTCAGTGCTCTCTGTCTCTTGAATGTGTCTCTCACTAACCAGTTAAAGCCAGTTAAGGACACTAACCATGGCCTCCGGTTGGAAGGAAATGCTCTAGCTTGAAAATAAAGCATCTTTTCTTAGAAATGTTCCTGGATGATGTAATTGATCATGGTATTTGGGAGTAAGACTCATATCAAAGTAATTGTTCTGACAATCAGGTATGAATGAATCTGGAAGACTGTTTGCAGGTCGGATTTTCAACTCCACCACAGTTTACTCTTTTAGGGAATCTTAAAATAAATACTGAGTTTCCAAAAAAAAAAAAAAAAAAAAAAACTACATGAATTTTAATGAAACTATCAAGTACATTTGTATAACAGTAATAATCACTAAATCTACAAGGTAGACATTGCTAGTGAGTCATTTTTAAGAAGAAGAAGGAGGATGTGGAAGAGAGACAGAGGAGAAGGAGGAAGAGAAGAAGAAGAAGAAAAAGAAGAAGAAGAAGAAGAAGAAGAAGAAGAAGAAGAAGAAGAAGAAGAAGAAGAAGAAGAAGAAGAAGAAGAAGAAGAAGAAGAAGAAGAAGAAGAAGAAGAAGTTTCAAGAACAAATGGTTTCCTAAAGCCATGGAAGTTAAGGTGTTTGCATAAGGATTATAATATTGGCTGGCTGTTTGGGGGACATCTTGTGAATTTTACTTCTCAGAAGTATTTGAAAGAAAATTTCTGTCTAATTTCTGCTTCTTACTTGAACATACTACAAATTTTGGAGAAAGAAGCTACTTACATGATCTGTATGTCAGATTTCAAAGTACCCAGATTGCTAAAATTGTGAGCTACAAGGCAGATTAATTAAGAATGTCAAAAACATGCAAATATGTATGTGAGAGAACCAGAAAAGTCACAGGAATGAAAAGGTTGAGCATAAGTAAGCCCACTGACAGCAGGGTCTCCAACGTGAATCAGACTACTGTAGGGAAACAGATCTCCAGAGACTAAGTTCATTCCAGCGTCTCTCCATGTCTGCTGATTGCTGCCTCCCAGAGATCATTATTTTTTCCTGTCACTATTAAAAACGCTAACTGCAAGTTCACTCTTATCACACCCATGGCTGCACGGTGGCCATTGTATCTAGCATCAGCAGTAAGGAGGTTTAGGCAGGGGCACTGAACAGTCCAAGGCTTCCCTTGGTCATTTCCTATATCTGATTTCTCCCGCTTTTTGCCCTCCGCTTTCCTCTCTCCCTCTCAGGATCATCCCTTTACTTCCTGTGATTATTTTGTTCCCCCTTTCAAGAAGGACTGAAGCATCCACACTTTGAACTTTCTTCTTAAGCTTTTTATGGTCTGTGAGTTGTATCTTGGGTATTCCAAAATTTTGCCTAATATCTACTTATCAGTGAGTGCATACCAAGTCTGTCCTTCTATGTCTGGGTTTCCTCACTAAGGATGATATTTTCTAGTTCCATCCATTTGACTGCAAATTTTATGAAGTCCTTGTTTTTGATAGCTGAGTAGTGCTCCATTGTGTAAATGTACCACATTTTTTTTTTCTATCAGTTCTTCCATTGAGGAACATATGGGTTGTTTCCAGCTTCTGGCTATTATAAATAAGGCTGCTATGAATGGAGTACATGTCCTTGTTATACAATGGAGCATCTTTTGGGTACATGCCCAGAGGTGTTTGCCTTTCTTTTCCTTTTCACCCAAATGACCCAAAGCTATGGCAAGAAGCATCTTGTTCAATTGTTGGCTTTTCCTGTC
This sequence comes from Micromys minutus, assembly GCF_963924665.1. NCBI lineage: Eukaryota > Metazoa > Chordata > Mammalia > Rodentia > Muridae > Micromys > Micromys minutus. Next base: position 24,068,441 of record NC_137974.1, on the reverse strand, counting down.
CTTCCTGAATTCAAGAACCCTAGTGTTTCTGAGTAGTTGACCCCACCACCAAGTGCACACAACCCTTCATTTGCTAGTAAGAACTCAGCCTTCATGTTCCATATGTGGGACTGTTGTATTATTATTTTTTTCTTTTCTTTTTCTCTTCCTTTTTAAATGAGGGCCTAACATGACCCATGAACATCGGACATTACTGAGCAGAGGGCTTTGGCCCACAATTTCAGTGAGGAAAGAGCAATACAATTATGGGTAAAAGTGTAGTAACAATAAAGGGGCTGCCCCAGGTGCTTGTGATATCAGGAGACGCTGCTGAAAGCAACGATCCACAAAGGCTGCTTCACTGAGGTTGCTATTAAGGGCCATGGTACTTTTTTGTGATGTGCCTGCTTTTGAGTCTCCCCAGCTCCTGTGTTAAACAGGATAAATTCATTGATTACAAGGCTGAGTTACAGAGGCGTCGCCCTTTTCTGCTGTTGGAGCTAAATTTAGTGTGAATGGATAATTTTTCATGCTTTCTCAGGAAAAGCAACCCAACACTAGCCCGTTCACTCCTCCAGCAAGACCTGCAACCTCTATACCCCACACTCTTAGTTTTCCCTCTCAAAAGCAGCATTGCCTTCAAAGACATCAAAACCAACAGGTAACATTGGTGCAGACTCTAAGGTAGGGTGAGCCTTCCCCCACTCCGTGAATAGTCAGCATGGGATGGGGATATATTTTAGTAGAGTGTTTACTCTGCTCCCAACACCAAATAAACAAGGTGAGTTGGCACCCATGTCTGTCATCTCAGCATTAGGGAGGTAAAGGCAGATGAATCAAGAGAGTTAAAGATCACCCTCAACTACACAAGTTCAAAGACAGCCTAGAATACATGAACTATTTCTAATTTTTTGAGAAACTACCAGATTGTTTTCCAAAGTGCTTTTACCAGCTTGCAATACCACCAACAATGAAAGTGTCCCTCTTTCTCCACATCTTCACTAGCGTCTGCTGTCCCCTGGGTTTTTGATCTTAGTCATTCTGACTGGTGTGAGGTAGATAGAATCTAAGAGTAATTTTTATTTGCATTTTCCTAATGACATAAGGATATTGAACTTTTCTATACGTGATTCTCTGCAATTCAAGATCACTCAGTTGAAATTTCTTTGTTTAAGTCTAACTTCCTGAATTCTTTGCATATTTTGGATCTTAGCCCTCTATTGGATGTAGAGTTGGTAAATATCTTTTCTAAATATGTAGGCTGCCACAGGATCAGGGATGGGAAGAGACAGGAGAGAAGTCCAAAGTGTCAAGAAAATGAACAGTAATATGAAGCAGGGGAAGGTAGGGAGCTTGGGGAGCCACTAGAAAGTTCCAGACACCAGGGAAGTAAGAGATTCCCAGGACCCAACAATAGCCAACTAAGGGGAGATAGGACTTGTAAAGACCACCTGCAGTAGGTAGGCATGGCCCCCAGTTGATGGATGGGGCCACCCACACATCTCAAAAATTTTAACCCAGAATTGTTCTTGTGTAAAGAAAACACAGGGACAAAAAAATGCAGCAGGGACTGAAGAAAATGCCATCCAGAGACTGCCCCACCTAGAAATCCATCCCACATGTAGACACCAAACCCAGACACTGCTGATCCCAAGAAGCCCTTGCTGACAGGAGCCTGGTATAGCTGTCCTCTGAGAGGTTCTGTAAAAACCTGACTAATACAGATGCAGATACTTAGAGCCAACCATTGGATTCCGCCCATGGACCCAAATGGAAGAGCTAGAGAAAGGACTGAAAAAATGAAAGGGAATTGCAACCCCATAGAAAGAACAACAAGATGAACTAACCAGACCCCCTAGAGCTTCCAGAGAATAAACCACCAAGGAAGAAGTACACATGGAGTGACCCATGGCTCCAGCTGCATATATATTGCCTTATCTGACATCCATGGGAAAGGACGCCCTTGGTCTTGTGGAGACTTGATGCCCCAGCATAGGAGGGTGGTATAGTGGTTTGGTGGGAGTGGGTGAGTGGGTGGAGAAGCTTTCTCATAGAGGCAAATGGCAGGGGGATGGGATGGGGGATTTGCAGAGATGATACTGGAATGGGGGACATTTGAAATATAAATGAATAAAGTAACCAATCATAAAAAAAGTTTCATGGATAAATTCATGGTTTTTTCTGTACTGTTATATCAACTTGCTACATTGTATCGTATTGAAAACTAAATCAGTTCATTTTACAAATAAGTGAAAGAAAATATAAAAAAGAGAAGAATGCACATTACCCAATCTTGCTAATTCTGAGTGTTTTCAAAACTAACACTGTCCTATTTTCCTTCCATGTTTATTAATTGTTTATAATATGGTCTGTTGTGAATTTTATAATAAGGAGAAATCAGAGCAAGAAACAGAATGCAAAAAAAATTAAGAAAAAGAAAAGAGCTTGCTTTCACAGTTCTCAAATGGTGGATTGCAACCTCTTTGCTTGGTCACAAAACAGATATCCTGCACATGCAACAGTTTATAATTTATAACAATAGAAAATTGCAGTTATGTGATAGCAACACAATAGTTTTATGTCTGAGGGTCACCAAAACATGAGGACCATTATTAAATGGTCAAAGCATGCTCTAAACCAGTTTCCTTGCATTCGTGTTGCTTTAATTTTGACATAGGTTATAAAAATAGTAAACCATCACCACTTTCCTTTTATCTCTCTGCTTTATAGATCATCAATGGATGTTCAGACTGATAGTGGAATAGACCCAAATATGTTTTTGTTGTGGCTAGCATTTGAAAATCACAAAGGCTGAGACACGGCAGCAGCAAAATATATCCTCATACTTTTTATGCCAGAACAAGTGTCAAAAAGAAGCAGCCACTCATGGGGTTCTGTGTTCATATCAGACCCGTCTACAATGGAAAGGCATGTGGAGGCTGGATTAGAAACCTGATACTCTGTCATATATTCATAAGTCATAGGACTGAGCCACACAAGAATTTAGAAATCCCTTGACTATAAGTAAATAGAGTAAAAAACCATGATGCCTTAACCTGTTCCAGTTTTTTAACTCAGGAAACAAAGGAGAAGCAGCCATTTTAAAGGGTGCTTTGTGTCTGTAAGTTTATTAAATAGAAAGACTGGCAATCTCCAGCAAAAGAAGGTTGTCCATCCAATTAAATTACAGAATATTAAAAAGGTCAGAGCAATATAGAAGTCCTCTAATTCATAGAAAACACTAAAATTCTGATTTTTCATACTCCGGACAAAGATTGCCATTGTAATTTGAAAAGGGTAAAATATTTATCTAGTCCTGAAACAGAGATTGAAACAAGGAAACGACTGTTCACGAATGTAACCTCACAAACATAGCCTCTCAAATGTAATGTGAAGAATGATTTCTTTTAGTGCTGAATTGATGTACTATGTCTTTGTCTCTGAGAGGGGAAATCACAGATGCTGGTTACAGCAAAAATCATTGACTTTAACCTGTTAATATGTTTAGTCATTATGCCTGTCTGTGTAGCTTCATATTGCTGGACTTGTAAGGTCTCCATGAATTTCAGTAACACAGAAACACTGCGTACTGTGGGCCAGTGTGTCCTTCCCTGGCACGATTTAATTCACCTTGTACGTTGCTTAAGGCATCCAAGAATGGGAGCCCTGTCTGAGCATCACATCCTCTAAAGGATGCGCGACATAAACTGCAGCATACGCACAATAATGCTGTGGCTTTGTTTGCAATAAACATTTAAAATGACCGACTTTCTCATAAATACACTAAGTAGGATGATCTATGAGATTTCTAATTTATTCTTGTTTAAAATTTAACCATGCTTTTTTAAAGCATATCAATTTTGTTAATACCATGTAATTAAAACATGTCAGTGCACAGCAAGTTTTAGTCTAAATTAATGACTATGAGAATTATTTTAATTAAATAACCAATTATAGAAAAATCGCAAGCATGAGAGCTGACATTTAAATGAATTTCATTTAAATTGCTTCTTAACATTGTCCCATCTAGGACACTAATGCAAAATGAACTATTGTATCAACTTAGATTATCACTATTTTTGTATGCACATAATGTATTCACGTTCAATCACTGGAACAGAGCAGAATATTTGGTATTGATCTAAAACTTCTATTAATAAAAACCCAACAGAATGAGCTCAAGTAAAAACAAACCATCTTTCTTTTCTCCTCTCTCTCTCTTTTTTTAATGTGCTCTGATGAAAGCCATTGTAATTCTCACCAAAAGCATGCTTATGCATTTGGGAACCCAGAGATTTGAAACTCCATTTTTAAGTGCTTAGCCAACATATATATATGGGGAAACAAAGATATATATATATGTATAAGACAAAGATATATCTATAAAACAAAGATATACATATAAATAGAGAGAACAAATATATATATATATATATATATATATATATATATATATATATGTGTGTGTGTGTTTTCAAATGAGCCAGTGTAGCATATGGTTTTGGAACACAATTCAAGTCCCATATCAGAAGAAGGGGTCACCTATTCTGACAGTACAGCTGGATATCAGTCCATATGTTTACTTTTTATGTAGTACAAACACTGCAATGTCACTTTCTCAACATAAATAACGCATTGCTACATATTGCTTTCTAATTTAATGCAATCACTCTTCCACAAATAAGTCAGGATTTGTAAAAGTAACTAATTTATTACAGCTTTCTCTACCAAATCTCATTGACTTTACAAAGCTGTTTCTCAGAGAAGAATGCTTGAAAAATCCAAAAAAGGCAAAAATTTCCCACTGATGCATTGCTTACAGCAAAATGCAAGCACAGAAAGACTGTAGAAAGAGCTAAGGCTTCTTTCACAGATTAAATGAGGTTGAGCACAGTTGGGGTCATTGTGAAACTATGAGTAGATTAAACTAGAGGCATTTTATTCTGGTGCAGCATTCTCCTTTTGTTTGCGATCTGGCTTGATTCAGAACCCATGATTCACAGCCTACCGTTGCTGCCTTTTAAACTTGATTTTTCTAACATGGGCTTTATATGCTGGGCTAAGGGGGAATCATACTTCGAAGTACGCAACCTACAATGAAAGACATTTTCTTCATGCTGTCTGCAGCCCAACAGCAGCTTGTTTATCTTTGATAGGTTAATAGTTCATCACTGGCAAGTGCTCCAGTATGTGCTTAATTATCATGTTCTTATTCGAAGACTTCACTTTTTTATCACCACAAAAATATTTAGCATCAGAAAAGTCAGAATCTTCTTCTACATGCTTCCCCTTGCTACCTCTTTAAAAATAAAAAGAGAAAGAAAAGGCTATTGCATTTGTTGTTCATTGATTAACCAGTAATGTTATGTATAAATAATGTATCTGACAGTATGGCAGCCCACTAGGGACATTATGCCATTTACTACAAAATAGGATGCAACATACAACAGAGCAGTGAGAACAAATTAAACATCTTTCCTTGGTAACTTTAGCATTTTTATTAGGTGATAAACATCACAGTGAGAGGAAAGCAGATGTAGTTATTTCGGTAATATTAACCTTAATCGAAAGCTAACTTGACATATAGTCTAATACTTTTGAATTATAAAATTTTGTCCAATAACAATGAAAACCAAATTTCCCAAGGTCATTACAGGATGATATCTCTAAAAATGAATGACCGTCTTGTATAAAATTTCATCTATAGCTACTGAATTATATTATTAATATTGATGAAAAAATTAAACATAAATCTAGAGACTTATAAGAGTGAAAAATGCCCCAGTGTAGTCAGTGTTGTATTTTTCTTGCCATACAATATATGTCCTGTGGTGCACTTGACATTGAGTGGAATTTGTTCTTTGAAAGCTGCAGGTATATAATCTCCAAACTCCTACTTAGAAGAAACTGAGAAATGAATAAAATTAGGGTAGCTATCATCAACATCCATTTTCACTTTTTTTCTTATTTTTTTCATCATTAATTCACAGGGCTAGAGACAAGAACAAACAAAAACAAACAAACAAACAAACAAACAATACTCCTTAAATTATCAATTGGCAATTGGGCAATTAAGAGCTATTAAAGTGAATTTAATCTTATGTCTGTCCTTCTTTCCAGTCCCTCCTTTTTCTCCTTATCATAAAGCATAATGTGTTCATACATGGTGGCAGACTCTGTGTTTGAAGCTTCAGCATGCCGCAGGAAACAAAACAAAGATTGTGCTGAATCAAGGGAGAGACAATAAATTTTAAATATCCATAGTGGTGGTACAAGGACAAGCATGTCATGAAACAAAAGGTGACAAAGGTAGATTGAAGTACGAGGGTAGAGTGACTGGTTGTCAAAGCTGGTGGTGGAGTAGGCTTCATTGGAAAGGGCATGCTTGGTTTTGAACCTGAGGACATTTGGCTAAAGACCAAAGGCGATAAGACCTTGGCTTTACCTGAGAAGTAGGGCAGAAAAACAAACAAAACACGGTGCATGAATTGTGATTCTGTCTGTTAAAACCTGAGGTACAGTAATAAAGGTAGTTCTGTTAGAACAAGGAAAGGGAGGGCAAAGGCTTTTTTTTTCTTACAACTTTATTTTTTTACAACTTTATTTAAAAAAGAAAGATATATGTATATATTTTTAAAAGCATTCTGGCATACAACTATATTAATATATTTTTGTCAATACTTAATTCTTTTAGAGGTTTCATAGTGTGCATTGAAATCTTACTAGTTACCATAAGCATAAAGTACATGTAGAACAGAACATGGAAACAGTCAGAAGAGAATTCTTATAGGAGCTGTGATATCAAACCATACATGGTCTAAATGTCCATGAGAAAGTAGGCCTCTGTAAGGAAAGGGAAGTTACCACAGGGTGGGAAGCATGGTTAGAGGCATGATCTGTCCATTCTGAATTTTGCATGAAAATCTACTTGACCCGATCAAGGATATATTCATCTTTCTGGACCACCAAAACAAAATATCTAAAACTGGGTGGCTTAGTCATTTGAAACCTTATAGTTCTGAAGGCCAGGAATCAAAGAGCAAGTGCTCTGATCAGTTGGTTCCTGGTGAGTTCCTTCAGAGGTTTACATATGTCTTCTTTCTCATTGTGTCCTCTCATGACCTTCTGCTCTGCACAAACTGCCTGAATGCCCTTCAACCAGGACACTTCTACTTCCTACTTGATTACAGCCCCATATTAGGACATGTTTAACTGTATTTATACTTTTAAAGGGCCTTACCTTAAATAAAGTCACATTGGTGGTTCAAGCCTTAGCGTATGATTTTTGCAGGGACACATGTCAGTCCATAATGATATGTTTGAAAACCGAGGCTGACCATACAATACTGTCACAGGAAATCAAGAAAGGAATGGTGTTAACCCAGATCACAATTGGCAGTAATGGAAGTGGTAAGAAGTTATAAAGTCTAGTAATATTTTAATGATAAGTTTTAATTTTCTGATTCACTGGACATAAGGCAAGTATGATAAAGTTAAGGTATGGCTAACTACAATGTCTTTTGAGGAGCTAAAAAAAATAGAGTTGCCATCCTTAGAGATAGATTTAAATGCTCTGGAAATAGATCTGGGGCAAAAGGCCATTAAGGGATCATAATTAGACATATGGAGCTAGAGATTTCTGCTAAATGGAGTAGTGGTTATGTCAAGGAAACAGGTGGATGTGTCAGTCTAGGAAGATGTTTAGGTTAGGACTGAGAATTTGGAATTGTTTGACATTTAGAACTCTGTAGAGGAGTAAGAAAAAAGAAAAATGGAGAAATGTTTGTAAATGATAAAAGGATGAGTCTAAATTCCTGTGTTCTACATTCTAAACAGTGTGGAAAGAAGAATAAGCAAAGAGCAAGAGAACATGATGAGGGAAAAGCTAGTTCAAGTTACCAGAAGCCAGCAGTAAACATCAGAGTTAGACAGAAAGAGGGTTTAGTGTGGGGAAGGACCACAAGGCTTGCCTAAGATTAGAACATAAGATTTACTCTGACGAATTTTTGTAGGGTCAGTTCTACGAGATAGAGTCCAACTGGAGAGAATATGAGGAGAGAGATCAGGCACTAAAGGCATACACCTATTTTGAAGAGTTCCTTCCTTGAATCCGAGAACTTTGGTGGCTGAAGAGGTCAGAAAGTATTGAGAGAGGGTTGTAGTTTCAGAGTCAGAGAAATTGCATCAGCTTTATTTTCGGATGCATAGGATCCAGTAGTGGAGAAAACACTGATGGTGGAGAAGAAAGGCGTGCTTGTTCTGGATGACGCAGACAGAGTGCATGTAGGCACCGAAGATCTACATGCATAGCCTGTGGAAAATCAGAGCCCATGGGATGGGACATCAGCAATGTAATCAAATCAAAGAAGCTTTCTTTTCTCATTGATTCACCTTCTCAACAAATTTGCCATGATAGGCTAGATCTAATTAAGGATGCTTAGTTTTCTAGGCCTTGGAACCTAAAATGGGCTATACAGGTTGGCCTCATGAGGAAAGATGCCAGAGTGGTAAGAGATATGAACAGGTAGAGGAAAACATGCCTTAGAGGAGATGGCGCCTTAGATTTGCATAACAGATTGCTGTTCACAAAACACGGCTTTATATATCTTGTCATTTTGTACCAATGGGAGGCTATTATTACTGTGAATCTTTATTATTATTGTGGCGATAACAGTTCCCTTGTTCAATATAGTCTGAGAGCTCCAGAGAGTTTCATGTGTCAGCAAGTGTAGTGACAAAGGCAAAAGGACTCCAAGAAGACATTTTAAAGACATATCCAAGAGACGATGCAGAGCAGCTAAACTTCTCACCACATGGCTTTAAAGCCTGAGAGGTTTGCAAGAAAGGATGAGGGAAAAAGGCTTCGGTGTGATGCATGTGGCTTTTGATTCTGGGAATAAGGTACAGCAGCAGCTCATTAAAAAAAAATCACTTTCCTTTCTTTTTTAAAAAAAAATTTATTGGATATTCTCTGTATTTGCTTTTCAAATGTTTCCCCCTTTCCCCCAATCACATCCCCTGTTCTCCTCCCCTTGCTTCTATGAAGATGTTCCCTCTCCCAACCACCCTCTCCCACCTCAGGGCCTTGGCATTCTCCTACACTGGGAAAACAAGGCTTCACTGGACCAAAGGCCTCTCCTCTCATTGATGCCAGAGAATTTTATCCCCTGCTGCATATACAACCAGACCCATGGGTCTCTCCATGTGTGCTCATTGGTTGGTGTTTTAGTCCCTGGCAGTTCTGGAGGGTTTGGTTGGTTGATAATGTTCTTCTTCCCATGGGGTTGTAAACCCTTTCAGCTCCTTCAGTTCTTTCTCTAGCTCCTTCTTTAGGGTCCTTGTGCTCAGACCGATGGTTAGCTGCAAGCATCCTCATCTGTATCAGTATGGCTCTGGCAGGGTCTCTGAGGAGACATCCATATCAGGTTCCTGTCAGTAAGCACTTCTTGGCATCAGCAATAGTTTTGCGCTGGGTTTTGTGGCTGCATATGAGATGAATTCCCAGGTGAGGCAGCCTCTGGGTGATCTTTTCTTCAATCCCTGCTCCTCTATTTGTTCCTCTATTTTCTCTCATGAGTGTTTTGTTCTCCCTCCTAAGAAGGACTGAAACATACACAATCTGGTCTTCCTTTTATTTGAGCTTCATAAGGTCTGTGAATTGTCTCTTTAGTATTCTGAGCTTTTGGGCTAGTGTCTGCTTATCAGTGAGTGCATAGCATGTGTGCTCTTTTGTGACTGGGTTACCTCACTCAGAATGGTGGCTTCTAGTTCTATCCATTTGTCTAAGAATTTCATAAAATCATTGTTTTTAATAGCTGAATAATACTCCATTGTGTAAATGTACCGCATTTTCTGTATTAATTCTTTTGTTGAGGGACATTTGGATTCCTTCCAGCTTCTGGTTATTATAAATAAGGCTGCTATAAACATTGTAGAGCATGTGTCCTTGTTATATGTTGGAGCTTCTTTTGGGTATATGTCCAGGAGTGGTATAAGACTTCCAAAATTTTATATCCATTTATTTTCTTATTTCTCTATCAGTCACTTTTTGTCACAATTATTGCAAAAAACAACTTAATGAAAGAAAGAGTCTTTTTCCCCCAGTACAAGGAGACTATGTTCTACTGTGGAGGGTTTGGCAACAGGAGCTTGAGACAGGGACAGCTGGTTCCATTGTGCCCACAGTCAGGAGCAAAGAGATAAATGCTAGTGATTAGGTTACTTTCTTTTTATTTGTCCAAGGACGACAGTCTATGGGGTGCCATATAAGGACTACAGGGGGACTTTCCTTCTTGGCTCACCAGATCTAGAAACTCCCTTTCAGACACATTCAGTTTTTATGTCTCCTAAGTGATTCTATATCTATCTAGTCAAGATAACAACATTACTGTCAAAAATAACCTTCTATAATGTCTTAATTTAAAAAGGGAAGCATTACAATAACTGTTGCAAATGTCACTTTAAATGCCATGCTTTACAAATCCTTGGCTTCCACTGAGCCCAGAGGGTTTCTACTTATCCCTCAGCCTAGACTTGGACAATTGTAGCCTCTCTATACAATCCGGTTTTCTGTAAGCCCAGCCCTTGAAGGTTTCAGCTTGCATCCTTTGTCTTCTAACCTAGGCTTAGAATATTTCAGCCTCTGAAATTCTCTGCTCAATAAACTCAAATTTTCTAGCTCTTTCTGAACTCTGGTTGGCTGGTTTAACTCAGCTGTTCTGGCTCAAACACCTCTCTAAGGTTGAAACTGGCTTCTCTTGGCTTCTGACTGAATTGCTCTAATGGGAAAAACTGTTGCAAGCTGAAATGCACCGAAGTGAACTTTCTCTCTCTCCCCGAACTGTTCTTAAGATGTCTCTTTCCAGTCTGTTTTCCTGAACATTTGGCATAGTGTATTTACGTCTCATTCTGTCAAACCTTTCTCTGACTCACCACTGTCTATTGAGTCTGCCTCTCACTTAGAAGTCAGATGTCTCTGTTTGGGATTAAAGGTGTGTAGTAAGGGCATTCCAGTAAGATCACACAGACCTCGAAAGTCTTTGGATGTGGTCACTTGCTAGAGCAGCCATGTTGCTGGATCAAAGTTCCTCTGTAACTGCAACATAGGAAGAATAAATATGTTATTAACGGTGTATCCAATAGGTTGAGGAAAAAAATCACGCAATGCATCGATTAATTGTATAAAAGAATTTTTTACCTTTGGAGTAACTGGTCTCTCCTTTGCACTTGGCTCAGGTTTATTTTGTCATTGATGATGATGTTCATTAAATCCATTTCTAGATGACAAGAATTTCTACTTGTGTGACACACTACCATGTGTAACATGAATTAGCATTACAATGTTCTCTAATATTTGAATCCTTGGAAGCTAGGGTAGCCAAGTGATGAAATGAACATGCCTGTCATGTACAATCCTGCTCTGCCTATGTATGGCTTCAGGAAGGAGTCCAAAAATTATCACTCTTAAACATCTTATGATGATCCTGAAGTTCTAGAAGAAAGTCAAAAGCTCCCAACTGAGAAGTTGGAAGGAAAATCTTGTGATTTTTTTCTTTAATCCAGTGTTATATGTTCAGTTGATGAGTCTTAGTATCAATCCAAACCATCATGTTTCCCATAGAAGATAAACAAAGGAACGAACAAACTAATAAGTGACTAAGAATGTAATGCTTTGAAAGATACCTATAATTTAAATTGAAATTCATAGTCAGAAAGTGGTATGGTGATTCCTACTGTTACTATAAATACATTCATCCACAATTTCGTATCTGCCATAGTGAATACTCACAAATATAACTACATAGGGTAATGAATATGTTCATTGTCTTAGCCGTGGTGGTTATGCCATGATGCATCTCATAAAAATATCAAGTTGCATATACTAAATATAAAAAATAAAATTTAACACAGAAATAAATTAAACTTATAACATTGTTTAATGTTTTTTAATTAAATGGCTTTGTTCCTCTTATACTTCTTGTAATACAACTTTTGCCAAAAAAAAAAAAAAAAATTGATTTTTATCAGTTACTGTCCTCATTGCTGTGAAAAGACACCATGACCAAGGTAATGTATAATAGAAAACATTTATTGGGGCACATGGCACCAGAGGGTTAGAGTCTGTGATCATAAAGAAAGACAGTGTGGCAGGAGACAGAAAGTCATGGCACAGGGCCAGTAGCTGAGAGCTTACATCCTTATCCAGAGGCAAGAGGAAAGAGAAAAAGAGAGCAGACTGTAAAGAAACGGTCTTTAACAAGACCAAACCCCAGAATTCTTTCCAAACTATTTCAACCAACTGGGGACCAAACATACGAGTGTATAGAGGCCTTCACCATTCAAACCACCACAACCAGCAAAGCAGTAATGCATGTACCTATAGAGAAAAGGGTTAGATAATTTAATATCTTTGCAATCAAATTTATAGTCAGTGTGCTAGAAGAAACCATACTAAAATAACCTAAAATAATATTTAAACCTTCTGGATAATACAATTAACTCCAAACCACTTGATCATATAATTAGACTCAGAAAGTGCCTTAGACAGAATTGAGAACGCCTTTGTGATACAAGTTCTGGAAAGACTGGGGGTGTGAGGGGCCTGCTCCAAAACAATAAAGAGGATCTTCAACAGTTCCACAACCAGCACCTATCTAAACGAAAGAAACTCAAACCAATTCCATTAAAATTTGACCTCTTTAAACATAAGAAAGATATTTCTTTTACAAACAGAGCATAGTTCTGAATTAATTCATCTTTGCATTATTTTTAGACACATATTTATATTTTATGCTATCTAGCTGCAAATTTAGACAGCTTTAAAGGAAAGGGAGAATTATCTGCAAATTAAATCATCCTTACACTTAACTTCTTTGCTGATAACTATTTCTATTGGAATTATAGTTTTCTGAAAGTCAAAATGCTGATGGAGAACAGCCTCCAGCTAATTCATAGTAGACTAATGAATCCAAGATGAAGTCAGAAACATGCTCATGCGGAACATCTTTAAAACAGACACTATAATATAAACATAGTGCATTACGTTTTGCAGAAAGAGGCAGAATTTGAAGATTTCTCACCATTCTTTCAGCATTCTACCTTGTGTTTCATTTGTCCCTCATCAACAACTAACAGAATCTAACATACATGTCCTGAACATAGCAGATGTGGCTTCTTCATGATTGATTGTAATTTCTTATTCTACCACTTGATGGCAGTTAGGAAAAAACTCAGTTAAGGGAGGAACAAAGAAAACCACCAAGTGCTGAGTAGGACCCCTTTGTCCCCTCTTTATCCTTCACATCAGGTATTCAGAAGTAAGAGGTCAGCTGAACAAGGCCATACTAGGGTGAAGCTACTCACTCATGAGGGGAGGAGGTCAACGTCTGGGAAACAGGAAGAGAAATTCAAAGGGAAGATGACAAATTTGAATTCAGCTATAGATCATGACAAAATATCCAAAGTGAAATAACCAGCCCTAGACATTCTGCTTCAAAGTGCTCTGGTAGAAAAGGTGTATAGAGAACACACACACACACACACACACACACACACACACACACACATACACACATATACACACCACACACACACATACACACACACACACACACACACCAACACACACACACACATCACTCACACATTATACATTGTGAAATCTTCATATCTTCATACAACTATAACCATACTCCTACTAAAACAAACAAACAAAAACTATGCTGTAAGGTTAAAGTGTTTTAAACTATTAGATATTCGCAATTGTATCATGAGGATGATTTTTCAACCATCACACATATATACAAATGTAAATGGGTGTTTGTTTTCTAATCTTCAGAATCAGTAAAACAAGTCAGCCTGCCCAGCACATGTGGGCCTCACCTTTAAAACACAGAATAAGGAATAAGACTAAACTATGAAAATGTAAGGTATTATTCTTTACTCATGTTTCTCTGGACTTATCATGAATCTTTTTCAGTTTGTTATTTTAAATCAAAGAAATGGCACATTAAAATTTAAATTGTTAACAAACACCAGTAATTTATTCTTATTTTGTACATGGTCAGTTTAATTTTCAATACAAATCTGAAAGCATTTCTATCTACACACTAAAGCACCATAAACTATGTGACTAATTTATTCTGAGGCCTGTGTGCATGCATATTTTGTTCTTGGAACAAAATTGGAAAACTGCGCAGAACTCATTCAACCATAGTTTGATGCATTTATTTTAATGTGCGTGTTTTGTTTTAACTGGTATACGGGTGAGGGTGGATTGAAATGTAAGGGATTATGGACTGTCTATGTTTTTCTTTCTGTCTTAGTCACCATTTTTAGCAGACTTTAATATAGAGAACAAAGATGTCTATGAAATTATTCAGGATTCCTTAGTCGTTCACATTTGATAGTATGTTCTTTGTGCATTTCTCTGTATTTTAAGCTACACTTGCTTTGAATAGATGCTGCAACACATTGAAGTAGTCACCACTCACTACTCAACAGAAGCTGTAGCAAACCCTCTTGGCATTTGCCAAGTCTTCTCGAATGACCATGTATTGACAGATCATGGAGTACAGGGCTGATGGTGCATATGAGGTCTTCATAAAAGTCCTCAAGAATGAGCGATAGAGATACCATGCCGTCAGTGAAGTATGCTTGGGAAAATCATGAAAATTTAAGTTTGTTCTCCAGATTGAACAGAAGAGCAAACCAAACACAGAGGTCATGCTTATAATTAGATCACTGCAAACACAAGGTCACAAATCTGTCAGCCTTGGCTTACACGGCAATCTCTAAACTAGTATGAGACCTTTTTTTTCAAACAAATAGGAATTTGGTGCCTGAAAATGACACTTAAAGTTGATTATGATGTCTACATGTCTGTACAGACATGTGCCTTTTGACAGGTTTGTGCACATTATGTACCACCCCCCTACACACACACACACACACACACATGAACAGATGGGGGAAAGAATGATTGATTTCCACACTAGATATATAACCTTTCATTATTCTTGTAGCTCATTGTTCCATTAGACTTCAAATTAAAATAAAAGCTTAAAGAGTGCATTATTGAAATTTTTGTGGACAAATAGCAGATATTGGGCCAATCTTCATGATTTCTAAGCAAAGGGTACTTGTTGAGTAGGGTTTCCAGTTGTGTAGAATTTGTGACTTGGACTTTGTTAATAGTGCTCAATTATTTGAAGTCCATTTGGTGAACTAGTCCATGATAATCAAGTAACTATAAATAGACATCATTGGCCAACCTCAAAGACTTTTCTTCATTTTGTTGAAAGTCAAGAAATGAGATTGACTTTGATTTTGAAGGCTTTTGAAAAATAGCAATTACTGTAAACATTTTCATTCTGCATGCATTTACAATGCCAATACCTCTAATGATCCACCTGCTTGGTACCCTGGTACCCTTCACGCCAATGGCAATGCAAAGAAGCAAGGCCAATGAGATCTAGGCATTCTTACATAAAGCTAGCTGATGAAAGGGGAAGTAATGGTCAGGATGCATTTCTCCATCAATCCCTCAACAAGTCAATTATAGAAAGTACTGTGTGTAAAAGTAGAATCTAGAGATTGACCTCCTTAAGACATGCTTAAGGTACCCACACTTGGGTACCCGGAAAGACTTTATATGATGCCAGGGAACTCAGAGGCTTAGTCAGGGAAGTCAAACTTTGTTATTCATTAAAAGGCAATGAAAAAAAAAATTAACTTGCATTAATTTTGTACAGAGATGTTAATGAAACATTCCTGATTTGATCCAGGGAACTCAAATACAATGGACCCTTGCAGAAGAAACCAAATATTGTCTTTTAGATAAGAAGTAATACATATTCTGGTATTTTATTCTTACAATATAACCCCAGCAAATGTGGCTAAGGAAGTTTGATGTCTACTGAATTCTCAAAAAGGAAATTTCTATTTTTCTTGGCTTAACAATATACACGTGTTTCCTTTATCATTCAGCTTGGAATTGTTTTTTAATTGAGCACAAGTTTTCCCATGTAGGACATCCGAGATTTTTCTTTTAAAATATGCTTAATTATGATGTGTTTTATTCATTTCTCAACCTTCTTTATACATGCAAATACTTTTAGTCCTTTTATATGCTTCATCAGCAATTTCTATACAGACATTCTAGGAAGGTTATTTAAACTATCCCTAGTATTTTAGTTCATGGCACTTCTGGAAAACAAATGTTGTCCTTTTACATTTGAAATTTTTATTTATTTCAAAGAAGAGATTATAGAGACCAATGAAAACCAAAACATTTTTATTAATTTATTTATTTACTTTATATGCCTATAAAGGTTCCCTAGCCCCCTCCTTCTAGTACCACTTTTATAAATCTCTCCCCCCATTGTCCCTCCCCTTCTTAGAAAAGGTAAAACCACACTTGGGTAACACCCAATCCTTGGATATCCTGTGGCAGCAGGACTAAGTTCATCTTCTTCCACTAAGGCCCAACCATGTAGTCCAGTTAGGGGGATGGGATCCAATGGCAGGTAACAGAGTCAGAGACAGCCTTGGTTCCAATTGTTAGAGGACACACATGAAGACCAAGCTGCACATCTGCTACAAGTGTGTAGGAGTGCAGGAGGCTAGTTCTAGCCCCTTCATGCTCTCTGGTTGTTGGTTCATTCTCTGTGAGTTCCCATGAGTCAGAGTTAGGTCTATTTGTGGTGCCCTTGATCCCTCTGGCTTGTTCAATTCTATTTCCCACTTTAACACAAGTCTCCTAAGTTCCATCTAATGTTTGGCAGTGGGTTTATGCATCTGGTTTCATCCATTGCTCAGTGAATCCTCTCAGGATATAGTTAAGTTCCCACCTGCAAGCATAACAGTATCATTAATAGTGTCAAGAGACTGGCACTTTCAGATGGGAATCACCTCATGTTGGGCCAGTCATTGGTTGGCAGTTCCCTCATTCTCTGCTCTATCTGTATTCCTGTACATCTTGTAGGCAGGACAAATTTTGAGTTTGAGGTTTCGTAGGTATGGTGTCCTCTCCTTCCATTGAAAGTCCTGCCTGGCTATAGGGGGTGGCCGCTTCACTTTTTATATGCCACACAGGTAGGAGTCCCAACTAGGGTCCCCTGCCTTATTGACTCTCTATAGCCTAGCAGAGCTGGGGTCTCTAGTCCTGGAGATGTGTCCTAAAATTGATTTCTATTCTTGCTCTCAGCCTTTTTCCCTACCACTTGATCCTTTTCCAGACAAGCAAAACAGAAGGTATACACAGGTGCAAGCCAGATGAGGGCCCAGTGCTGAAAAGGACACTCACTTGAAATGAACAACAAACAAACCCTTTCCCCCCATTGAGTCTCATTTAGTATAAAAACTACATTTAACTATAGGCTCCATGTCCAGCACCAGATGGCTAACACTAAACAAACTCAAGGACATTTTTTTGTTTACTTTTTGTCTCATATTGCTTTGTTTAGGTAGTTTTTTGTCTTATTGACTCGCTTGTATATTATGATTTCTGATTTTGTGTTTTCATCATGTTATAAGATGCGTGTGTTTCTCGTGTTTTCTTTCTTTTTTATTGTTATTTTGTTGTTGATGTTGTTTGCCTGGTTGCTTTAGAGAGAACATCTGATTTTTGTCCTATTTTATATGTATATGTATGCGCACACGTACACACACACACACACATATATGGTACACTGTGATGTTTTGATGTATATATTGCAGAATTACCAGGTCAGAGAAAGCAACACTGTTTTTAAATAGAATCACCAACTTAAGTATTTGCCTATAGGTTGAGTTCAACAGCACCCTGGAGCTATCCAAATTCATACCACTCTCAAATTGCATCAATTAATAATTTTGGGGGAACATGTGGAAGATGTGCTGAGGTTGAACATGGTCTCACACATGCAAAGAAAATCTGTCTTGGGCCCCTGAGTGTGCTGCAATCTATCTCTGAGCTATATTGCAACTTGTTTTATTTATACAAGAACCCTGCTCAATAGCAGGTAACAGTACAGTGATACTTTTAAAATTGTATTTTCAGTCAGCCTTTGAGAATTGTATATGCGTTCACAACGTATTTTGATTAAATTCACCCCTGAATCTCCCCGCCTCCAACTCCTCCCAAAACTTCACCGTGACCCACTCTTGACCTCTCGTTATTTTAGTTTTCATGACCCACTGAGCCAAATTTGTTCTGCGTGCATGAATTTATAGGGCCATCCGCTGAAGCATGGACAACTTACTGAGGGCCACGGTCCTATGATGAAAGAAAAGGGAGGGGGAAGTGATGCTATTACAATCTCAAAACATAAAAGTATATTTTAACAAATGACTCTTCTTCCTACAAAAGCCACCAGTCACTCCCAGCTCTTCAACAAGCTGTGAGGCCTTATGTGTTTCTCACTGAACCATACTTGAATATTACCTAGCTATCTCTTGCCAGAAATCAAAGCCACTGTGAGTAGAACATCTGATTACAAAACTCTAGTGTAAACATGCTGATGAAGTCTTTGTACCCTATTTAAGACACATGCTCACTGACAGTTTTTAGTTCCTTGATATTTTATCTGTTGTCTTTTTGCTCTTTGGCTCCAAATATCATGACAATAGGCTTTATGTAGAATCATGTTTGTATTTTAAAGCATGATCTCAAGCTGTTTTCTAAAATGAAAGAAGGGTATTAAATTCTAAAGTTTGTTCTCATACACTATCTGATACAGTGAAATTGAAATTTCTCATGATAATGTGTCATAAAGAATGAAAAGAGGCCTCAGACTTTGAAAGTGACAATTTAACACAAACTTCTATTTTATTTAACAAAGAAAGATTTATCCTCTAATATATGTGAAATGGTTTGTAGGACATTGGCATTGGCATTGAATGGTGATAAAATTAAAAACTGGGATGACTTGAGAACACTTGTGGCACGCTGACATGCCATAGCACAAGACAGAGGGATGGTGTGTTGTTCCTACAGAGTGGCCATCTTGATACTGTTTCATGTTCCACCTGCAGACATGTTCTCTGAGTTATTTGAGAAATAACCTGAATCAGCTTTTGAACATTCATATCACCCAATAACTGATAAAAATGTACTGAGAGATTCTCTTCCAGATAATTAAGCGATTTGATTCCCAAGTATTGGAAAATATCTCAAAACATAATTGATCCTGCTTTTTAATGTTTGTTAGGAAAAGTAGCAAAAGATCAGCTGTTCAAAACTCAAATTATGGACGTGGCAGATGTTCTCCAGCAGTAATTGGCGTGTATCCAATGTTTCTGCGTAACAGGTCAAATCATTCAGATTTCTATAGATTTATTCTGCCAATTAATCTTTCTTTCACCTGGAGTTAATTGCCAAAGATGTAGTGTGCTTATAGATATGGCTTGATAGATACTTTGTGTCGATGAAAAGGTTGGGATAATGGTAAATGCTAGCATGAAATTCATTTTGGTTATATGTCTATTTGGTGAAGCACAGGGAAAGTATATTTGAAGATGATCTCAACCCTTCTTGTCATAGCTTTGGTTCTCTTCCAAGCAAAGACAACATGGCTAATTTTGAAAAGCATATTTTAAGTGTTGTTTATGATACTTTCAGTGTCAAACAAGCAACTTCACATTGAAATTGCTGTGTTGAATTCGTATAGTCTCCTTTTTTATTTCTTGTCAAATAATATTGACCTTGAACACTCCAGTGTCCAAGTCTCAAGGATTCATTTCACAAAACAATATTCATGAAGATATATGATCCACAGATTATTCTACACATTGTAATTTTATTCTGAGGTCAAGCCAGCTGCATACTTATAACACATTGCTTTAGTATAATAATGATTACTTTTACTGCATTTTCTCATGAGAACAGCACTGACATCATTAGGGAACATAATATAAAAAACATAATAAGAAGCAACAATCATTAGCAGGACTAGCCCTAGGGACACTGAGGACATTTTCACTTTTATCACACATAAAGGAGATCACATAACACTGTGTTTGCCTTACAGGATTCATGTTTCTTTTGCAGGAACTGTGATGAAAATTTCCTCTTCATGTTCGGAAAGCTCACACTACTAGATTTTCTCTCATTGTCTTAAGTTTTTTCCTGACTTTGTTGTGTTTCCTTTGAAAATAAATTTTTTGGCCCCTGTTAAAATTTAAATGGTGTGTATTTTTGAGAATTTCATACACATACTGTATTTATGTCATTTCTACTCCTCCCTCTATCACCTCCTATTCCTACCTTGTCCTTCCCCCATTCCATCTCAGATTCACAAACTCTTATTTCATAATCATTATTATTTTTGCACTGTTCTATGTATAAGAGTTGCAGGTTGATTCCTTGGGATTGGATAATATATCAGGGCTCTTATTCCTGGAAAATAGAGACGATCCATCCCTTATACATATATGTTTATATGGAGAAGCATTCACTGTTGGCTGTGCAAATTATCAGTAACGACAACCCTAAAAGAGAAGCTGGAAGGAACCCAGATGTCCTTCAGAAGATGAATGGATACAAAAATTGTGGTACATATACACAATGGAATACTACTCAGCCACCAGAAACAACGACTTAACCAAATTCTTAAGAAAATGGCTGCATCTAGAGAATATCATCCTGAGTGAGATAACCCAGTCACAAAAGAACAGACATAATATGCAGTCACTGATAGTGGGATGCTAACCCCAGAGGCTTGCACTCCCCCAGAAACAACTCACAGACTGTATAAAGTCCAAGAAATAAAGAAAACAAAACAAAACAAAAAAAATATTTACAAAACAAGAAAACTTTAACTATTTCCATGTTACATTTTGTTTTACATGTACTTTAGCTCATTGTAACTATTAAGTTTTCAAGGCATACAATGAAACCCTGAAAAAATCAAGTACTGACTAAAAAATATATTCATATAGTTTTATGTAAAAATTTTGTTAAAATCTGAAAAAAAATGTACTGACAAAAAATGTATAATTTTAAACAAAAAATGTTTAAAATCTGTACATTTATCTTTGTTTTGTAAAATAAAGTTGTTTTATAAAAAAAAAAAAAAAAAAGAGTGTGATGGTGACTATCCCTGCCAGAGTAGACATGAGCTGTCAATAGCTCCTCAGGTGGGCCTAGGCCTTATGAGCTCCTCCATTATGGACTTCTAACTGTCTTGCTCTTACCCAGATAGCTCTAACTGTTGTGTGTTAATGAATGTAGCAGACTTGCCATGCCAAAGCACAGCACTTATCAGTGCTCCACCTCTTTTTCAGGCTCTAAATTCTTTCTCTTCCATCATTTGAGATATTGGGGTGTGACAGATGTTCTAATTATGGGAAACATGATGCTGTCACTTTTCTGTGCATCATGAGAGTTCACAATGTTATCTGTGTCTTGCACGTAGCATTAATTAGACAACCATCTACAGCAAGGTGAAGACTATGCCGGTAATCTCAGACTCTGGAGGCTGAGGCGGGAATATTATAAATTGAGTGAGTAGGATAGTGAGACTTTGTCTCAAAATTACCGAAAAATAAATGTAAAGGGATGATCTGCTCATTGTGCAGGCCTGTTCTCTGCCCTGGTCTTCTCTATTTCCTTACTCTTAATTCATCCCCAAGTTTGCAAGCTCCTGACCTTTAAGATTTCAACATCTGTTCTAGACCCTAAATCCAGTCCTTAAAGCTAATGACAGATTGAGTGCCCTAGTAAGATCTTTGGTGTTTCTGTCTCAAATATGATTTTATACTGATCAGTGTCTATTTCTACTGTGTGAATATGTATGTGAACACACACATGTACACGAATACACACACACACACACACACACACACACACACACTTGCGAAGACAGATACCAAGTAAATACCTTCCAGAGAAAATCGGCTTGTGGAGGTTTCCTCAACTTAAGTCATTAGAATTAAACACTTTGCCATCCTAAAGGCATAATAAACAAGTTTCTTCTGTCCCTAATCCAATCTTCTGCTGCAGCCTCACATTCCCATTACACTGCTGTTCTCCAAGTGAGGGAAGAATCTAATAACACAGTCTTTCCCAGTGTATCCTTGGTTCCCGTACTAGTTGAATTTCTCCTAAGGGTTAAATAACTGCATGTTTAACTTGATTATCTTTAGGTTTTTGTCATAAAGTGTTAAGATTTCTATTAAATGGTTAAGGGAAGTAGTTTGGAAATGCACAAGGCCTTAGGGGATGTTGAGACTTTAAGGATAAAGAACCACCCACTTTACACTCACCAGAAATTTTTCTTTTTACCTGTTTTCACCACCTGCCATGCTAGAGTTATCCACAGGCAGAAAAACAGATGGGGAGGAGAAATAATACAATAAAAGATGGCATTAGAAATGAACCACTGTTCATAGCAACTAGTGCTAAAGAGTTGACTCATCCTTCCAAACAGCTGGTAGACGACTCTGGACATTAGTGACTTGTGGGTTGTCTTGAAACTGTTCCTATTTTAATGTTGATTATACTTCCCCAAGAAGGGCTTCCCAGTCACATACTCAAGAGGTGGCTTCATCTGAACCTTCCCATTTTAATTAGTAAAATAAAGGAAAGCCAGTGACTGGGCGGGGAAGGAAAAGTGGAGAGAGAAGATCTGGGAGGAGAGGTCAGAGGATGAGGGGGAGGTTCCAACATGGATGTCCAGAAAGACCAGCTAGATCCAGGTGGGATTAATTGGCACTTAACAGCTATGAACATTAAGAATTTTACAGGTCTAATATCTCATATCTCATATAGAAGGGCAGTTTGTGTCTTTGTCTACTTGATGAAATCTTGTTTTGTGGACTGAGTGTTGAATACATAAACCTGTATGAAAAGCAACTGGGATGTAGAGTTACGTTTGTATGGTTTTTTTTTTTGGGGTAAACAAACACCCAGGACGGAGGTGGAAAACAGGTGGTGGAAAACCGCCAAGGGAAGGGAGTAGTGCGGACCCGGCCACAAAGATGTTCTTGGCTACTTATTAAAATCAGGCCTGAGGAATGAGATAAAGAGATAAACTTTTTTTTATTTTTTAATATTTACTGTAACCATGACTCTTCAGAGAAACAGCTGTGAGGTTGTTCATATTTTTGTTGCATTTAATGATTAACAAGTCAGTACTAATATCCAAAAGGACACTTGGATAAAACCAAGAAGGAAAAGACAAAGACAGCAGCTGCTTGTAAGATGTCTACTAACTGTAATAGTCAGTCATTCTGTGTGTGACATCCTTATAATCTCCTGCACTAAATCATGTAACCATCCCAGTTATTCCCTTTCACCTGTAAGAAACAAAGACACAGAGACAAGTCACTTGTTCAGAGAACACAGCCTATCAATAACAAGAGAGGTTCAGAAAGTCTCCTTCCACCCTTCTGCTTGGTATCCCAGTAGATGCCTTCTTCCTCTTTAATATCTAGCTAGTTTTACTAAGCACAGACCCAGCATTAGAGTAGCCATTTAGATTTTCCAGGGAGCACAGCCACTCTGTGAATCGGAAGGGGAAGGGACCTTGCTAGTGTTCAGATAAAAATGCAGGAAAAAAAAGTAAAAAGAGACTATGAATAAATATAGCCCTGGAATATGCCAGTTGGCTGCTGCTGTAAATATGTGTACCTCCCAAGTATTACTGAAAAATAAACACACAGACTTCCCAGGAAGCTATTTGGCTTGGGTTTGCAATGATTTCTGACATTCAGGAAACTTGCAGTATATCCTGAAACATAAAGGGCTTTTCATTGTGCTTCTGAGGGGTGATAACATGTTTCATAAATAAACATTTCACTTTGTTTCCTCTTAGTGGAATTATCTTTGTTGCTTTGATATATTTTCTTAGTACTTGGGGCAACCTGTCCTAACCTCTGATGAAAGCAAATAAGAAACTATCCTTATATGCAAGAAAAGACAAATCTAATAGTTGTGTTTGCAAACATCAAATAGCAGTGGGCTAAGGCACAGAGATAGAAAGCTATCAATTAATTTTGTTGTAACTGTATGCACCTGTGAGCGACTCCTTAATTAAAGAGCCAAACAAAAATCTCTCCCAGGCTTATGTCGCATTACTTGCACTTCTGTGTCTGTCAATTAGCTGAAGTGGACAAACACAACTGGAAACAGGCCATGTGGACTTTGAATAAAAAAAAGAAAAGAAAAGAAAGAAACAAAACAAAACTGGGAGATTTGCTTTGCTTATGAAGAAAGGAAGAACCAGAGATGAATATGGACCATTCTTCTTGGGAATAAATATCCATTCCAATAAAGCAAATGAAAGTAGATTCTTTTTGCTGAGAGGACAGAACTCCCCCAGTTACCGGAACAAAGAAAGTTAAGCTTTCATACACAGATAGACATCAAAAGGAAAAACAGAGGAGCATCTGGACCATCGGAGAGAACAGGAGATTAACTTGACTGTTTCATTTCTGTATTAAAGAAAGCAGGGTGAATTCCTCAGCTGGTTGTCTCCCAAGGTAATAATATTCTACCTGTAAAACTTTCTCCACAGTTTCCCCCATCCTTGGCTCTTTAGTGTTTTGGAAGCCAACTTCAGTGGGATGCTGAGGGAGAGAAAATTAAGACCTGTGAGAGGAGAATGTCAAGGTTCCCTGTGGAAAAAAGAAGATGGATGGTTCAAGTTAGAAATTTCCAGTTGTCAGGTCTGCTCTGTGGTGATTTATTTTGCTAATTGAAGGAAAAGAACTGTGGAGTTATGAGATTGAAAATTGAACAGGCAACATTTGAATTATGATGAAATTATAGCCCACCACTAAAAGCCTCCCTCAAGCTTTGTCACCAGAAAGGAGTGACATTGTAGCAACTTTAATACAGGTTCTTTGGAGAAAAGTTAAAATGTTTTCCTGAGAAAATAGACAGCACATCAGATGTTCACTTCAAAAAAACAAGACGAATAGTTCAGTCCTCTAAATCCACCGAAGGATGGATGATCCTTGAGAGCAGCACTTATGTGTGAGCACATGTGTGTGTCTCTCTCTCTCTCTCTCTCTCTCTCTCTCTCTCTCTCTGTGTGTGTGTGTGTGTGTGTGTGTGTTCACCCATGCATATACATGCATGTGTATGGTTTTTTCCACAGTTCTTAATATAGAGCCTGGAAAAATATGTGTAAATGAAAAATGTGCTTGCAAATATTATCCTATCCCATTTTACTCCTTTGTTTCCTGTTGCTTTGGGAGAGTAACTAATTTATATTTTAAATCACACACATGCACACAAACAAACACTTAATTAAATGAAAACCACCCTTACCTAACATAGTAGGTTTTAGCCAGTTCCTCTCTGGCCAGTGACACAACTTTAGAATAGATAGAATATCTTCGTACAATCAAGTGTTCACAGGTGTTATCTATTTTTGTAACAAACTATATAAACAACTATATGGCATACAACTTTCCTGACTTTATTACAAGGGTGCACTTCAAAGACAAATAAGATATAATCTACCAAAATAATGGCTAAAGTTATTTCTAATTGTATATCTATGATAATATCCTTCAAGTTTTCTGTGTCATCTTTGAAAGAAAGATTTGTTGGAACACAGTGTACTTATTCATTTATACGTTGTCTATAGCTGATTTTACACTACAGTGGAGAGGGGAATTATTAGCAATAGAGACAAGAGAACATGCAAAGCCTATACTATTTCCTGTCAGACCCATTAAGCAAAAAGACTACTGACCCCTGAACAGAGTTGTTGTTGATGTGATTACACTTTTGTTAATCCCACGGGATGTCAGTTCCTGTGGCGTATCTCATTAGCCCATTAACATGGTTTATCTCATTACATTGGAGCAACAATATATACTGTTGATTTGATTTGCATTCACATCTTCTCAGTTGAAGTTTATAGATGTTAAATAACCAGTTTGTTTTTGAGAAGTCACAGACTCCTAAAACAGCTCCTTGAAGCCACATGACTGAGCTGCCAGGTAGAGCCTCTGTTCACTTCCCTACATATCCCAGAACAATCTATAATTACAACCAAAAACAATTTCTGCACAATTGCTGTTGTTGACTCTGTGCCTTGCTATCTGCCAACTAAATAGGTCTGTGTCACTCTCATTTCAACCACATGTATGTGTTCTCAGTAATTGTAATGTTGTAGGTATTGGTTAAATTCTTGCTAAATCAATGAGTGGATGTCCACGTCTTTTGCATATTCTAGTGTATCAGTCTGAGATAGCACTACTAAATAACACATATTGCGTTGTTGAAAGGACATGGGCAGGATAAAAGTAACTGGATAGGTGAAATCAAAAAGATACAGCCTTCCTAGAGTAGTGGATGTCAATACATACAGGAGAAAGAAAAAAGGATAGAAGAAGGTTAAAAAGAAAAAAAAATATAATCACATTTAGCATTTAAATACGTGGTGCACACATACACACAGACATGTTCATGTGTGTTTAATGAACTGTTTTCATCTGTAATGATGACACACACCGCAACAGTCAAAGACCACATAACAAAACCGCAATGCAGACATTAGATGCCCTCTTTTAAGTTGTTGGCTATAGCTGTCTAAGAGAATTTCAAAACATGTAGCCATTTGCTGTTTCTGTGGTTTACACAGCAAAAGTGGAAGGTGAGTCTCTGTTCCTGAAGACACCATGCACTTCAAAAACACTTCTCAATGGCCCTTGGTCTGAAAGTGGTCTGAGTACCCGTCCTTGAGGACTAGCTTTAATGGTACCAGGAAGCATCATGCAAACTTCCAAAGGAGGCAGGCACCCAACAGTTCTACTCAGTTCTAATCAATCATATTCATGACCACCATAGCATAAGTTTACATGTCCCTTGGAAGATAAACAACTGCTGTCTAAGTGTACTTAAGATCCAATAACAGAAGAAGGTACCCAAAACCTTGCCATCTAAACAGTGCTAGTAAAATCATCATCATTGGAGAATTTATCACTCATCTACAAAACCAGCATAATCCCTAATAGCAAGTTATAAACATTTGTCCTTAGAGCCACCGATAAGTACAATCTTTATTTTTCATCAGCAAAATGTATCTTTGTAACTGAAATAGACCACTTCTGAAAACTATGCCCCATCCAAATGAAGAGCCATGGAGATCAGTCCAGTGGATACATCTAAAAATCCATCACCTAAGCTTTAGGGAACATCATAAAAAGTTTGGAGAGACTAAAGAGCTAAAAAAG
Source organism: Micromys minutus (assembly GCF_963924665.1). Taxonomy (NCBI): domain Eukaryota; kingdom Metazoa; phylum Chordata; class Mammalia; order Rodentia; family Muridae; genus Micromys; species Micromys minutus. The sequence continues at coordinate 24,041,291 of NC_137974.1, read as the reverse complement.
CTAGGGCTTTACTGTGAGACTCTCTTCCTAGTAACCTCAGATTATCATTGTAGACAATCCTGCTAGAAACATCAGAAGCTACACCTGTAAAGTTTTACCAACATAACTACCCAAATATGGTCTGAAGAAGGGGGACACAAACAAACATGCCAAACTGTAGAGGGAAAATCCTAAGAAACCTCAACCTAAGTCATACACAAAGAATTATAGGCCACCTAATAAAGCTTCACGGCAGGAGAGGTGCACCTCACAAGGAAGAGCAAACCAATTGATTCTCCAATTTCAGTCAACCCTGGAACATACATAAATGTAACAAAATATGGACTTGATAAGTTATATTTAGAATAAAAAATGTAACTAGGGTAAAATCTCAAAATTAAGACAAAATTCAGTGTTTGGACCTTCTTTAGATCCAGATTCAAGTAAACAATTTTTTTTTAAAAAAACAGATTTTATGAGCATTGTTATACTTGCAGGCTCAGCACTTAGGAGGAAACAGAGGAAGCATTAAAACCTCAGGGATAGTTTGGTCTGTAGAGTGAGTTCCAACGAGTTGGGCCCCCCTAGAAAAATCTTTCTCAAGAACAAATAAATAAAGGCTAAAAATGAATTTTTGTCTCAGATTTGGATGCTAAAATGTCTAAGATCAAGGTGCCAACCAGCTTACTATTTTCAGTGTTTGGTAAGGGTTCTAATCCTGCCTGAGGACCTTAGAATTTGTGCCTCAAAATGTGCAAAGAGAAGGTGAGGAGGGAGAGAAGGGATAAGCAAATGCAGGGATATCTTCCCCTCTACCTCCTCTGTTCCTTCCTTCCTTCCTTCCTTCCTTCCTTCCTTCCTTCCTTTCTTTCTTTCTTTCTTTCTTTCTTTCTTTCTTTCTTTCTTTCTGTCTGCCTTCTCCTCTTTATCTTCCTCTTTTTTTTTTTAACAACATGTTTATTATACATTTTATTTTAATTTTCCTCTCTTGGTTCTAGTTGCACGAGAAGAGGGTTCACCTCCTATGGCATCATTTAACCCTATTCATTTGCTCTTTTGAGAATTCCTTCTGTCTACTACTCCATACAAAATCACAAAGACATACCAAAAGAGAAGAGTGCTCCAAAGCAACTGCATTGGTAATTCTCCACCTAATGTAGATGATGGCTTCTCAGCAGTCTGTAGCTGGACACACCCCTCTTCAGTTAATCTTCTCCAGCTGATATAGTCTAGCACTCCCTAAGAGCCCCAGGCCATGTGCAATTAGAAAATCTGGCAGAGAATGTATACAGAGAAGAGAATCTGGTCAGAAAATTCTCATAATCCATTGACCTTCCTTAACCATTCCCTTTATGAGGTCAGCTGTCAACAAATTAGCTGAGGATGGTCTCTCTTTCTCTTGTAAGCTGCATAGCTGATTGGATGAAGCCAGTGATTGTTTTGTTTTTTTTGTTTGTTTGTTTATTTGTTCTTTTTTGTTTTGTCTTGTGGAGGACCATGTGCTACTATACCTGCTGTATATTATAACCTCAGTTTTCCCTGTGGAAACATAAGAGACCAATCTATGACATTTAAGAGGGAAAAAGTTACCTAAATTCCTAAAAAGTATCACTCATGTCATAGATATAGGCTAATCTCCTTGACCCAATTTTTCCTATCTTAAAAAAATTTTTTTCTTAAATTGAACAACTTTATTTTAAAAACTAAGATAAATGTACAGATTTTAAGCATTTTTTGCATAAAAGTATATGAATAAATATTTGTCAGTACTTGATTTTTTTAAAGGTTTGATGCTATGCATTAGAATCTTACTAGTTACAATGAGCATAAAGTACATGTAAAAGAAGTTGTAACCTGGAAATAGTCAAAGTTTTCTTGGTGTGTAAAAATTAAGCATACTGGTTTTTCATTTTCTTTCTTTCTTTTTTTTATTTTTAAGCCTTTGTTTTTCTTGAACTTCATATAGTCTGTGAGTTGTTTCTGGAGTGTTCAGAGCTTTCTGAGGTTAGTATTTGATTATCAGTGACTGCATATTATGTTTGTTCTTTTGTAACTGGGTTACCTCAATCAGGATGATATTCTCTAGATGCGTACATTTTCTTAAGAATTTCGTTAAGTCATTGTTTCTGATAGCTGAGTAGTACTCCATTGTGTAAATATATCACAATTTTTGTATCAATTCATCTACTGAAGGATATCTAGGTTCTTTGCAGTTTCTGGGTATTATAATTAGGGCTGCTATGAACATTGCGGTGCATGTATCTTTGTTGTATATTGGAGTATCTCTGGGATAAATGCCCAGAAGTGAAATAACGGGATCTTCAGGTAGTACTATGTCCAATTTTCTGAGGAATCGCCAGACTGATTTTCAGAGTGGTTGTACAAATTTACAACCCCACCAAAAGTGGAGCAGTGTTCCTCTTTCTCCGCACCCTTGCCAGCATGTGCTATCATCTTAATTTTTGATCATAGCCATTCTGGTTGGTGAGAGGTGGAATCTCAGGGTTGTTTTGATTGGCATTTCCTTGATGGCTAATTATTTCGAGCACTTCCTTAGATGTTTATCAGGCATTCCATATTCCTCAATTGAGAACGTTATGTTTAGCTCTGTAGCCCATTTACTAATAGGGTTCTTTGATTCTGATGTATAACTTCTGAAGTTCTTTGTATACCTTGGATATTAGGCTTCTATTAGATGTGGGGTTGGTAAAGATCTTTTCCCAATCTGTTGGCTGCCTTTTTGATTATTTGACAGTGTCCTTAGCCTTACAGAAAATTTGCAATCTCATTAAGTCCAATTTGTCGGCATTTGACCTTAGAGAACGAGCCATTGGTGTTCTGTTTAGGAAATTTTCTTCTGTGCCTATGTGTTCTAAGGTTTTCCCTCCTTTCTCTTCTAATAGGTTCAGTGTACCTAGTTTAATGTGGAGATCTTTGATTCACTTACACTTAAGCTTTGTAAAAGGAGATAAGAAAGGGTCTATTTTAATTCTTCTGCATGCTGAGTGCAAGTTGGACCAACACCATTTGTTGAAGAGGCTGTCCTTTTTCCATTGAATGTTACAGCTCTTTGTCAAAAATCAGATGACCATATATGTGAGGGCTCATTTCTGGATCTTCTATTCTATTCCATTGATCCACTTGCTTATCTCTGTACCAGTACCATGCAGTTTTTAACACAATTGCCTTGTAATATAGCTTAAGGCCAGGGATGGTGATTCCCGCAGATGTTTGCTTGTTGTTGAGAATGGCTTTCACTATTCTCGGTCTTTTGATATCCCAGATAAAATTGCACATTGCTCTTTCCAACTTTATGAGGAATCAAGTTGGAATTTTGATGGGGATTGCATTGAAACTATATGTTGCTTTTGGTAAGATGGCCATTTTTACAATCTTGATCCTTCCAATCCATGATCATGGTAGATCTTTTTATATTCAGAGATCTTCCTCAATTTTTTCTTTAGAGATTTGAAATTCTTGTCATACAGGTCCTTCATTTGCTTAGTTAGATTCAAACCAAGGTATTTCATATTGTTTGTGACTATTGTGAAAGGTATCTTTTCCCTAATTTCTTTCTCCTCATGTTAGTACTTTGAGTAGAGGAAGGCTTCTGATTTGAGTTAATTTTCTCTCCAGCCACTTTGCTCCACTTGTTTATCAGCTGTAGAAATTCTCTGGTGGAATTTATGAGGTCACTTACATACACTATCGTCTCATCTGCAAACAGTGATGTTTTTACTCCTTCCTTTCTTATTTGTATCCCTTTGATTTCCTTTTGCAGTCTAATTGCTTCAGCCAGGACTTCTAGAACTATGTTGAATAGGTAGGGGGAGAGTGTCTAGTCCCTGATTTTAATGGGATTGATTCAAATTTCTCACCATTAAGTTTGATGTTGACTATTGGTTTGCTCTATATTGCTTTTATTATGTTTAAGTATAGGCCTTGGATTCCTGTTCTTTCCAAGACTTTAAAAATGAAGGGGTGTTGAATTATATCAAATGCTTTCTCAGAATCTGGTGATATGACTATGTGGTTTTTTTTTTCTTTGAATTTGTTTATACGGTAGAGTAAGTTGATTCATTTCCGTATATTAAACCATCCCTGCATCCTAGGGATGAGGAGAATGATGGTTTTGATGTGTTCTTGGATTCAGTTTACAAGGATTTTGTTGAGTATTTTTGCATCAATGTTCATAAGTGAGATTGATCTGAAGTTCTCTCTCCTTGTTGGGTCTGTGTTGTTTAGGAACAAGGGAAATTGTGGCCTTGAAAAATATGTTAGGTAGTGTTCCATCTGACTCTATTTTGTGGAATAGTTTGGAGAGTATTAGGTATTAGGTCGTCAATAAATGTCTGATAGAATTCTGCACTGAACCCATCTGGACCTGGGCTTTATTTGGTTGGGAGGTTTTCATGACTGCTTCTACTTCTTCAGATGTTAGGAGATTTTTTAGATGGTCATGGTTTAACTTTAGTACCTGGTATCTGCCTTGGAATTCATCCATTTCCTCCAGATTTTCCAGCTTTGTTGAGTATGGGCTTTTGTAGTAGGATCTGATGATTTATTGAATTTCCTCATTTTCACTTGTTATGTCTCTACTTTCTTTCTAATTTTGTTAATTTGGATACTCTCTCTTTGCTGTCTAGTTAGTCTGGCTAGGGGTTTATCAATCTAGTTAATTTTCTTAAAGAACCAGCTCTTGGTTTTGTTGATTCTTTGAATGATTGTTTTTGTTTTTATTTGGTCAATTTCTGTGCTGAGTTTGATTATTTCTTGCTGTATACTCGTCTTGGGTGTATCTGCTTACTTTTTTTCTGTCAAGTTGCTAGTGTATGCTCTCTCCATTTTCTTTTTGAAAGTACTCATCACTATGAGTTTTCTTTTCAGTACTGCTTTCATTGTATCACATAGATTTGGGTATGGTGTGTTTTCATTTTCATTAAATTCTAGAAAACCCTTAATTTTTTCTTTATTTCTTCTTTGACCATGCTATAGATTAATAGAGCATTGTTTAGTTTCCATGTGTATATGAGCTTTTTGTTTTCTTTGTGATTATTAAATACCAGCTTTAGACCATGGTGTTCTGATAGGATGCATGGGAGTATTTCAATTTTCTTATATCTATTGAGGCTTGTTTTGTAACCAATTATATGGTCAATTTTGGAGAATGTGTCATGAGGTGGGGAGAAGAAGGTGTGTTCTTTTGTTTTAGGATGATATGTTCTGTAGATGTCTATTAATTCCATTTAGTTCATAACCTCTGCTAGTTTCACTGTGTCCTTGTTCAGTTTCTTTTGCCATGATCTGTCCATTGATGAGAGTGGGGTGTTGAAGTCTTCCACTACTGTTGTGTGGGGTGCAATGTATTTTGTGAGCTTTAGTATGGTTCCTTTTATGAATATGGTTGCTGTTGCATTTGGAGCATATATGTTAAGGATTGAGAGTTCCTCCTGACAAATTTTCCCTGTAAAGAGTAAAAAGTGTCCCTAAGTGCTTTTAGTATGCTTTCTTTGCTTTGGACACTTGGCACTTTGACTATTAAGTATCTGGAGGAATTTCTTTTTTGGTCCAATCTGTTTGGAGTTCTGTAGGCTTCTTTTACTTTCACGGTCATCTCATTCTTAAGGGTAGGGAAGTTTTCTTCTATGATTTTGTTGAAGATATTTACTGTGCCTCTTAGTTGATATTCTTCGCCCTCTTCTATTCCTATTATTCTTAGGTTTGGTCTTCTCATTGTGTCCTGGATCTCCTGGACATTTTGGGTTTGGAACATTTTTGGCTTTTGCTTCTTCTCTGACTGTTTTGTCTATGTTTTCGATGTTGTGTTCGGCCCCTGAGATTCCCTCTTCCATCTCTTGTAGTCTGTTAGAGATGCTTGCATCTGTGACGACTGATTTCCTTTTAGGTTTTCTACCTCCATGGTTGTCTGTTTTAGTGTTTTCTTTATTGTTTCCATTTCCATTTTAAATTCCTTCTTCAATTCCTTCATGTCTTTGGTTCTCTTTTTCTCTAGTTCTTTGATTTCTTTGAGTATTTTTTTTATTTCCTCTTTAAAAGCTTCTATTCTTTATGCTTTTCCTCCCTTTCTTAATCATCTCTATCGTCATCTTGAGGTATGATTTTGGGTCTAAGTTTTCTTTTTCTGGAGTGTTTGGCATTCCAGTATTTGCTTTGATGGGAGAGCTGGGTTCTGGTGTTGCCAGGTTGTCTTGGTTTCATTGGGTAAGTTCTTTTGCTTTCCTCTTGCCATCTTGTTGTCTGTGATTGTTTCCAGTCTCTCCCATGTACCTGGTCCTGTGTCCCTTGATCTCTGCTATTCCCAGTGGAAGATGGCCTGGGCATTTGTTTTGCATGCATGGGCCATCCGGGTGGAAACTGAGAACTTATGGCATGGTTCCTGCTCCCCTGAACCACTGGGGGAGGTGTGCTTTCCGTGTGCTCACTGAAGACCTCTCTGTGCTCCAGCTACTCAGAGAGCAGTCTCATCAGGCCTCTGTCCCTGGATCTCCACTCTTTCTGGTGGCAGATGGCCTTAGCAATGCCCGTTCTTCATGCACGGTCTCTTTGGGTGGAACCCAATTCCCTATGGCAGAGTTTTTGCTTTCCTGAACCAATGGGGGGAATGTGCTTTCAGTGTGCTCGTCCAAGACCTCTCTGTGCCCCGACTACTAGCAGAGCAGTCTCACCAGGCCTGTGTCCCTGGATCTCTGTTTTTCCTGGTCCAACTTCTCCTTTCAATATGATTTGTCTTTCTGTATATATTCTGTAGCTATAACAGTTGATTTTCCCCTACTTTAAATTTTAATAGTTGTATGATTAACATGGTGTCAGTTATTATTTTATTCCTTCCTAGGAGGTCTGAAGGTGCATGTTAATTGTTGGAATATTCAGAGTCCTAGATCAACAGTGATGGTGAGACTTGTATGTTGCCAGATTCTGTGGCATGTGCTCTGCTTGCCAAATGCACTTGCAGTTGATGAATTCTGGCCTACAAGAAGTGACTCTGCTCTTGTTTCTAGAACAGGCATCACCTGTAACATTACCTAACTCTGTATTGAACAAGCCCTTTGTCTCTAAATGTTAAGTTGGATAATTCCTAAAGTTCTGTTAGGCCTTAAGTGATGTGATCTTATGATTTAGATAGTGATAAAAAGCCAGAGTGTTCCTATTAATATAGAAGATTCATTTGAAAACAATGCATACAATTACAATATTGCTGATTTTTTAATATTTTTAAGTTAATTCAATAGCATCTGCTTGGTTGGTCTTTTTTGGTTGTTGTTGTTGTTGTGGTTATGGTTGTTGTTTTGTTTTGTTTTGTTTTTGAACGAATAATCTTAAATTTTATTGATATCTTTATTTAGAGAGAGGTCAGTATATCAAATCAGCTAAAGGGACTAACAAAAAGAGTCACATTGTCCTGTTCTATTTGTAGCTGCTGCTGCTCTCTCATATGTGTCCCTGTGACTCCAATTGACCCTTTAAATATACTGTTAAGCACATATTTTAAACATGACAAGATAATCAATAAACCTCATAAATATTGATGTCACTGGGAGGAATTGAATCTTCTGCTGGAGATCAGCATGTGAAGTGCAGCACCCACCTAGTAATTCTTCAAAAGTCCTGGAGAAAAAGCCATTGTCACATTATTTTTGCTTTCTTACTATGTCATTACAGATTGTGTCAAGGATGCCTGTCAGGCACTTGTACCAACACTGTTTTGAAGCCATGACATCATTTTGACAGTAATTTCCATTTTTCCATTATTCCATAAGAAGCCCCTCACATCTCCTGTTTTATGGCAACCATTTTACTGTCTCAGAACTCAGGCATCAACTGTGTGTATTGCTTGCAGGAAAAAAAAAATACTGAGGGGAAAAGAAAAAAGGCAGGTGGGTTGTTAATTAATATGTTAACGACTGGGGTAATCTTTGTATATCTTGGTAATATGAGAGAAGGTGATTGAACTGGCCTACCCTTTTAGGTTTCTGTTTAGTGACACCCCTATTTTTCAATCTCTTAATAGCACAAGCCCTATGGAGGGAAATCCTTGGCCTCCTCAATGCTTTCATTTGGAGGAATAGCATCAGCGTAGGTGATAGAAGGCAGTGGAAGCTGGTGAGATTTTAGTTCTTTGTGTACTTCAGCCTCCTCCTCCTATTCATGCACACTTCCAGTAAGTGGTTACACTAAAATCCTTCAGCTTATTGATGTCTCCTTCATCCTTCACTGCATGTTTGCATCTAGCTCAATCGGAATGGCCAGCATCACACATACTGAAAATAAATACACCCTGCAAGATTGCAATGGAGTATGGGACAGGCTTCTCCTTGGAGACTGGGGATATTACAAAAGTTTTTTGGTTCTTTCTCATTGTGTGATCTCTGCCCAGGTACAGTACAAGATATTACAAAATATAAAAACTTGGAAAGAGTTGTAGTAAGAAAGTAATGCTGAGTTCTTCTCCTCAAATGATGGCTTACCACATAAATAATTAAAAACCAAAACAAACGAACCGACAACTCACAAAATAACCACACACACACACACACACACACAAACAAAACAAAAAAACAAATTTAACAAGAATTAAAGTTCCAGGAGTTAGAATTGAGATAGGATATTTAAAATGGTTCTGGGACAAAATTTGAAGACCTTTGATACCTAAGTAGCTCACAGTCAGCACAGCCACGATTTCTATAGATTCTGGAGCTAGCTTCTTTCTGTGAAAGCTAGCTTTCTTACTTACAAGCTCTGTTAACTAAAGGCAGGTTTTTAACCTAGCTGTACCTCTGAGTATCCTGTAGAAAATAAGGTTATAGTGTCTTAACTCATAAGGTGGTTAATAATGTTTTAATATTTAAGGTGTCTAAATCAGTAAATGACACAGGTAAGTCCTTTTTCAGTAAATAGTCAATATAATTAGAAATGGTAATTTTTCATCATACTTTACTTTATTTTTAGGAGAAATTGTTGCAGCAAATACTCTCAGTTGCAAAGTTTTCTCTGGCCAAATCCTCTTTTCATAAGCTGACCACATGTAATGCACATGTCTATTACGCTAGGCCATCTAGTGTTCAGAAGGGCTTTCTCTAGTGGGTTTCCAGTTAGGCTGATCTAACAAAGTCATTTTTCAAATGATTTATTTATTTTATTTTATTTGAATTAACACTTTTGCTGAATGTATGTATAGGTACTGTGTACCAGGTACCTTTGGAGGTAAGGAGTAGGAGGGGGAGCTCCTGGAACTAGAGTTATAGATAGTTCTAAGTGCCCTGTAGTGCTGGGAACTAAATCTTGTCCTCTATAAGAACAGAATTCTTTCTAATCCCAACCAGGACATTCAGAAAAGGTTGCAGATAAGAGGGACAGAGCCACATAATCTATAGATTAGTCTATATGCTTTTTTTGTGAAAGCCCTTAGCAGCTGCAATTAAAAATACCTAATCATCTGATTTTAGGTCAATAAAAACAGGCAGATCTTCCATTATATCTTTCTCCCAGTAGAAATTTTGGCAGCACACGTCATAATTTGTCTTTTAAACTTTCTGTTTTCCTATACTGATCCTGTCTTGCTTGGTTTCCTCGCTAGCAGTGCAGAATGTTGAAATAAATTAAAGACCTTCACATGAGTCCTAGACATTTTCTTAAGATGACTTCTAGTTTGTGAGTGCTGTATGAGAAAAGAATAAATAAAAATAAAATAAAGAAAATTTAGAAAAATAAAAAAATAACAAAATATCTGCTTATTCAAAGTGTTAGCATGATGCATGAAAAATGAATGAAGGTGTCTATCAAGTGTCACACTAAGCTGGCAGAGTACATTGCATTCAGGTATAATTACAAAGTAGTGATTCTATGTTCATACCAATATACAGAGCACACAGTTATTTTCCTCCAAAGAATCAAGGTTTAAAGCTTTACCTCTCCTATAATAAATTTTCATGCCATATAACTTTTGTATAGTTTCCCTTCTGAAAGAGAATATTTTTGTTATTTTTCTAGGCTCACTTTTAAACTACAATAGATATGACTCAAAACTAAAAATGACTTTTAATTGTCTCATCAAATCCAAATTTCCTTTCATATGATTTTTTATAAATGTTTTAAGCATAAAACTAATTTTAAGGCAGTATTAAATATTTTATTAAATTTACATGATTAAGATCAAAACCAGTTCTCATTGAGATGTGTAAATTTTCTAGCTGTTTTTGAAATGCTCAAACTATAATAGACTCTTATGACTCATACTTAAAAACTAACTTAAAACTGGGCATAGTGCAGCACACTCTTAATCCCAGCACATGGGATGCATACACAGGTGGATCTCTGTGTGTATGAGGCCAGCCTGGTCTATAAAGGGAGTCCAAGACAGCCAGGGCTCTGTTACATTGAAAAACTCTGTCTCCAAAGAACAAAATCCAGAACTCAAAACCCCAAATCCAAAACGCAAACATCCAAAACTAAAACCAAATCCAAAACAGAAACAAAAACAAAAACAACAACAAAAACAAACTTAAGATGAACAATAAAAGGAACCAAGGTATGAGGACTTTGATAAAAACCTACAAAAATATAAGATTTAGCCAATGAAGTGAACAGAGGAGGTTTATACATGTCTTCCCTGATGAAGACATCATCTAAGCTCTCCCATATACACATACTTTTAGTCTGAATCAGGCACATCACCAAGCTCTTCAAGATCAATGAGTGACCATCCTCACCAACCTCTGGGACCTGGGAGAACACAGTTAGAAAGAAAATAAAACGCTGCAAAGCCAAGGTCTTCCTGGGATATGCATTTGTGAGAATCAGTTTTGATAATTAGCTTATTAAACAAGTATTAAAAATACCACCTTAAATATACTGAGCAAAAGCTTATAGACAGTATCTACAAACAAAACTGAACTATCAATGAATAAATATAAATCAAAAGAAGAAAAGAAAAAAGTTGATTTGATTCTGAATTAAAAAATAAATATTTCCCCAAATTGGCAAATATGGATTACAGTGTAAGAGTCCATGATTTACCTAAGAATGACACCCTGGACTCAAATAGGATGTAAATGCAAAGTATGTTTTATTCTTCAAGATCCAGCATGCTTGGGTCTCATATTGCCAAAATAGAAGGACAACCAAGTAAGGTTGCAGACCTGATTTAAAGGACATTAGGGAATTCTGGGCTGGGTGACCTTTATGTTAATTTGATGTGTCCATCTCTAGGGACGTTCCTTTACTGGGGTGTGGAGCTGGAAACTTGCTGGGGAGATCTAGGAACTGTTGCTGAGGAAGTCTGGAAACTGCTGCTGACCCATTGCCCTTACCGCAGGCCAGGTGGCAGATCAGCTGGACTTGCCTGGAATCACCTAGTTCTTGGCAACAGAGACTTAGGCCTAGTCTACTTTACTGCCAATTTGAAGCCTATCATGTAATCAGCCTAGCCTTCTCAACAGGAAGCTAAAAGGCTTCTGCACAACACAGAATAGTATTAGCAGAGCTTATACAGTGGGTGCAGCTCTACCCTTTACAACAGGAAAGGGAGGAATGTAGTGTGGAGCAAGTGAGGAGTGGGTAAGGGCATAGGTAACAGAAAAATGGAGAAGAAGCTAGCGGGATGGGAAGCATATATTAGGGAGAAGCAGGAGATGGGGAATGACATGACAAAAACCAAACTTTGCTGATAAATTACATGCTGAAACATTTGTTTACTAATTTAAAAAATTCATATAACTGAAGAAAAATTTCATTTTAAGAATTCAAAGACAGTTTCTTAGCAAGAGGAGTGGGAGTCAACATATTTTAAAATGAGGCAATAGAAACCATTGGGTCCAAGGGACAGAAAGCAAACAAACAAAAACCTGTTTAAATATAAATGGGTCTACTAGAACTGTAGGGCCTTGGGAAAACCGTCAGAGACATGAGATAAGAAAGCAAAAAGAAGAGTAGAAAGAGTACTTTTTAAAGTCACTTAAAACTTTCCAAATTTGAATACTTTAATATAATTGTTGCAAAACTCAACAAACTTCAATGGGATGAATTACAAGCGACCTACACCACAGCACTTTATAATTATGTTGTTAAAAAGCCTTTGAAACAAGCAAAGGGGTGACTTATCACAAACAAGGGATCTTTGATCAGACTGCCAAAAATTTTCTCATCAGAAATCTCAGAGACCTGGAGTCACTGGACTAACAGATGAAAACAAAGCCAGAAAACAGCTCATGTCAGTGTTGGAAGAGTCCTATATTTAACAAAGCCATCCTGAAAAGGAGAAAAAACAAGTAAGGAATGCCCTGTCCAATAAAACCAGAAGACCTTCAATGCCATGGTGAGGATCCTGAGGGAAGACCTGAGGATGGAAAAAACATGTACAGTTACTTGTGGTGAGGGAGAAACGAATGTTTCTGGAAATGCAAACACATGAGTATTTATAAACACTGGTGTAATTGTGATGATGTGTAACTCGCCTTTTGTTTTCTATAAATACTAACAGATTAATGTTTTCAGAGTTATGGCTTATATTTGGGATACAATATATGTAGATGTAATTTTGTGAAGTCTGTAGTGAAAAGGGGCTGGGGTGTATGTAACTACTAAAGAAGAAAACCTTTTTGTGTTATTAATGCTACACTTGCAAAAATTTCAATTTAGGATGTTACAATATCCATGGTATTCTTAAAGAACAGAGATAAGACATATATTAAAAATGATAAATTGAGTGTCCCATTTAAAAATTATATAAAAAAGAGTATAATGTAAGAGATAAAGGGTAAATAGCTTTATAACATGGAAAACAAAAAGGAAGTGACAGAAGTCATGTCTTATTTATAATTACTTTAGATGTAAATAGATTAAAGTCTTCTATTAAAAGACAGAATAGCAGGGTGGATTTGTAAACCTTAGGTAGCTATGGTCTTTCTATAGCTGATGCACTTTGTAAGATGCAAATCCATTGAACACGAAGGCATAGAAAAGGATACTCCATAAAACAAGATCTCATATGGAAATAATATTATCAATCTAAATAGCATTTAAATACAAGGCTAGGAGATGTAGGTCAGTGTCAAACAAATGACTTTTAAGTACATAGGCACATAGAACAATTATCAGCATTCATAAGTTTAATAACAGTCCCTCAAATATGCAAGGCAAGATCGAACCAATTAGGCCATAGAGTTCTACAGTTGAAACAAGAACTTTCAATATTTTCAAAATGAATAAAATAAGCAGAAAGCAGATAAACAGCATACAGTAAATGTTCTTATTTGATAGCAATGGAAAGTGTGTTTTTTTTCATGTCTTCCCAGGAAAGATTGTAAGCTGGGTTAGCAAATTAAGTATCCATAGAATTTAAACTACACATCCCAGTATAACTTCTCAGATCACATTGGGATGGAGTAAAAATTGAAGCATTAGGAAAGTGAGAAAATTCATGGATTTGTAGACATTAAATCTCAGCATTTTAAAATTCTTTGGAACTTATTTTTAAAGAAAGAGATTTGCTACCAAGTCCAGAATAATCTTGAACTCACTGTGTGGCAGAGGCTGTCTTGGAAATTTCCATCTACTTGCTTGTGTCCCTGACTGAATTGCAGGCATGTGTCACCATGTCAGTAAGTAAACAGCATCCACTCATACAGCCATGTAACAAAATTAAAATGTTAAGAGAAATCAGGAAAGAGTTAGAAATGAGTGAAAATTTATACCCGAAATATCAAAATGTATTAGGCAGTAGAAGCAGTGCTCAGGGAGGTATTTATATCTATAAACACACCATAACACAAGAATAGACTTCAACTCAATAACAACTTTACAAAGCAATTGCCTCATAAAAGCAAAACAACTTAAGTACAGAGTTGTTTAAAAAAAAAAAAAAAAAAGAGGATGGAAATGATAAAGATTGCAACCAAGACAAATGGAAGAAGATAGAGAAAAATAATAGAAAATAGAAATAGAAAAGAATTTAAAGAAAAGATAATTCTCTGAGAAGCTCAACAAAATCAGTAAAATCTGACTTCAATGAAATTTTAAAAAAGAAGAGGCTCAACTTGTAATATATATATATATATATATATATATATATATATAGAGAGAGAGAGAGAGAGAGAGAGAGAGAGAGAGAGAGAGACTAAGATACAGCTGTGAGGCAACAAATTGGAGCTTAGATAAAACTGGCAAAGCCTTCTGATACTAAATCGCTAAGAAATACAACAATCTTAAATCATTTCTAAATAGTAAGAAAATTGTTTGAGGCCACTGAGTGGCTCAACTGGTGTATAAAGTTGCTTGCTGTTTAATTCTGAACACCTGAGTTTGATCCTTGGTCACAGGTAGAGGGGGGCTTAGTGAGCCAACAACAGTAATTTGTCCTTTGATATCCATAAGGCCCCAGACACATCATGTATATTTGTACACACACACACACACACACACACACACAAAGTAAATAACTTCTTTTTAAAAGATTAAATCACTAGTTGAAAATGTGATAGAAAAATTCATTTTTTCCGAGACATTATTTCTTTATGTAGCTCAGGCTGTCCTGGAAGGCACTTTGTAGACCAAGTTGGCCTGGGACTCAGAGATCTGCTTGCCTGCCTGCCTTTGTCTGGGATTGAAGGTGTGTGCCACCATGCCTTCGCTTGTATCCTACTTCAATGGAACTAATCCCAGCTCTCTCCAGACTTCCGAAAAATTAAGGCAAATACTTTTATTGGAAAAGGAAGTTTCTTGTATGTAGTCTTTCAACTTTTTCGGGGTCACATGCATTTGGCCTTTGGCTCAGAACAATTGCTTGCCAGGAGATAAAGAATGCATAGTGCCTCCACTGAGCTCATTGCTTCATGTGTGAATACCTTCTGCACTGCAAGTTCACTGTGTACTCTCAAATTCTGCATAGGCATGTGTATCAATTGTTCTAAGTAATTCTTTTTTGTGTTTCCAACTCTACTGATTGAGAAGAGTGCATTTTGTTGCTAGAGAAGAGAGCCAAATCACATCCAATTTTACTGTCATTTCTCTGTGGTATTTTGAAGCACTGGAGTATGCTGCTTTCAGTTTGGCGACATCAAATGATAGTGTGATGTAATATGTTTGATTGTATAGATTCCTCAGTAGTACATTGTAATCATCTTTGCTAACGTTCATGTAGTGGAGTCCTCTTCAGCATTTGTAAAAATGTCCAACTATCTATATAAACCTAACAAAGATAATATATAAAAACTACAGGTAGATATTTTTATACATTTATTTAAATATACTATAAATTGACATCTTCTAATGGTTGCATAGCATTATTATATGAACATTTTTAAACAAGTAAGCATGTTTCATAAAATAAAAATCAGTTGGTATAATATACTAGATTAATTATAATGAAGGAGGAAAAACAACACTTTATTTACTGCAGGAAAAACATCCCCCTAAAAGAATATCATTTTGTAATAAAGACTCTCAACAAATTATAAACAGAAGGTGCTGCAGGAGCGTTATATAGCCTGTATGAAACCAGAATATTAAACACCACCCAACAATGAAGGGCTTAGAACAATCCGTTTAATTTACAACATAGTAAGGGCACCATGTTTCCACTCTGGCTAGTTCTAAACAGGAGAGTGTTAGAAATTCTAGCCAGAGTAATTAGACAAGAAAAAAAAATGTGAAAGCTTTCAAACTAACAAAAAAAAGGAAATAAAATTATGCCTGTTTATAGATGATATTAATTAAGTATAGAAGACACTAAAAAGCCCTATACAAAGCAAAATCTGCTAGAACTAATGTGGAAATACCACATCTGTAAAATTTCCATATATGAACAATAAGGAATCAGAAAATATTAAGGGGTTAGTTTAATTTCTAATATATTTAAGTTTTAGTAAAAACTTTAAGAAGAAAAAAAGAGCACAAAAGAAGCTCATTACAAATGATTAAAGAACTTGAAATTAAAACTACAATGAGATACAAGCTCGTATCTGTTAGAGTAGCTACTACCAAAATGAACAATTGTTTGTGATGATGTAGAAAAATAAAAAAAAAATTAAAAGGGAACACATTTAATTGTGGTTTAGAATGTAAAACTGTGTGGATTGTGTAGAAAATGATTTGAGAGTGCCTTTCTCAAAAACAAAACAACATAATTGCCAAACACCCACACAATTCCACATCTTCACCCAACAGAAGCTGAGATACCTCTAGCAAAACACACATTAAAAAAAAAAACACACATATAGTTAATGTGTTTTGCATATTAACCTCCTGTTTAAAAACTAAAATCTTAGATGTATAAAGACATATAAAGACCTAAAAATATAAAGAAAAGCGATTTATTTTGTTTAAGTTTTTATGAAGAACAGGACATAGACTGAACAAAGTATATGATTCATTCATAATAATTTCGAAATAAACAGATACGGGCTATTCCTTTGATCCATCCATGTTTGTGTTAGGTTTTATTACTTCCCTCTGACTGTAGGCAGAAACCCAATAGAATGATATACATTAGAAAAAAAGCAGAGAATTATTTTATCTTTTTTTTCAGACAGACTTCTTTATTTAAATTGGATATTTTCTATATTTATATTTCAATTGTTATCCCATCCCCCACCTCTGCACTCCCATCCACCTCTCATTGCTTCCTTAAAGGTGCTCCCTCTCCCAACCACCCTTTCCCACCTCAGCACCTTGGCATTCCCCTACATTGAAAAAATGAGTCTGCCCTGGACCAAAAGCCTTTTCTCCCATTGATGCTGTCCTCTGCTACATGTGCACCTGGAGCCATGGATCTCTCCACGTGAACTCATTGGTTGGTAGTTTAGTCCCTGGGAGCTCTGGAGGGTTTGGTTGTTTGATAATGTTATTTCCCATTGGGTTGCAAACATTTTCAGCTCCTTCAGTCCTCTTTCTAGTTCCTCCCTTGTGGTCCCCGTGCTCAGTCCGATGGTTATCTGCAAACATCCTCCTCTGTATCAGTATGGCTCTGGCAGATCCTCTGAGGAGGCGTCCATATCAGGCTCCTGCCAGGAAGCACTAAAGGAATAATTGCAGGACAAAGAGTGTAGTAGAGATTGAAGAAAAGGCCATCTATGGTCTGTCCCACCTAGGGATCCATCCCATTTTCAGACACCAAACCCAGACAGTATTGCTGATGCCAAAAAGTGCCTCCTGACAACAGCCTGGTATAGTGTTCCCCTGAGAGCCTCTGCCAGAGCCTGATCAATACAGATGTGGATGCTTGCAGTGAACCATCGGATTGAGCACTGGGACCCCCAATAGAAAAGGGGAAGCACAGAATAAGATAAGGTGGATTGCATCCCCATAGAAAGAACAACAGTATCAACCGACTAGACCTCTCCCCTCCAACCCCCAGAGCTCCCAGGGACTAAACTACCAACCAGAGAGTACACATGGAGAGACCCATGACTCCAGCTACATATGTAGCAGAGGATGGCCTTATCTGGCATCAATGGGAGGGGAGGCCCTTGGTCATTTGGAGGCTTGATGGCCTAGTGTAGGGGAATGCTAAGGCTGTAAGTGGGGAGTAGGTGGGTGGATGGGGGAAAATCTTCATAGAAGCAGTGGGGAGGAGAGATGGGATAGGGGATTTGTAAAGAGGAAACCAGGAAAGAGGGCAACAGTTGAAATGTAAATAAATTAAGTAACCCATTAAAAATATTAAAGCAATATAAAAAAGGAAATGAAGAAAATAAGGGTATTCTATCTGGGAAGAGAGAGGGTCGGTGCACTGAGGCCTTTCCACACAAAAGCTTTCTATGCAATCAGCAAATAGAAAAGTGGTCCAAGAGGATGACTAGATGTACAGAACATCATTAAACTTAATTATCAGAGACAGAAGAAATCCCCTTAGGTCATCAAGAAAATAATCAAACATTGCAAAGAGAAAACACTTTTGGACCAAATATGTACTCATTCAGAAGAGCTCATTTTGCCACTTGAGTGCGAAGAATTTACCCTGTAAATACACATACTTGATTTCCTCTGCACATAGTAAATACCAAATGCCGCAAAGGCCAAGTGCAGATACTATGTTTCTTAGATATTCTTTGAACATTGTTAATTAAGAAGTTAAAGGCACATAATGAACCTCAATTTTCTGTTTCTTCATGCAATTGAAGGTGATAACACTAGAGCCATTGGAAGTATCGAACAGAACTTGGCGTTTATTATTCGCCAAGCGTGCAAAGGTAAAATTCCATTTTAAATATTGATTGATTGACACAGCTCAGTTCTGATTGCTGCCTCTGAATTATCACTGCTTCCATAGTCAGGAACACAAGTTACCTGAATCAGAACTCTACAGAGCAGGCAAATCTCCCTCTTGCAATGTCTGAGGCAGTACTGCTGCCAAGGCAGGCCAATCAAGTTATAATGGGCTCTAATTAGCACTCCGCAAGCTGTTAAATTCTTTACCTGCAGCTGAATGGCAGTTTAAAAGGTGTGAAATTTTTTCTTTCCTTTGAAAACATCACAGAGTTAATTTTTCCTCCTAATCTCTTTCTTATATCTTAAAGTCCTTAGGAAGAACAAAAGTAAAAAGAGAAAAGATGGTTGAGACGTGAAAGGTTGTTATTATATATAAATATATATATATATATATTTAATCTCTTAGAATCAGAGAATACCTGGTTTGGCTACCATCCCTCAGTTTTCAGGTCTATAAAATGGGATTGAAACAAGAATCCATACCTTGAAGAGGCATTGTGAAGAACAATTTTTAATGTTTATTATGGTCTTTGAAGTTGAAAAAAATGTTTTATGTGCTAAGTTGTAATCACCAACCTAAGCCCAGGCAGAAATATTAGAAAAATTAAACTGGTGCTGGATGAAGAGAAATGGTATGTTTAATACATATAGTTTCATTTCTGACACTAGAAAAAAATTTTATGCAATTGAGATCTAAAGCAAAAGTCTGTCCATTTTCTCTGCTGATCTGAACTGGTTACATCCAGCTCTTCAGCTTGCAAAAGCAGCATCTTTCTTACATTACAGCCATTCTTCCATGTCCTCCAATATGAAAAAAAATGAATTTAGTACACACAGGTGTAAAGTATAATTGTGCATGAAAAATTATTTACAAAACAGAGGAGAATGATTCACTGATCACATTCATGTTTGGTGTCTCTTTTCAGTTCCTCTTTACATTTCATAATTATTATTATAGGCTTAGAAAATTTGAACCATATTGTGTGTTTCTTTGGTGCCATTTCTACTTGGGAACATCATCACATTTGCACTGCCATCAATAAACCTGAGAATAACCATTGGATGTTCAGATTTTTAATAAATTTTATCTAGACCCCAACTTTTAGACTTCAAATATAAGTGAGAGTTACTATAGCATATGAACAACATGTCCAAGTTTTCAATCTGGAAAACAGACATATATTCTTAGCGGAAATTTGTGTTGACCCAAAGAGAGACAAAAGTTTTGCAATCTGTATTCATAGTATATATTCTGTGGCTATGAAATACTGTGAGGCTTTTTACAAAGCACTCATGAAAAAGAAACAACTGAGTTAAAATGAGGACCAACTTGAAAGACACAGGTTAGCATGCTGGCCTGGGTTGTGCTGTTGTGATTGCAGTGCTACCAGTCTAGCCTTCTGTATGAGCACCTGTGGGTCTGTCACACCCGTAATCTATCTTCTCTCACACGAACTCCCCACCTAAATTCATTCATTACTGGTCACCTTCAATTGGGAGCATTGTAATGACCAGGGACTTATCTGTCTGAATCTGAGTACACTGTCTCCTCCCTTTCTCCTGATTTTATCTGGTTAATGGCTCTGCTTTTACATGGACTATCAGTGACAGACTTTCATATTATCCATACTATCATGTTCTACCTACCATCCGCTAGTGATTGGCCCATTCACTGTTATTCCTGAGCACTGCTTAAGTCCTCTTACATTTCCATAGCCACCCACATTAGTTTATGTCACTTTTGGCCACTGTTTAAATAAGGGAGGTTCATCTGGTGTCAGAATAAGTCCTGGACTTTTGCTTTAAAGATTTTATTTTACTGTTTTAAACATATGTGTGTTTGTTTGTGTAGGGATATATGCACATGAATATAGTTGCTCACTTTGTGTGTGAACATGAATGTAGTTGCCCACAGAGGCCAGCCAAGAGCTTTGGATCTTCTGGAGTCACTGGACACAGGTAAAGTCATCCACTGTTTGTGCCTCTCTACATCGATGATATTCTCTCAATACCACTGAGCCATCTCTTCAGGCCCATGACCAATTTTTTAAAGCAAAGACATGAGACTTCAGAAAGCATCTAAGATGGCTTTCAGGATTTCTTAAATAATATGGCTTAAGGTGAACAGACCTGGGCACTGAACAAAAACAAACAAACAGAATGGTATCATTGTTGATTTGAGAAAATAACAAGTTTGCAGCTTTTTACTACTTATAGCAAGGGTAAGAGTCCAGGAGAATATACTGTTGGCCTAGTTTAAACAATGTATCAAACCAACTCTTGGCCACATTTGTGAACAATACCTTGAGGTGTGACTTTATAGTTAGTAGGACCAAGCTATGAGGTATCATACATGATGCTCTAAATCCCAGAGTTTCCACTTGTGCCTTCCTCATTTCCATTCTGCATGTATCCCAAGGGAGAAGTTTTAGGACAGAATATAAGCAGAACGATCATGTCTCATGAGAAGCCTTGCAAATATTGTATGTTTTTTTATGAGAAAACAGAATTCTACAGAGCTTTATGAACTGGCTTCTTCTTATTCTATAGCCTCCCATTTTGTTTGATCAGTCTCCTTCGATGTAACCCATGTGCTGAACCCTACACAAAAGTTTCTTGGTAGCACACTTTATTCATTGTTTTGAATCTTTCAGAATATACTCTGCATGGAGAACTCAATTCTATTTTCTCCCTGTTCAAATCATGACCATTTCTAAAATCTCCAGAAAGACAACTTAGAATAACCACCTCCAGACCCCCAAAGTCCAGGGAAATGGGGTTATGACACTTCTTTAATTATTTCCAGCTGAATATGGGCATTGAGATATCTTTGAGGGGGAGTAGGGAAAATGGGGGAGTTATTTGGCCTTAAGAGGGCCACACCAACAATTGTTGTAGTCTCTGATGTTTGTCCTGACTGGATCGAGCTGAAAGTCCCTGAAATCAGGAGTTCAAGCAGGTCAGTTCAGCATGTCCGTCAATGAGACTCATGGAAGCTGTAAGTTCTATAATATATAAATCTCAAAACAAAATTTTAGTATCAACAAGATCACTTTTCTGTTTAATTCCCTAGAATCTAGTTCTTCAGGGGGGTTCCCTTCATCATATCTGATCCATATAACTGTGGTAGGTGTATAGACACTAATCACCTTCAGTTGGCAACCAGGAAAGTTTGTATCCTACCTTCTTTTCCAGAGGTCTAATGAAACAACCAAACATCCCACAATTCTAATCATTTTGAAAATAGGTATTCTCTCCCAATCATAAAAACAATTTAATCACATTTCTATTAATACCTGCTAATAAGAAGCAGGCAACTAGTCAAACCAGGATTTTAACCCAAAATTCCCATGGAGCCCACGTTCAAAGAATATGAGTTTCCTGTAGACTTTGATACACTATCTATCTGTTATGCTCTCTACCTAGAGCCATAAACTTTTATTTATTAATACATTTTATAATATCTATCTGTTGTGCTCTCTGCCTTAAACCACAAATATCCACCAATGCCTGCTCACAGCAGGCAATTATCACTGCTCTGTACTTAGGAGGTAGCAATTTTTTCCTATCCTAGTTCTAAACCCTGGGTGAAATTCCCCACATGATTTGGACAAAATCTGTATGTAAATTATCCTAAAAGCAAGTAAACCAGTCTTTGAATTAAATCATACTCTAATCAACATCTGCTAAGGAAGCAGGCAGCTTATATTCTCTAGTTCTCTGACTCAGAGCAACCATCTTGTCTCTTTTCACAGCAGGGAACCTCAGAACTCTCTTTCTTTGTTTAAAGATTCCCAGACTTGAGGCACCAAGTGATTCCTCTCACTGAGAAACCACTTCTCCCATCTGCTTGCTATGAACTAAATCTCTGACTCTCAGGCTAAGAAGTTTAAGTTTCAGGTGGATTGTTGCCCACCATGTTAAATGTCATCTGTTGCGGGAAATATTAAAAAACTACCATTTCACATTATGCAAGCTACTCTCTATTCTTGGAGGTCTCACCACTTCTATGGCTAGCCTCATGTAGTGACTGTTCATCTCATGGTTTTCTTGCTGAGGATCCTGCTCATTTTCTCAGCCATCTGTCCCCTGTGGTTAGCTGTCACAAATCCCTGTAACCCAGTAAAATCAAAACTTTAGAGGCTTGTATAAAAATTACAATTCTAGAGGCTCGTAATTTATCTGTCAGATCTATATTAGTAAATTCTCAACCTACAAGAGGTCAGCACAATGAACTTAAAACTCAATTGATATAAACACAAGCTGCACACCTAGATTTGGCAAACATACTCTACTTCTCATTTAATCATCTATCTAAGAAATCTCTAATACTTATGGCTCTCAGGACTGTGTGGTTCTGGCTCGTCTTCCTCTCCTATAGGTTCCATCTTGTTTCTTCCTTTCCATCTCCTGCTTTGTCCCTCTGTCCCTCAGTAGTCCCCTCTAAAATTCTCAGCCCTCCTTCTTTTATCACTGTCTAATCACAGGCTCTAGCCTTATCTTTTACGTGCCTTCACTTGCTTGCAGACAGCAATCTACACAGATAACAAATATCTCAAATTCCAGAACAGAATCTTTTGGGTAATAAACAGTCTAAGAATTTGGTTAACCAATACTCAAAACAGAAAACAGTTTTATTTTTGTCCAGAAAGCTGAATAACTGGTAACAGCTTCTGCCTTGGTACCAAACAGAACCTCTATTTCAAATGCCACTTTCTTTACATAGGGAGTAGTATTTGATTCAGTCTATTTTGATGATCCAAGAACTAAATAGATGCCAGTTCCTTTTGAAGCAACAATCTCATATGCAAAGCAAGGTAGCAAAGCCATAGGTTGCTGATATTTTTACACCCATGGGACAGGTATGTATGTAATCTCAGACACATATGCATACACACCCACCAAATATTCTAACAAGATCTTTCACCTTATTGCATGAGAGAATTGAACTTCCAGGATTCTCTGTCATCAACTCTGTCATTGTCCAATCTCAAAAACAGAGTAAGAAAAACACTAATGGCATTAGCACTCAGACTGATGAGCTATGGATGATCTGTTTTAATGCTTTACCTTTGAATATTTCTTAGATAACACATATGAAGATTGCCTTTATCACTGAGTTCATTTTGGATCACTGGAATTGTAAAATATATCATATTATTATATAAAAGAAAAGGCTAACATTTTAGGTGTAAACCTCTAAAACTGAAATCTATACTATGAGACAAAAACACTATTGACAACTACATAATGGTGCTTTATAAATCTTATAAATAAAACACTTACAGATAAAGTTATAAAATATAGTTTTCTGTGCTACGCTAAAACTCAAATATGATATTGAAAGTGAAATATGATTTTTATGTAAATATAATATTACCATTTTTATTGTATGTTTAAAAACAAGTATTAGCTATTATTTATTCAGAGGTAAAAAAAAAAAAAAAAAAAAAAAAACTTTGGAAAGAGCATTGCTGATAAAGAAAGAAGAATGTCCTTAAAAATTGGTCAACTGTTTATGAGAATTAAAGTAATATTTTGCATGGATCTGGCTATCTTAATTTGCTTTCTCTTTCTTTCATAAACAGCAGTACTAAATGCAATTTGTGGAAACAATGTTATTTTTCTTTATTTTACCTTACTTCTTTCCTTGCCTCCTTTTCTTTCCTTCCTACCTTCTTCCCCTTCCTCTGTCCCTCCATCCCTCTCTCCTATCTTTTCCTTTCTCCCCTCCTCCTCTTCCTCCACCTCTTCCTCTTTCTGTCCTATTTACTACCAGGTCACACTGCATCACTGAGGGAAGAAAGGGCAGAAAATTAAGCAAGACCTAAAAAGGAAGCAGTGGAAAAATACTGCTTAGTGGCTTGCTCTTAGCTAGTTTTCTTGTACAGTGTGCCTAGAGATGGTTCTTCCCACTATGGCCTGGACTCTCCCACAGTAAACATCATTTACCCACATAAATTACTGGTCATTCAGTTTGCCACAGACATAGCCACAGGCTAATCTGACAGAGGCAAATGTTCCAGTGAGCTTTCCTCTTCCCAGGTGACTGAAGATTGTGTCAAGTTGACAGTAAAAACAAAGTCATTAGCTAGTATGCACAGACTGCCTTAGAGTGAAAGACAGGTTTTTGAGGTTTGCAAAAGGAGGCAGGCTTAGAGTCGGCCTCCTAATGATGGGCTGAAGTAATGAAGGGTACTTCCTCTTAAATTCCCACACACTTTGACATGCCAGATCAGTATTTTTGTATTTGTAAGGCAAGTATGTGTATTTATGTGTATGCATTTGTTTTTGTATGTATGTATTTGTGCACGGTCAAAGAGAAGAAAGCAAATGGGATGGTGTAACCCATTTTTGATTCTTGATAAAGGATGTCTATCCCACTCATCAGCATACATATGATAGCCCAAACCTGGTACCACTCCAGTGGTTAGACACTGGTTTTGTATAACTTTAGTTCCTTTGAACATCTGCTGACTCCCTTTGTCTCCTCTGTGTTCTATATATGTTTTCTATGAGATTTTCACACTACACACACTACACACTACACACACACACACACACACACACACACACACAATCCTCCTTTTTTGACATGCCAACCTTCTGGAGGCAGATTGCTTTATACGACCTCACAAGGAATTACCCAAGCATCTACACCAATATTTCATCAAAATCCTAGTTTGCTGACATTATAATGAATAGTGTGCTATTTATAAAGGCATGGGACAGGGGAGGTTGACAAGTAACTGGTCAGCCACCTAGAGCAAACTCTCAAGTGTTCATTAGTATAGCACAGCCTGAAATAGCCTTTTTGGAGCTAGAGTGGTTATCCATGCCCAAGCAAATGATGGTCAGATGTTGGTTGTTCTCAGCTAGTTATTTATTTCATTTTGTGTGTTTATTTTTACAAGTATAAGTTCTCATGGTTTCAACTATCATGTCTGTACTCAGTTCTTAAATTTAAATATCTCACTCCGAACTTTTTCCCCTGAATCTCAGTATGTCCTCTAAATGGTATTAAAGGAAATGAGCACTTAATCTTGCATTAAAATTAATCACTGAAAGCATTGACAAATTTCCCTGAATAAAGTATATGTTCAATAAAAGAGAATTCTTATTTTCACAGCTAAGATAATTATCCAGTCACTACCAAATCTATTCTTGCTTCTAACACTCACATTTTGGGTAATTTCTAAGGATGCATGGGCCCACCTTGCAAAATTGAAATTCATTTGAACTCAATCTTCTCCCTCATCTTACATATTTAAACAACTTCGCCCTATAAATATGTCTTGCACTTTTTTATTTTGAGATGTATCCATTATTATTGCTCTCTCGCAGCCAAAAGGTAGGATAAATATTTCTGAGACTACAAACAGTATTATTAACAATGAAGTGATTTCTATCCATAGGGCAGCTACCCATTAGCCCTTTGTGTGAAATGGAGTCATGATGATTGGAACAAGCCATAGATATTTTATTTGTGTGCTTAAAGACAGTGTCTCATTAGAGATCACAGGATGGATTTGAATTCTTGAATCTTCTGCCTTAGTCTCCTGAATACAGGCATTATAGACTTGTGCTGCCATGCCTGGCTTTGTAATGTGATATTCATTTTTAATAGGTCCTGACTTTTTGAGACTCTTGAGTTCTGCTTTCTTGTGGTAATGTCCGTAATATCAAACTTTATCCTCTCAGTTAAGCTAGCCAACTTTGATGAAAAAGAGCACCTGAGATCTTCTTTGGTTCTCTTTTGCAACACTGAGATGCTCTGATTTCTTAAGAAGTTTATGATATGCTAACTAGGAACAAAAGGAAAATGATTAGAGGAAATGCAAGCATCATTATCACAATTACTTTCCCAAATTATAGGGTTTTTAGCCCACAATTATCAAAACTAGGACCCAAAATACCAGTATAACTTGCTCTCTTTCCCAGCAGTGACCTGTCTGCTCTTGAGAAATCCAACCTTATCTTTCACCTGCCAAAGATCAACCTCCCATACAAATTGAATCTTTTTTTTTCAAAGTCAATTTAAAACAAAACTCCAAATTCTGGGGGGAATATTTTGAGTCTCTATTCATTCCCAATTCCTGATTTGCATTGGTAGTTTCTTGTGGAGATAATTAGTAGGAAGATTCCCTGAGTGTTGCCAGAATGCTATTTTTCTACATCGCCCAAGAGGAATCCCAATTCTCCATATCCTACTGTTTGGAGTCTCATCTTTTTCAGATTTCTCCAAAATAAGTATATAAGATGGCCTTTATGCTATAATATTCTTAGAGCTTAATTAAAAGTTGCACAGATAAGTTATCTTCACGAGCAGTCCAAAGATACACCACTGGGACATCTCTAGGAAGAGTCTTCCCTTCAGCGACATATGAGCTGCAGGTAAAGTCATGTTTATACAGCAATTGGTCTAAAACCAAGTTCTGAAATTCAGACATAAGCCAGGTCTTTCCACTCCTGGTTTTCCTATCGTTACTCTGCGACTCACAGAGAAAGCTTTGGATAGCAGAGATCTGTTGTCTCATATTCCAAGCCTTTTCTCCCAATTTGTTGCTACTTTAGCATTTTCATAGCTCCATGACTCAAAACACCCTTTCGTCAAGTTCTTTTATCCCTGGATGCTTTTGAAAATTTTCATTTTATAATGTTTCAAATGTGACCTTTGAAGTTTTATTTCACCATCATGATGTTGACCCATCCCCTTCCCTATCTCTCCCCCTGACTTTTTCTCTAGTTCTAGAATTAATTTTTTTTTTTTTGAATAGATAGAGTTGTTTTTGTGATTCCCGATCCTGGGTTTGTGTTTTTCCATATGAATCTGAGTAATGTTCTTTTAAAGTCTTCAAAAAATTGTGTTGGAATATTGATGGGGATTGTGTTGAATTTGTAGGTAGCTTTTGTAAGATGGCTGTTTTTTCTTTTTAATATGTTAATAATACAGATACATGAGCATCAGAAATCTATCCATTGACTATTATCTCCTTCAATTTTTTCATTAAAGACTTGAAGTTCTTGCTGTGCACATCTTTCACTTGCTTGATTAGAGTTTTCCCAATATATTTTATATGTTTGTGGTTATGGTGAAGGGTGTTGTTTCCTCAACCCATTTGTCCTGTGTACATAGGAGGGTTCCTGACTCTCTCTCTCTCTCTCTCTCTCTCTCTCTCTATATATATATATATATATATATATATACACACACACACACACATATATATATGTATATATGTGTATATATATTCCTACATCCAGTCACTTTTCTGAAGATGTTTATCAGCTGTAGGAGTTACCTGGTAGGATTTCTGTGGACCCTTATGTATAGTATCATATCATTTACAAACAGCAATACTTTGACTTCTGTCATATCACCCTGATCTCCTTTATTTCTCTTATTGCTCTGGCTACAACTTCCAGTACTATATTGAATAGATAAGGGAAGGATGGCCAGCCTTTTTGTGCCATGACTGTAAAGGAACTGCTCTGAGTTTCTCTAGTGTTCTTATGGAGGTAGTAACAGTGGAAGTGGGCCCTGCCTCAAAATCTTTTGCTTTCTTTTGAGAATCCCTTTACTCCTGTTGGGTTCTCTCATCCAGCCTTAATATGAGGACGGTACCTTGTCTTATTATAACCTGACATGCCAGGTTTGGCTGACATGTCTGGCAGGCTTGCCCTTTTGTGAAAGGAAGAGAGGAGGAGTGGGTCTAGAAACAAAATGGGGGTGCGGGGAAAAGGAAACTGTGGTAGAAATGTAATATATGATGAAAGAGTTAATTAAAAATAAAGAATTAATTCTAGGTCACCCTTCATTGTAACATTAGTTTCGTGCCTGTTGCTGGTTGCCTTTTATGTCTCTGTGATAAAATAATATAACCAAGGCAAGTTATTGAATAAAGAGTTTACTCAGGTTTTGAAGGCCAAAGGAGTAAGGGGTTGTCATCAAAGTAAGCATGGAAAAAGCTGCAGACAGGACATCGAGAGCAGAAAGCCTAGAGTACACATCTTCAAATACAAACACAATGCAGAGACATTAACTCAAAGTAGAAAGAAGTCTTTATTTTTCAAACCTGTTACAAGTTCTGTTCCTTTACTAGCAAGATCATTCCACCTTAACCTTTACAAATGGCATGACCAACTGAGACCATGTAGATATTTAAATGTATAAGATTATGCGGGACATTTCTTATTCAAACCAGTATAGCATACTTATAACACACTTCTGTGCATAATGCACATCTTGACATGCCAACTTTTATTACCAAGTAGAATTTCAGAAATAATTAGCTAAATTGATGATATTTGTATCTGTAACCACTATGATGGAGGAGGGAGACTCAGAGTACTGAACTAATTTTCTTCTAATAAATCTTTTCTGCTTCTTTTTTTATTGGATATATTTTATTTATATTTCAAATGTTATCCCCTTTCCTGGTCTGAACTAATGTTCAATGATTATTCTTGTGTGTGCTATTAATTCTCCACTTGAAGTTAGAACTGCCAAAATATTAAGAATGCATTGTTCAAATCCAGATACTCAAAGCCAGTTTCACATTCAGGTTCGTTCCTTAGCATTTATTTCATTGTCTCGAAAGGTTCTGCTAGGTTCATGAGGTTTGCAGTATCACAGTGGCACATGTGGGCTTGATTTTCCATTGATTTACTTGAGGATTTGTTCAACTTCTTAAACTTTAATCTGTTATGGGAAATTCTCATTCACTACCCCATCACCTTTTTTCCCTCCACGCCTTGTTTTTCCCACTCAACTGTCCATAGTTTCTTCCAGAATTCTGATTAAATAGAAAATTAATTCATTTGACCATTGATACCTTTTAATCTCTTACATTTTATTTGTTCTCTTTTAAAACTGCATTGTGAATGATTTCTTGTGACTTCTTAGATCACCTGTTTGAAAACTTTTTTCATCAAAATTATAGTTTCACACATATATATGTATATATAAATATATATATATATATATATATATATATATATATATATATATTCTATTTTCTTTATCTGTTTATTTTGGAAATCTGCATTGATCTATAGCCTTTATATAGTCGAAACTACTCTTCTTTGTAGATATTCAAATATTTTATTTTTAATTAAAAATTATACTTATTTCAATATTTCAAGCCTAGTAAGTTGTTGTATCAAAAGTCTGTAATCCCAAAACTGGAAGAGTGAGACTAAAAATCAAGAGTTCAAGGCCATCTGTGGTTATTGGAGGCTTTGTTACAAACCAAGCAACCATCTAACTAAACAAACCGGTCTTTAATGTCAATGCTGTTCTTTCTACATTAAATGATTTTTTTTATGGAAAATTTTTTCTTAGAAAACTCAACATGATAATTTTTCCAGTGTAGGATAAAAATTTATTTCTCTACAGAGAAGAGGTTTTGATTTTTGTTTGTTTTTCTTTTTATTTGTTTTGGGTTTTTTTTTCTTTTTTTTTCTTTTCTTTTGTTGTTGTTCTTATGCCTGAGTCCTACTACTATGATACTGCCTGTGTTGGTTTGAATGTGCCTTGCCCATGGAAAGTGGTACTATTAGTATGGTTGGCCTTAGTGGAGAGGTGTAGTGTCATTAGAGGAAGTATGTCACTAATGTGTAGTCTAATGTCACTCTAATGTGTAGGTGTGCTTTGAGGTCTCCAAGGCTCCAGCTGTGCCTAATGTGGAATTCCAGTCTCCTCCTGGCTGTCTATAGAACAGAGTTTCCTGCTGCTGCCTTTGGACCAGGGTGTAGAATTTTTGGTTCTTCCAGCCAAATATCAGTTCCAAAGCTATCAGGCTTCCTACCTTAATGACAATGAACTAAACCTCTGAAACGGAAAGGCAGTCCTAACTAAATGTTTGTCTTTGTAAGAGTTGCTTTGGTCATGGTGTTTGTTCATAGCAAAGGACACACAAACTAAGACACTATCAACCATGATCATTTCTGCCAACCTTTTTGTGAGGATTTTGCCCAAAATAGGTATGTGCTAGATTTAGGCACCAGTCCTTTTAAGGGCCTTTTACTTGTAATCTTGAATCTGAATTGGGAACTTTCATCCTGCTCTCCAAGTTTCCCCTATTGGTACAAAAGTAACTTTTCTATAAGTGTTGGTTTTGAGGTCACTTCCCCTCCCCATCCCTATCAGTTGAGCTCAGGTAAAAGCCTCCTATTGGAGTACAACTGGAAGGCACACGAGCTTTGAATATTTTGATTCCTGTACAAGAAGTTGTGAACATCACAATTCATGGTTCTGCTTAGGAAGCTCACAGGAAAAGAGACAAGAAAATCATTGATAGCAATAGTTTTGATGGAGATAGTGGTGGTGTTCATAGGAGATATGGAAGGAAGCTCTACAGTCCAAGTTTCTAACTTTATTTATTTTTTGTGTTCAAACCTTACATCTTTGTCATGTCAGTGCTTACATGATGTGTACAAGGCTGTAATTCAAGCATTTGATTCCTTTTGAACAAGAATGAGGCTTAACATCCCATGACCCAAGAGGAAAGAAAATAGTGCATTTCAAAGTATAAAGCAATTCAGTCATACCAAGCACTATCTGCAAAAATCAAGTAACTTGGATTTTATATTTTGTATTTCTCATTTTTAACTTTTTTTTTACAGATTCTAGATTATTGTAAAAATCTAACAAAAATCTGTTCACTACATTTTTTATTATTTGTATGCTCAGTGGATGGAGGGTTAAGCAGCTTTCTTGAGTAGGGCATACCTTTAAAAATATGTTCCATTGAATGGAACAAAGTAAGGGATTCAGATATTTACATATGGAAAATAAATAGATATCCTTCTTTAACAGTATATCAAATGACAAGAATTTTAAACCATTTAAACAACTCTAAGCATTGTCCCAATTAAGCAAGCAGGGAAGTGTTAAAAGTTTTTTCAAAGGGGTTTGTGGGAAGTTTTCCCTTGAGATAGGAGTATAGCCATAAGCTTATTTTGCCTATGGGATAGGTGGGTTTGACAACAAGCCTCACTTTTAGGAACTAAAACACATTTATGGCAGGGATTTGAACCAAGATGATCACTTTCTGAACATTTAAGAACTTATTGACTACTGAACTCCTGTTACCATATTAAGATAAAAACAGAACTAGGCATCTGTTGCATGTGCCTGTTCAGTTTTTTTCCCTTTCCTTTATTTTTTTTAAATCAGGTAGTAGCCCTGGGACTGATTAATTCAGTCTTTTCTTCTCCCAGACTCAGTTACAGGATAAGTCAATCAGATTTTCTTTCCTAAGAATCTGAATCTGTAATGAAGTCACAGATGCTCAAATTTATTACATTGTCAGATTATAAAAGACAGTAGCCTTGAGTTTTTGCCTCGAATTCCCAAACCTGCTGGTCTAATTCCTTTTAATTCTCACTTTTATTTATTCAGCTTTTCTTTTAATCATAAAAAATATTCTACATAAAACCCTTTCAAGAAAGTCCTGTTTTTCTTTTTCTATTGAATGAAACTCAAGAATTATAACAGAAAAATAGTTTTATTAATTTTTAGCATTGGCAAGCCTCCTTCAAGGCTCAGAGATGCACTTCATCTATAAGTAGGAAGGAACATTGAGGACAGCATCCCATTCATATAAGTTGATACAAATATTGACACAAAGGACATTGTAGCTGAGTATAGGCATCAAGAAGTTTCAAGCTTACTTCTATTCATAGCTTATAGATGAATTTATACATTAGCAATGCTCCTCCTCTATAAAGTTCCTTGCTCACTCATCAAAATAAAAACAACAATCAGCACCATATAATGAAAACTGATCTTTGAAAAATCAAAGTTCCAGGAGCTTTATGTTAATCGCATCATCTAAATTACTGAACAAATTTTGATGCACATGTAACTGCATTGGGTGTCTGTTAAAAAAAACTTAGAATTTAAGCTAGTCCTAAACTTTTGTTTTCAGAAAAGAGTCCTTTCTGAAGAGTTCAATTTTTTATTAATTCTTTATAATTTTTTATAATTAATTTTATTAATTTTTTATAATTCATGGTTTGGTCCATGCTTTGTATATATGCAGACACATATAAGTAGGTTTTCTTTAAAATTAGTTTGATATTTTTATTTATAATAAATAAAACACATTAAAGGGACACTACACCTTAGGATACTTTACATAATTTAGTGACAAAATGACTTTCTCAGGAAGAGACCGACTATCCTTGGTGAAGATCCATGTTAATACATAGAAAGGCTTTTAGAAGAAAGATTTGCTGATGCAGAAAACACTTCTAAAGAACCCAAAGTGCTCCCAGGTCTATTTGAAACCTCATTTGCAATGATCAGAGCTGTTTACTATCCACCCTATGATTTCTGATAATGCCATCTGCATTCACTTGTGTTGTTTCAGGAATGTATGTAGATAAAACTCCTGTAAGCTGTCAGCCTTATCACTCTGTGATAGTAAGAGGGTTAGATGCAGATTAATTGCAATGGCTGGAGTCCTACCCAATAACCCTTTACAACACTTGCCATTAGCTGCATTCTTAGAAGACATATGGAACCTCTCCTAGAGTGATTGGGTTTTAGTTACACTTACCTGATCCTCTCAGCTATACGAATTTTATGTTTTCATCTAGTATATCTCCAAGAACAAGAAAAAGAGAAGGTTTTTGTCTCTCTCTCTCTCTCTCTCTGATCATTGTAATCCTTGGCTCTAAGAAAAAGATTCTTACAGATTAAAGAGTCAAATGGAGGTCTGCAAGGGAGACACGTAGTGTTAGCCATCAGGCCCCTGTGATATTTTTTCCAGCGGCTGAGATAATATGTGTTCCATGGAGGCAAACCTCATTGAAACCCAGAATCCTCAATGTAAGAGAGAATCCAGTTCATCTAAATATTCCATATCCTCTGTTTAGAAATATCCCAGCCCATCCTTGGATAAGAAAGTGCTTAAGAAAGGTGAAAAATCTATTTCCAATGGTATATTTGTGATCTTTTTTTCTAGTCTCACTCCACTTGTATTCTACAAGGAATAATCTTTACAGCAGATTCTCGATATATTGATCTAGATACCATAAATATAAACTAAAGTAGTAAACACTGGATTTTTGTTCTGGGTTTCCCGTTGTCTCACTCACTGATCAACCTCTTCTATGTAGCATCACCAAGCACATCAGATACTGGCATTACTGATGTTTCATCTATATTATTTACACCGAACGACTTTCTTTTCTACTAAAAGAAATATCATATCATTGCTCAGATGTCTCTGCCTTATAAGGTGAAGTATGGTAGTAGTATTTTAGGCCTTGATTGACAGCTTTCAATCAGCTAAACCTCAAATCTCTGAAACTTAAACTACATTTGTGTAAAATGAGATTTTGCAATAAATTTAAAGCAATAGAACTTAACACATCTTAATTGCTTCTATTGAATCTAGGTCTTCAATTGTTAATAAACCGCATCACTGGGGAAATTATTTTTAATGAACAGTTATGTGTCTCCTAACTGAAATTTAATTCGTCAAGATCCATAAATAAGAATCTTTTAAAAATATGTGAAAAACATCTTCCTAAGTAGTCATGCATTGCTTTTAAATCAGAAGAAAAGGGTTACTGAAGAATGTTAATATAATTTAGGTTACATATATCTTATTAAGTTAAATATTTTAATTATAGCTAATACTGAGTTATTTTATGTCCTTCAGTAGAAATTGTGTTAATTGATCTCTAATGCCCATGAAATAGAAGCAATCGATTTAAAGATAAAGTCATGTTTTGGTAGGATGTCACAAAGGAATATGAATAAGTTCTGTAGTATACGGATTTTAGAAAGCTTGGAGGGCTATTGACCAAACGAAGACAATCTAAGGTACTCAGTGGGTCACTGATGCTGCTGTTGAACAGTCCAGGATGTTGCTGCTCAGTACTATATACTCTTTATGTGTTCAGGCTCTGATCATTGTTGGATGAGTTCAACACTACATACATCTCTTATGATCAGGTTTAGAACATATGGTTTTAGTACTGGGGCTTACTAGTAATCCACAGTTTTATTGTCATTCATATAAAATCATTTCCAGGTTCTGAGCCAGAGAGAAGGAATGTCTAGTAGGGTCATTTTTTTCTCAGTTTCTAGTAGATGGAGACTAGAAATTTCCCCTTAAGCTTTCTTAGGAAGAGGTGAAAGGAAAGGTTTTGCCATTTACCAAGACTCACTGAAAAAGATGTTCTCCAGCAAAAACAAGCATTTAGGTATTAGCCCACAAGGTGAAATTGATCCAAGTAATGGGACTTTCTCAGTCCATTGATGTTCCATTTAAACTTAACTTTCTCACTCTTAATCAAAACACTCTACTGTCTTATTTTTAAACATGACATTTACATTTAAACTTATTTAATTTGAGTTTTGGGGTAGATACTGGTCTGTGGTCTCATTTTTAAGGATAAAGGAGAGAAACAGATTTGTCTTTGTATGATATAATAGAATGATATAATTCAAGTTACATTTCATTCAAATAACTTAGAGAATGAGTTTTGTAGTAAATATACTTGAAAGATTCATACAAAGTTTAAAAATCAAATGAAACGAAGAGTGTAGATGAAAGGACATAGGGTGAGAGAAGTGACAGAACTGACATTCAGTGTCATGATTATTCAAGGAGTGTTTAGTAAGGCTGTCAAAAACAATGGAGGAAAACCATATTGAGTTGAAAATCGTAAAGATTCCTCCCTAGTACCCAAACAATGGGTTTTAACTCAACTTCAAATTATTTTATTTTAAGAACCGCCATAAAAGATCTAAATAACTAGGTGTCATATAGTCTTTACTGAATAAAGCATAAGTCTTCTCTGAAGAATATTCCAGGACTTTAGAGAATGACTATATGTGACAGTCTTCATAGTATATATAAAAAACCCCCCAAATACTCAAGGAATCAAGGTATTATCAGTTAGAACCAACAGGATAAAAAAAATATTGTTCCTAAACCTTGAAGTAATCAGACATATTCTTTGGAGAGAATGCACCTCGCCCTGTAGAGACTTGGTGCCCTAGGGAGCAGTGATGCTGGGAGGAGGGGCACCTTCTTAGAGGCAAATGGGAAAGGAGATGGGGGAAAGAACTCTGCAAGGAGGGATAGGGAGAGGGTTAGCATTTGAGATTAAATAAATAAAATGATCAATTAATACCAATAAAATTATTGTACCCACAAGGACACTTACAGGGCACGATAGAAGTTTGGCAGTGGCATAGGAATAATGATAATAATACAACACTGAAATATAAAACATCCTCAAATAGGAATTTAGCAATTGAGATTGAACTGAAGAAAAACAGTGACATGGATGACAGAATATGCAGAAATATCTAACAAATCGGGTTGCCAGAAAATATGATAGATACAGTATAAAAGCTGTACTTCATATCATACAGCACACAGAATGGAGAGAGGAAAATGGAGGCAAAGCCATCTTTGATGTTACAATGGAACAAACAAAAATAGGACTTAACCCAGTAGACTCAAGAGGCTTCAAGTAAAATAAAAGGGAGGACATCAATGGTGAGATTGTTGGATTCTCAAGGGTGGCAGTGGTGGGACTGGGGTCTGTAGGAGAGCAGCCATCATACATGTCAGATGATATGGTGAAAACATCATAAGTAGTAGAGAAAGAAACGGATCCTTGGAAAATCCAACTAAGGGAAATAAATGAAGGAAATGTGGTCTAAAATATATGCCTGAATGACCATATAGAGGTAGATGCAGTATCTGCGTCCTGCCCCCATGAGAATCTGTTCAAAGACAGTCCTTGTGCCTACACCCAACCTCCCAAGGAAAGATGCAGGCTCAGTTAAAGATTGGAAAACTGCCCCTCCGGTCTTGGCAGCAAATCACATATAGACTCTATATCCCCACCAAGTCCTCTTTCCTTTATATCACATCTTCATTATCAGCACCTAATTTAAAGTTTGTGGATAGATTTGCCTTGCTGCATTCCCTATCTGCTCTTTCTGTTCTAACTTCCTCAACAGAAACAATTTGGCCTGAAATCTGGGGTCTCCTCCTTTAGTCTTCTGAGTTCTGTGGCTGTTTTCACTTTTCAACCCCTCTGTTTTATTATATTTAGTTGTTTTATCCTCTTCCTTTATCTTCGTTACAGCTTTTCTATGTGCTGTCTGTGTTTCTATGAAAGACAAATTCAGTAACAAGATAGAAATGTTGGAAATATTTATAAAATAAAATGATAAATGAGACAAGAGGTTTCATCTACTCTACTCTTATTCTATGCAACACTTAAAGTCATAGTCAATACAGTAAGACAAGAGGAGATAAATGGGGGTAAACATTTTAGAAAGGAAGTAAGAAATATTTCCTTTTGTAGAAAAAAAGATTCCATTCATAAAATAGACACTAACAAAATTGAAAAATCCTTATAATGAATTGAAAATACTTTTGCAAGAGTAGAAGAATACAAAAATCAAATAAAAATGCTCCTAACTTTTTTATATATCAATAGGAAAGATACTGATAAAGAAATCAGGAAAACGTGTAATCCATAATAGCCTCAGAATACTCTCTGTAATAAG
Organism: Micromys minutus; assembly: GCF_963924665.1. Lineage (NCBI taxonomy): Eukaryota > Metazoa > Chordata > Mammalia > Rodentia > Muridae > Micromys > Micromys minutus. The sequence goes on along the minus strand of NC_137974.1, from coordinate 24,004,534 downwards.
CCTAATCAAGTAAGTTAAAGACCTTTATAAGGAAGGTTTAGAGATATGAAAGAATGAATTTAAAGATCCTGGGCAATTAAAAGAGCCTTTATGGCCATGGATTGGTAGAACCAATATGACAAAACAGCCATGTTGCTAAAAGTGATCTGCAGAGTCAGCAAAGTTCCCATCAAAGTTCCAATTTATAAATATTCTTTATATAGAATAGAAAAGATAATAAAATCATAGAAGCACAAAATATCTCAAAAAGGGAAAGAAATCCTGAGCAAGAGGGACAATGCTAGGGTTATCACAGCATCTGAGTTCATGAAACACAATCTTCATTTGCTAGAAAAAAATGGATGCGTGCAACTGCAAATTATCAAATTAAGGAAATAATCATGACTCAGAATTACAAGCATTGCACTACTGTGTGTTATCTTTAGTTTTAATTTAGATCCTTGAATTTTGGTAAATACATAAAGCCACATGAATAAATACATAGATAGACAGACAGACAAGTGCTGACATATGATATTGAAGCAGAAAGAATGTGGGAAGAGAGGAGAATACAATGGGCTAGGTAGGGTAAGAGGAAAAATGAAAGGAAGGGGGCAGAAAGTCATCAAAACACATGCTATAATTGAAATCATTTGTTTTTTATAAAAGTTGGTACTATGTGTAATGAATATATAACAATTAAATGTACTCAGAAGAAGAAAGTACCAGCCTCAATTAAAAACAAGAAAAGACATCCATATTCAATAAACTCACATTATGATTATAAAAGTTAAATTTTATCAATGCAGAGTGAAGAAGCTTTAAAAATAAGTGTCGAATTGAGATTTTTAAGAAAAGGTATCTCTGGATGACACTGTTATTCTATGTCAAGGATGCACGCATGATTCCCTGGATTCAGGAGATCAATGGAATCTTATTTTAAAGTGGTGAAACCAATGTCTGTCACTTAGGAACTAGCTTGTCAATGCTGGGGTTGAACTCACGGGTTAGCACATTTTAGACAAGCACTCAGATAAACCCTGAACAGCCTTGGTTTCTCCATGTCCAAAGGTGCCTATTCTTGGTTACTTTCTGCCAGCTGTTGAAGGTCCCTTGGAATGTGTTTCATGTCCTTAGCCGCTCTAGTTTTCTTGAGCAGATACCACTCTTTTCACATATATTTATGCATCAACTTCTCAGGGGCTGTCTGCAGCTTCTCACTTTCCAGATGTTTCTTCGAAACTGGAGTGGAAGCTCATGACTCTGACCCTTACTCACGTAATTTTCCTGCTAAAACAACGCTGTTTGAATGACATACATAGCCACTGTCAGTTCAAGAAGCACCTGGGCATCCTTGGATCTTAGATGCAGGTACCCCTGATTACCCAGGCAGCCCACCAAGGATAAGTTAATCTGAAGAAAATTATCTACTAACCATAATGACAAAGACTTGATGTATTTTTTAAAAAAAGCCTTTCAAATAAGTTTAGGCTTTTACATCTTAAGCCTGGAATGTATTATACAAATGACAAAGTCAAGACATTTTTCTTACTCTAATGACATGAAGCATTTGCCTTTATATTAACGACATTACCACTTTAACCACCACACTTTCCTTGTTCTTAACCTTCAAAGGCAGTTCTTCTAAAGGAAGGGCACATTTTTTCAAATATCTTTGCTCTGCTTTTCCCTCTGATTCTCATTATAAATGTGGCCAAAAGCTGCTAGTAGTAACCTTAAAACAATCTGTATGGTAGGTTGCTTTGAAATCATTAAATCATTAAATCACAACATTAAATCATTCTTTCGATTTTATGCTTGCATTCACAAAAGGCCTAAGGGGAAAAATACCCAGCAAGTTATTTACTAAAGTATAATATATAGTTTCAAATCTATATTGGGATTCTTATTGCCACCTGAAACCTTATGAACACCTATACACTGTTTGCATTTTTATAATTATCCTGATGGTCTGAACTTAAATAGAACTAATATTAAGTCACTAATATTAAGCTACACATGTTGGGACATTCTACCTTGCATTTCCAAACTGCCCTTATTTCCTCCCACACACTGGAATCACCCTTCTTAACCACTTGTTTGCTTCACCATGTCAATGGTCTTACTCTCAGTACTAGTGTTTTCTATTTGTCAACAGTTTAATGAGTAAAACCTTTTGTTTTGGTTCATGGTCCCACAGGTTACTTCTGTGCTCATCAATCTCCACTTCTTTTAATCGGAGGCAAAGCAGAACATCAGGGTGGAAAGAATGTCTCTGGACAGCTCACCTATAGCAAACAGGAAGTAGAGAGAGAAAGGGAACAGTCTGAGGACTAAAGACACCTTTTCAAGGTATAGTTCACTTGCTGCTAAGTTAGTTGTGCCCCACACCAGCTCACTGTGAAAATTAGTCCCCTCTCCTACTAGTAAAAGTAGGGATAGGACTTAATCAGTAAATTTATATGTAGAATAGGTTAAATCACAAACAATCCATACACATTTCAATGTTGAATTTACCAGCTAGAAACCAAGCCTTTAAAACAGTAGCATTTTGATTGATACTTCTTACCCAAACCAGAAGACTGTGATATGTAAATTATTGTAAAATTATTTATTTTTTAATCTGTTTTTTTTTTTTTTTACAGTCCAGACTGTATCCCCCGCATAGTCTACACTCTAACTGTTCCATATCTCATACCTCCTTCCCCCATTTCCAAAGGGATATCCCAACCTCTCCATCCCCACCCTACCAGACCTCCTCAATTTCTGGAGCCTCAAGTCGTTGAGGATTAGGTTCATTTATTCTGACTATATCTAGACCGAACAGTCCTCTGTTGTATGTATTGGGGGCCTCATATCGGCTAGTATATGCATCCTGGTTGGTAATTCAGTGTCTGAGAGATCTTGGGGTTCAGGTTAATTTGAGACTGCTGATCTTCCTATAAGGTCTACCTCCTCCTCAGCTTCTTTCAGCTTTTCCTTACTTCAAACCAGCTTTTGTTCATTGGTTGGGTATAAATATTTGCATCTGACTCTTTCAGCTGCTTGTTGGACCTTTTGGGCAGCAGTCATGGTAGGCCACTGTTTGTAAGCACAGCATAGCATCAGTAATGGTGTCAGGTCTTGGGACTTCCCCTTGAACATAATCCCAGTTTTGGCTTGTCACTGGACCTCCTTTTCCATTTTTGTCCCTAAAGTTCTCCAGACAGGAACAATTCTCAGTAAGAGTTTTTGATTATGGATGGCAATATCATCCCTCCATTGGTGCCCTGTCTTTCTACTGGAGGTGAACTCTATAAGTTCCTACTCCTCACTAATTTCTTATAGGTTTTAAAATATATACCTTAAGAGATGGATAAAAAACTTAACAGTATGTCTAAAAGGAAAGAATAAGATCACATGAGAACCAAACACTTAAGACATTTGCCACTGGGAACAGCAGAGATCCAGGGACACAGGCCTGTCAAGACTGCATTATGAGAAGCCAGGGTGCAGAGAGGTATGGTTCGAGCATGCTGAAATTGCACCCCCCCATTGGTTCAGGAAAGCAGAAACCCTAGAATACGAATTTGGTGTCCGTCTGGAGGCCCTTGCCTGAAGACCAAGGGCTCAAGCCATTTTCCACCTAAAACAGCAGAGATCCAGGGACACAGGCCAGATACACAAGAGAGAGGAAAACCAATCACTGACAACAAGACCACATATAATCACAGAAAACAAGATGGCAAGATTAAAGCAAAAGAACTTACCCAGTGGAAACCAACACAACCAGGCAACATCAGAACCCAGCTTTTCCATCACAGCAAGCAATGGAATGCCAAGCACTACAGATAAAGAAGACTCAGACCTAATATAATACCTCAAAATGATGATGGAGATCTTTGAGAAGAGAGTGAAAAATTCACTTAAACAAGAATGTGAAGAAAACTATAAACAAATAGAAGCTTTAAAAAAGGAAACAAGAAAAACACTTAAAGAAATCAAAGAACTAAAGGAAAACAAAACCAAAGAGATAAAGGAATTGAAAATTGAAAGGCAACAAAAAAGAAAACACTACAAAGACAACCCTGAAGGTGGAAAACAAAAAAGAAATCAGGAGTCACTGATGCAAGCATCTCCACTAGATTACAAGAAATGGAAAAGAGAATCTCAGGGGCCAAATACAACATTGAAAACGTAGACAAAACGACCAGAGAAGATGCAAAAGCCAAAAAGCTTCTAACCCAAAATGTCCAGGAGATCCAGGAAACAATGAGAAGACCAAACCTAAGGATAATAGGAATAGAAGAGGGCAAAAAATATCAACTAAGAGGCACAGTAAATATCTTCAACAAATCGTAGAAGTAAACTTCTCTAACCTTAAGAATAAGATGACATTGAGAAAAGAAGCCTACAGAACTACAAATAGAGTGGACCAGAAAAGAAAATCATCCCAACACCAAAGTGTCAAAAACACCAATTGTCTAAAAAAAAAAATACAGAAAACTAAAAGCAGGAAGCAAAAAAAGGACATGCAACATATAAAGGCAGACCAATTAGAATTATACCCGATTTTTCAACAGAGACGATGAAAACAAAAAGATCCTGGACAAACATCATGCAGATACTAAGAGAACACAAGTTCAGCCCAGGCTGCGATACCCAACAAAACTCTCAATCACCATAGATGGAGAGACCAAGATATTCCAGGAAAAAACTAAATTTATACAATATTTGACTCCAAATACAGCACTACAATGAATTATAGGTGGAAAACCCAATACAAGGAGGGAAATTACATCCTAGTAAAAACAAGAAAATAACTAAGCAAGAAAACCAAAAGAAGAAAGACACACAGGCACAATTCTACCTCTAAAAGCAAAAATAGCAAAAAACAACAACCACTATTCCTTAATATCTGTCAACATTAATGGACTCAACTCCCCAATAAAAAGATATAGGCTATCAGACTGGATACATAGAAAAAAAAAACAGAAAAAACAAAAAAAACAAAACAAACAAACAAAAAAAAAAAAAAAACCAGCATTTAGCTGCATACAGGAAACTTATCTCAGAGACAAAGACAGACACTATCTCAGAGTAAAAGGGTGGGAAAAAAACCTTCCAAGCAAACAGCCCCAAGAAACAAGCTAGAGTTGCCATTCCAATATTGAATAAAGTAGATTTTCAACCAAAAGATATCAAAAAAGATAAGGAAGTATACTTTTTTACTCATTACAGGGAAAATTTATTAGGAGGAACTCTCAATCTTTAACATATATGCTCCAAATACAAGAGTACCTATATTCATAAAAGCAAACCTATAAAAGCCAAAAAACAAAATACATTGCAGCCCACACAATAATATTGGGAGACCTCAACACCCCACTCTCATCAATGGACAGATCATGGAATCAGAAACTGAACAAGGATGTAGTGAAACTAGCAGAGGTTATGAACTAATTGGAATTAGTAGACATCTACAGAACATTTCATCCTAAAACAAAAGAATACACCTTCTTCTCAGCACTTCATGGCACCTTCTTCAAAATTGACCATATAATCAGTCACAAAAACAAGCCTCAATAGATATAAGAAGATTGAAATACTCTCATGCATCCTATCAGATCACCATGGACTAAGGCTGGTCTTTAATAAAAACAAAGACAAAATAAAGCACATACACTCATGGAAACTAAACAATACTCTATTAAACCATAGCATGGTCAAAGAAGAAATAAAGAAAGATATTAAGATTTTTTAGAATTTAAAGAAAATGAAAATACAAAATACCCAAACCTGTGAGACACAATGAAAGCAATACTGAAAGGAAAACTCATAGCTCTGAGTGCTACCAAAAAGAAACTAGAGAGAGCATACACTAGCAACTTGACAGAACAAAATGAAACAGATACACCCAAGAGGAGTAGACAGCAAGAAATAATCAAATTCAGAGCAGAAATTGACCAAATAGAAACAGAAACAGCCATTTAAAGAATCAACAAAACCAAGAGCTGGTTCTTTGAGAAAATTAACAAGATTGATATTCCCTTAGCCAGACTAACTGGAGGGCAAATGGAGAATATCCAAATGAATAAAATCTGAAAGGAAAGTGGAGACATAAGAAATGAAACTCAGGAAATCCAATAATTTTCAGATCCTACTACAAAAGGCTATACTCAACAAAGCTGGAAAATCTGGAGAAAATGGATAAATCCTAGACAGATACTAAATACCAAAGTTAATTCAGGACCAGGTAAACCATCTAAATAATCCCATAACATCTAAAGAAATGGAAGCAGTCATCAAAAGCCTCCCAACCAAATAAAGCCCAGGTCCAGATGGGTTTAGTGCAAAATTCTATCAGACATTTATTGCAGACATAACAACAATACTCTCCAAACTATTCCACAAGATAGAATCAGATGGAATCCTACCTAATTTATTTTTTGAGGTCACAATAACACTTGTTCCTAAACCACACAAAGACCCTACAAGGAAAGAGAACTTCAAACCAATCTCACTTCTGAACATTGATGCAAAAGTACTCAACAAAATCCTTGCAAAATGAATCCAAGAGCACATAAAAATGATCATTCACCATGAGCAAGTAGGCTTCATCCCTGGGATGCAGGAATGGTTTAATATAAGGAAATCCATCGATATAATCCATCATATAAACAAACTAAAAGGAAAAAACCACATGGTCATCTCTCCAGTTGCTGAGAAAGCATTTGACAAAATTCAACACTTCTTCATATTCAAAGTCTTCAAAAGAACAGGAATCCAAGGCTCATAGCTAAACATAATAATAACAATATACAGAAAACCAATAATCAACATCAAACTTAACGGTGAGAAACTTGAAGCAATCCCACTAAAATCAGGGACTTGACGAGGCTGCCCACTCTCCCCCTACCTACTTAACATAGTACTTGAAGTCCTGGCCAGAGCAATTAGACAGCATAAGGAAATCAAAGGTATACAAATCAGAAAGGAAGAAGTAAAAATATCACTATTTGCAGATGAAATGATAGTATATGTAAGTTACCCCAAAAATTCCACCAGAGAACTTCTACCGCTGATAAACAACTTCAGCAAAGTGGCTAAATATAAAATCAACTCAAACAAATCAGTAGCCTTCCGATACTCAAAGGACAAACATGTGGAGAAAGAAATTATGGAAAAGATACCCTTCACAATAGTCACAAAAAATATGAAATTATTTGGTGTGACTCTAAGCAAGTGAAGGACTTGTATGACAAGAACTTCAGATCTCTATAGAAGGAAATCAAGGAAGATCTCAGAAGATGGAAAGATCTCCCATGCTCATGGATTGGAAGGATCAATATTGTAAAAATGGCCATCTTACCAAAAGCAATCTACATATTCAATGCAATCCCCATCAAAATTTCAACACAATTCTTCATAGAGTCGGAAAGAGCAATGTGCAAATTCATCTGGAATAACAAAAAATTCTAGAATATTGAAATCCATCCTCAACAACAAGAAAACATCTGTGGGAATCTCCTTTCCTGACCTCAAGCTATAATACAAGGCAATTGTGTTAAAAACTACATGGTAGTGGTACAGAGACTGGCATATGGATCAATGGAATAGAATAGAACATCCAGAAATGAGCCCTCACATATATGGTCATTTCATGCTTATGGTAACTAGTGGGATTTCTATGCATGCTATCAAACCTCTAAAACAATTAAGTACTAATAAAAATATTCTATAATGCCATGCCAAAATGCCTTTAAAATATGTATATGTATCCCTCTTTTTTAAAAATAAAGTGGTAAGAAAAAAAGGAGAAAATAATTATAAATAATTTTAGGTTTCCATTTTATAAGTTGAATGCTATTATATAATAAAACCAGTAGAATAGTCAAAAATTTGTAACTCTCATCTATCTGGGTAGTGGATAATGATCAGAACTAGGAAATATAGTTACCTCAAAAAGAAAAAGACAAACAATATGGATTGAAAATTAGTAATTACCAGCTACCTAGTTATTCAGTCATATCAATAATTACATTAAGCATGCCTGATCTAAAACCTCAAACTAAATGAAGAGAAATCCAGGTTCGAAAATGAAACCCAACAGTGTGCCATTTACAAAGATACATTTGAAATAAAAGAAAAAAAAAAAAAAGAAAAGATTAAAACAAAATGCAGAATGGTGCACAGTGCAGAATCCAAATGAAAACTGATGTATTTATTCTCAATTCTGGGTTTTAAAAATTTGATAAGAACACCTGGCATAATGGCATAAAAAAAACCACTCAAATCATTAGGAATAAAAGTTGCCTTTTGTGAAGCCAGTAGCATAGCCATAACTTACAGGCAAGTCCAAAATCAAGAGTAACTTTTAATAAAATTATCTCTGCAACTGATTTAATAAACAAGCAGTAAAAATAAAAATATTTAAACAATTTAGATAATAATGTTTGCCAATCTAACCTAAAGGGCTAGCCAAGGAAGACCTCAGATACTACAGTGTTTTGAGGTGTATGGGATATATATTTTTTAATTGACCATAATGTAGCATTAATGTGAATCTCAGCAAATATCATTTTCTTCCTTTGAGTACTGTTGGTTTACTCTTTATACAATTTATTAACAAGTATTAACTGGAATAACTAACATGTTCACAAATTGATAATAAGTTACACAAAAGGTCATAGATTCGATAAAATCATTACCTTCAAAATAAGAGATGAAAGCAAAGCTAAAATATTGGGTGGCATAATGAAAATCCAAAGATATACTTTAAATATTCATATAAAATGGATCAAAATGTGGTATAAAGATATGAGTAAATGAACTTTTCACAATATTCCAGGGAAACTGAAAATTTCAGTGAAAAGCTCAAATTCTTCGTAAAGGAAGCCAACTTGCCTAGAAATGCAACGTAGTAGTAGATGACATCCTAGTGTGTGTGAGGTCTGATGCTCATGCTACACCAAACTAAAAGCAGTTTATCCAGAGGACCAGAATTGGAAGCTTGAGATCCCTATATAAACATTTCTCTACAAGAAAATTTAGGTCTAGATGGGTTCCTGATGAAGAAAACATTTGATAGTGACTTGATGTCAACCCTAAAGAAATATATAAGTAGGAGTTAAGCAGGGGGGGAAGGAAGTCATGCCTCCTCTTGCAATGGCTCACTACAGATACTCAGAAAAGAAGGGCAGAAAAGCTTCTGAGAAAACTGATCAGTGGTATGAAGAAGGCCATACTCAGAAACTCTGAGAAAAGAAGACATCCAAAACCAAAGCCTAGAAATATAATTTAACCTTTGAAGGTGAATTATACTTGAATTGACAAAAGAGGGTGTGGTCATTATCGTGTCTCAGCAAATGGAGAAACATGTTTGACAAAATTAATGGATCATGCTCAAAACCTATAACAAGGAAGAATAAAAGAAAAAAATTAATGTTTTGATTTAATCTTTTTTCTTTACAGTCCAGATTTTATCCCCCTCTTGGTCTCCCTCTGACTGGTTCACATACCATACATCCTCCTCTCTACCTCTGTACTCTCAAGGATATTCCCCAACCCCACCCCACCCCCACCTCCAACTACTAAACCTCCCTACTCCCTGGGGCCTCCAGTCTCTTGAGGGTTAGGTGCATCTTCGCTGACTGAGTCTAGGCCAGGCAGTCCTCTGCCGTATATGTGTTTGTGCGCCTCATATCAACTGGTACATGCTGCCTGGTTGGTAGCTCAGTGTCTGAGAGATTTTGGGGTTCAGGTTAGTTGAGACTCCAGCTCTTCCTATAGAGTCTATCTCCTCCTCCTCAGCTTCTTCCAGCTTTTCCCTAGTTCAGCCACGTAGTTCACCAACTTTTGTCCTTTGGTTGGGTGTAAATATTTGCATCTGACTCTTGCAGCTGCTTGTTGGACTTTTTAAGTGGCCATTATTTGAGGCCCTTTTGTAAACATGCCAAAGCATCGTAAGGGTGTCGGGCATTAGGGCTTCTTTTTGAGCTGGATCCCCAGTTAGGCCAGTCACTGGAACTCTTTATTTCTCAGGCTCTTCTCCATTTTGGTGCCTGCAGTTCTTTCAGACAGGAACAGTTATGGGTCAGAGTTTTAAATGTGGGATGGCAAGCCCATTCCCTCACTCGATGCCCTGTCTTTCTGCTAGAGGTAGGGTCTACAAGTTCCCTTTCCCCACTGTAGGGCCCTCACCTCCCAGGTCTCTGGTACATTTTGGAGGGTTCCCCCCACCTCCTATCTTCCTAGGTTGCTTGTTTTCTAACTTGATGAAAATTAAGCAATAGAAGTCATGGGCATGGTAGCATATGCCTTTGGATTTGGGAGGCAGAGGCAGATTAATATATTTTTACATCAGCTTGGTCTACAGAGCAAGTTCCAGGACAGCTTGGGCTGTTACATAGAGAAAGCCTGTTTTGAAAACCCAAGCAAGAAGGAAGGAAGGAAGGAAGGAAGCAAGCAAGCAAGTAAGCAAGGAAGCAAGAGAGGAAGAAGGGGAAGGAGGAAGGAGGGAGGAAGGGAGAGATGGAGGGAGGGAGGGAGGGAGGGAGGCAGGGAGGGAGGCAGGCAGGCAGGCAAGCAAGCTAGCCTAAGAGCATGGCTAAAATCTTAGTTTGAGGGCAGAGCCCCTTTGTAGCATGAGTGAGACCCTCAGTTCAGTGCTCTGTACCCCACCAGAAAAAAAAAAAAGAAACCAATCCAAAGAAAATAACCAGAAAGTGAAAGTGTTGGCTTAGAATAAGAGCAACCCTGAGCCACTGTACTCAATGATAAAAAGGAGACATTTCTGTTTGAAATATGGGTAATGGGACAAAAAGGTGTCTGTTATCATCTCTCTACAGGCCAAGAGGTTTCTATCAGGGAAGTTAAGCCAGGAACAGAAATAAAATGTAAATTATATTGAGGGAAGGACATAAAATTATCACTATTCATAGAAGATGATTATATTTGTCGGAAATTCAAAAGAATATAGAAAAAATCATTAGGTTCACTAGTGGATTTAGCCAGATAAAGTAATACTATGGCCAATTGAATTGCTATTAATCAACAATAAATGGAATATAAAATTTAAAACAGATATAATTTATAAACTTTCAAACATCTAGGGATGAAACTGCAGAAGACCTTTCTGCAGGAAATTATAAATATTATTAGAGAATTTCTACAGAGTAACATCCATGTTTAGACCCTTGCCACCCAGCGACAAGGCTCCACTGACAGCTACCTGAACACACCCAGGAACTCTGGAGAACTGTAGGTTCCTAAACTCTGTTCCAGATTTTCAGACTCAGAAACTACACTCTAACACGTTTTCTTTGTAAGATATATCTCTATTTTAAAGTTTGATCAATGTCAAAAATTTTACACCATGAGGTCTTAGTTCTCTCAATACAGAAACCTACAGATTTCTTCAATTTTAACATTCAAACTTGTGTGTGTCTGTGTGTGTGTGTGTGTGTGTGTGTGTGTGTGTGTGTGTAAACAGGTATAGAAAAGTATAAAATTGTGTGGTTCTATTCTTTCCTTTGGATTCTAAGCATCCTTTAAACTTCCATGTCTAAGAGGCTTGGTCCCCAGAGACTTATGCTATCGGAAAAACTGGAAAGTTTAGGAAGCAGAGCCTAGTGAGAGCTCTAAGGGTATGCCTTAGAAGACAGCAGAGGGAATCTATCCCTTTCCTCCTCTTTCTGGTTCCTGACCTTGAGGTAAGTGAAATTTCAACCATGTTGCACTAAACCTATTGCCAGGTACCTAAAACTGGAATGCTTCCAATCTCGGAATAGAAGCTCCAAATCTTCAAGTCAAATAAATAGTCTCTCCCTCACCCCCGACTCTCCATCTACATTTATCCCTGTGTGTGTGTGTGTGTGTGTGTGTGTGTGTGTGTGTGTGTGTGTGTGTTTGTGTATGTATGTATGTGTGTATTCCAGAGAAGTACCATAAATGACAGTTGGACTCAGGCAGCTTGTTGAACGTTGCATGCATTAAGACCTCAAGGTGAGTTATTGAAGTTTCAAACATCTGCCACACAATTTCAACAGAAGAGGATGCAGAATGAGGTAGTAGCACAGAAAAGATGAAACTAGAAGGAAAAACTGAAAATTCATGAGAGACTGAGTTATCTGTCATGTCAATGTGAATAAAATGTAAACACTTTGAGAGAAGCTGGAACCCTTTATCCTGGTACTAAGCCTGGTCCTGACCAGGGAAGGACCCAATAGATTTATGGAATCTTCAGTTACTGTCCAAGGCCAACGTGAGCAAGAACTAGGAGTGTGACTAAAGACCATGTCTGGGCCCTAGAAGCATAGAGTTAGTGTGAATACTGCCTTAATTCCATTGTTCATTACCATATCACAAAGGTCTATTATGGCTCAACCTAACATGAAACAGAAGTAAAGTAGTATCACAGCAAAAAGGACTAGCTAGCTTAGCCAAGTTTGAAAAGCCATCATGAGGGGTTGAATTTGTTGTAAATGTATGTTAAGTCTTATGCAATAGAATTGGCACTCTAGAAACAGACATATACATATACACATGCACATACACATATACATACATATACACCATCTACATATACATCATCTACATATGCATCATATACATAGACATATACATACACATATATATGAATATACATATATTTATGTGTATATATGTATGTATGTATGGATAGATCTAGAGGTAGAGGTAGACATAGAGATAGATTATTTACAGATACAGTTATAGATATTTGACTGACAATAAATTTGACAAAAGAAATGTATGCATTTTAAGTTTTCTGTATTTGGTTTCTCTTTCCTTCACTGTTTTCTTTCATCTGGTCACTGATAATGAAAAGAGGAGACTCATAATAGATTGAAGCTTGCCTTGGCCTTCTCTAATCCACACAAACATCAGAAATAAAAAACATAGGCATTTATATTGCTCAAATTTTTGGTAGTGTCAGTACACAGCAGGTTGAGTGGCTTGGCTTTGGGTATGTGATGAGGCAGTGTGTCATGGTATGCAGCATAGGGTAAAGATATGCACCCACTTTGTGTCAGACAAGCAAAGAGTAGGGGCATGTAGGGGGAGAGGTCCCAAGATTTGGCCTTCCTTTATGATGTTTGGGCATGCTCCCAGTGACTAGTACTTCCTATAGGCTTTAGTTCCTAAAGTCTCCATCAACTTCAAGTAGTGAAGAGACTGGAAACAATCCTGTACCATATGGGCTGGTGGTGGATATTGCAGAAAGCACAGAAGAGCAGGAAGATGGGAAATGGCGAATGTTTAGCTAGAGCTACACTGCACTCAGGGTTAGCTCAAAGACAGCAGAGAGTTAGAGAGCATTTGGAAACTTATATTTGTCATGTGTGGGGGAAAGTAGACCAAGAAACGTTATATACAAGGGTTTGTAAACTGATATATTTGGTGAACAGTTTGTAATTCTGAAAAAAAATTAAACCTGCAGCATTAGTGGGATGGATCATGCTTGAATGACTTTATTTTCAAAACATTTAAAGACATGCAAACTATCTTTCGCTCATAAAATTAGAAATTAAGAAAAACACATGCAGACAAAAAAACTTTAAGAACATGTTAGTACCTTGATGAGCATTCTGGCATTGTGAAAAATTAAAGAAAAAATTAAATCTCAGGCAAAACACCTGAATTCAGAATTCATCCTAAAGACTTGTTTGTTTTTATTACTAATCAGAAAAAAAAAGTGAACCAGAATAGTCTTTGAGCAAAATGAAACAAAATAACAAAGATGTTATTTGTGTATAGGACATTGAAATCATTTTGTCAACAGTCCTTTCTACTTGGGTGACCTATTCTTTGACCACACCACTCTCTTCATCCAGCTGATAACCTCCTGTAACTGCAGTTACAGGGCATCACCGCCCACACTCCCACCTCTGAGAGCACTAGCTCCTTGGTGGTCACTCCGGCTCATATGTACACATACACATAACTGAAAAACAAAATAAATCTTTAAAAAGCATCCGGTGCCACTGCCATACAACCAGCGCCATGATTGAATTTGTGTGAGATGCAGCCTGGGAGCTGGGAGAACATCCTGGGGTGGTAGGATGCTGAGAATCACTTACGCTTCACTCATCAACAACCTCAACAAAGCTCGACTCTAGCCTGGTTTCATCCCATTCATCCATTCTCCAGATTCACCAAGAACTCTCTTTACTCCTTGTTTCTTTTGAGGCCACGTCTTCCTATGGACTCAGAAAAAAAAAAAAAAAAAAAAAAAAACCTAATGGCTACCTCCATGACTAAAATTTATCCCACATCCAGAGGCCATTTACTTAATGTAAAACTATTCTCTTTCTTGGAGTAGGTAACAACTTTGGGAGAAAACCTAGCTGCCTCTAACTGTTCTTAATATGGTTTCAATTTCCTTTGTCTTCTCTTTGAAACAAAATGGCTGCCACTTCTGCCCCAGGTGGAACTCATATCAGCCACTTATCCTAAAGGTCTATTTTCAATTTTCCTAATGCAGAAGGAGGTTAGACTCAAAATCTTTACTCTTAATGAAAAAAGGGTCAAAAAGGCAATAGGTATTATTCTTATATCATCATCTTTGAAAAGGAGATGATAAATGAATTATTATGTGGCTCTTTAAAACCTGCATGAATTTACTCTCACTGAAGGTCAAATGATATGTTCCAAAGCTAATGAAGGTCAAGAGAGCCTGGATACTAAAATCCTTGTTACTCCATCTCCTAAGCGCTGCTTATTACGAGTGCTTCTGTTTTATTTGTGTGGTCCAGCTTGCTTTTGTAACATTCTTGGGTTCTCACCATCTTTATTTTAATCAATGCAGCTTATAAAGTGCAGGGAGGTAAAAGTCTGAGTGCTCAAACTAATTTTTTTTTTCTCAACCCACACACTAGCCAGATGTATTCTGCCACAGCATGCTAGGATATGCTGTTTGATGTTGTGCTTCATAGTATTTTTAAATTATTCACATATTGAATTTAAATTTATGCAATAGAATGAAGTAGAGAAGATGCACGTTCCATACACTTTTTAAATTTTTTTGGCAGCTATTTATTTATCTTGCTTTTTTTTTTTTTTTTTAAATGGCAAATCTCCAATTCGGAAGCTTTATGCCAGTACCCAAAGTCCATGGAGGATGAGTGTTGTTATTTTCATTGTTTGGGAAACAAAAATGTACCTCTGATAATTTTTGTCTTTGATTACTGCTTCTTCAAAGGATTTAAACCGGAGTGAAAGCCTTTGAAATCTTCAGAGACGAGGAGACATGAGAGTTATTCGGTATGCACTGGATAAACAGATGTCTTAGCTTTTCAAACCAAACCTGAAAAATATAATCACAAACCTCATCAGCAACCCATAACAGTCTTTGCAGTTGTATACTGTTTTCTATTTTACTAATATGAAATGGGCAAAATAATGTCATTTTATTCCTTTTTCTTGTCTAAGAATTTAGTTCCAATTAACATTTCAGAAAACATTTTTTTTTTTTTTTTGTAAATATTTTGGAAAGCAAAATACACTACATAGGAAGGAGGGGACAAAAAAAAACCTTCTTCTTGACATTTTGAGTACAAATAGGCACCATTAGAAACATATATACAAATTGCTTAGGAAGTTGCAGTCCTAATTGAAAAATTCCAAATTAATAAAAGCCAAATTTCATTCATTTACTCAATGGTCCAAATCTTGTAATCAAATTTATTCTGAGACACCCATTGACTTCAGTGTTTGTTTCTCATATGGAATGATTATAGAATTAAGCACAATGGTATTGAAAAAAAAATCAAGGCACTAATAGATTTGCATTGTGGCAACTGATGGCCTACACTGGATAACCCATTCAACGGACGTGGATCGCATAGCTGTTCACTGAGTCACAGCAGTACAGAAATGGGCTTAATGATGCAAAAAGGAAATAATCGCTATCCATTATGTGTTCAGCCTTTCCACGATAAAAGTCTATTTACACACTTAGGAGGCTAAAGAAAAACAGCAACAATAACCAAGAATGATACCACCCATTGGCTGGGATGAATCCTCATGCCAAATAGACCTGAGTAGTTTTCAAGTTTAAATTGCACCCAAAGACTCTCAGTAAGAGGGTATCATTCGATGTGGTAGTGAATTAATATCTACTTCGTTCAAGCCACTAGTTAGGAATACGACAATCAGCTGCACTGTAGATTAATTCTAATTCTCCCTGTTTGTTTACTGAGTTTTTAAAACTTTGGGTGTATAGAGATTATCCCATGTACCATATACATGTGCCTAATGCCAGTACAGGCAGAAGAGGGTGACATTCCTTTTTCTAAATGAAGTCACAGAGAGTCATAAGTTAGTGAGAAGGTGCTGGGAATTGAGCTCGGGTTCTCTGGATGAGCAACGAGTACTCTTAATTGCTAGGCAATCTTTCTGGCCACAGTTTTAATTTCTTAAATGCCAGACTGATTAAATAAATCCTTCAAGGAGTTGGATTGGTTCAACACTAACCTCCCAGGACTGTAATACAAATTTCATTTAACCCATGGAACATATGAAAACATAGAAAAAAAGTCTACAACTATAAAGGAGAGATTTTCCCCAGGGCAAAATGAGCTGTAGATAACCAAGTAGTCTTGAAACTTGTATGGTAGAGTACTGAACTGAGCAAGATGTTTAAACCCAACCTAACATATTTTTATTGTGTTAAATACTGAGGGGAACACATTGAATTGTGCAGGTCTCACACACCTTAAGGCTGAATCCTGTCTTCTTTCCAAGCACCTGTGTGCTCTCAGACTGGGCTCTCCTTGTTTTTACATTATGTTCCTCAGTGTAACTCAATGTCTGATTCATTCTCTCCAATAAAAATAGTAATGTAATCAAAATTTCAAACTCAGAGAATCTAAGGCTATGTTTTCTTTTGTGTTACACGTAAGCCAGGATTATTCCTTTCATTTACCCGCACATCCAAAGTGACTCCTTACCGGACCTGGAAACTTCTGTTCACTCCTGTAACTCAAGAAGTCTGTCAGTGCAATAGCATATCCCGGCAAAGTCAGGGAGCTATCACCTCTTCACTTAGATCTCTCCCCACTTACAGGCCAATGCTGATTTAAAGTTGCAAGTATGCTCATATTTATTGAAATGGTTTCTTTAGAACCAAATATCTGAAAATGGACATGCTGGGCTGGGTAGTGTGAATTACTGTGCATTCTGAGCACCATTTAACATCAATAGTTGACTCTACTATGATATAAATTTTTCTTTTCTGCCATAGGTGAGATGAGAAAAATTCCTGAGAGAAAAATATAAAGACCTTTCTTTCCTCATCTACTAAAATAGCATAACTAATATAAAACTATGACGTACTTCATACACAACCAACCGAAAGAGACATTTAAGCGTGCTCTAATGTGATATCATTCATATTTTATTTAACTACTATTCAGAACAATCGTTATTATTCTGCTATCATGTCCCCAAGTGAGTATTGTGTCAAGCCTTTGACAATCACAGTTTTTTATTCTTTTATCGATTAATTCTCCTCTCATATAGTATGTCCTGATCAGAGTTTCCCCTCCTTCCACTCCCTTAAGACCTCTTATCCAGTCTCCTGTCTCTTAGATCTACCCACCTCCATTTCCCTTCATAAAAGAGCAGGCCTTCCAGAAATATCAACTGAGCACAGCACAATAAGATATAATAAGACTAGGCACAAGCCTTCACATTAGGGTTGGGCAAGACAACTAACCCAGGAGGAAGTCAAAGGTCTCAAGAAAAGGCAAAGGAGTCAGAGATACCCCCCCACACACACACACCTACCATTAGGAGTCTCACAAAACACCAGGTTGACAACCCAAACATATATGCAGTGGACCTAGTTAAGGCTTCTAAGAGCTTGGCGTAGATTCTTTCGACTGTTCTGACATCCTCTGTTGCCCACCTCCACCCCACCCAACCCTGCCAGGATCTTACAGAGTTCTTTCCTCCCTTCTTCTGCAGGGTTCCCTGAGCGCCAATTGGAGGGAATCAATGAAGATCTCCAATCAGTGCTCTCTCTCAACCTAATGGGCAAACATATTTTCTAATAGCCACACTACTCCTGAAAAATAACTGTCCTGTTTAGTTTTACATCAACTTGACACAAGATAGAGTTATCTGAGAAGCAGAACCTAAGCTGAGAGAATGCATTCATTATATTTTCTGGAGTCAAGTCTAGAAGGTTGTGTTGGTTAATCATTGCTGTAGGGAGGCTCTGCCCACTGGTGCCAAGTGGTACCATCATCTGAGCAAATAACCTTGAAAGGTACAATGGATCAGGCTGAACAAATCACATGGAAGAAGTAAGCAGTGTTTCTCCGTGGCCTTTGCTTCAGCTCCAGCCTTCAGGCTCCTACCTTCAACTCATGAAGCATTTCTTCCCTGAGTACATTTTGTCAGCGTTTTGTGGCGGTAGGATAAAGTATACTATGACAGTGTCTATACCTACTTCATGTGAAATATGAAATAGTTAAATAAAAAAATTACTATAATGTTACAATATCCTTTTGCATTAACTCTAAGACAAGATCTTTTGTTATGTTTTTTTCTGAACACAAGCCATTGTATGTTTTAAGCTCTATTCTGCTTTATGTTAAAAATATTAGTCAAGTATAACAGCACAGTATTTTTTTCCCTTATTTTGGATCTCGTGGTAACTCTGGAATTCTCTTGAATCTCTCCTCTTGTCAGATTTGCGCTAAAGTGACCTATGACACATGATCATCATGTGTGCCCAATTTCATTGGTATAGAAGCATTTGCCAAAGTGTCTGCATTAGTTTTCTATTGTTACGGTACAGATTGCTTTCAACTTAATTCTCTTAAACAACAATTATTATCTTAAAATTTTGTAGTTTAAATGTCAAATTGAGTTCATCTAGATTATCTTTTTTGTGTCTCACAAAGTCCAGATAAATATATTGGAAAGGAAAGGTTGGGATTATATCTGGGTTTCTGGAGCAGATCCATTTCCCAGCTCAAATCTCGTTACTTCCATCCGAGGGAGAAGGATGAGTGTATTTTGCTATCATCTGTCAAAGCTTGTATGAGCAGCCATATCCAACTGCATTCAGGCCAACCAAGATGGATTGCTTGTTTCCAATTTCTCTGATGTACTACTTTATGCTACTAGTTGAAGAAAACTCTTGTTTATAAAGATTCATTATTGATTGGGTCATATTATCTTTATTACCTCAGAGTAGATTGAATAGTTGGGGGTAGTGAAAAATGCTTGTCATGTGCAACAGGAAGTCTGGAGTTCAATCTCCATCATCAACATGAAAAGCCAGTCTGCAGAGCTAGAGGGTAGGTCAGTAGTTCAGAGCATTTTCTGTGGTTTCCATCAAAAATTATCAGGTGGCTTACAACTGTCTATAACTGCAGCTGGGGAGATTTGATGCTCTCTTCTGGACTCAAATGCATTGCACTTGTGTGCTCATACCTTTATAAAGATGCATAAGAAAAAATTAATAGAATACATGTATATGCTTCTAAGAGTCAGGCATGGTGGTGGTAATCCAAATTCTGGGGAGGTGGAAGTGGTTAGATCCTTAGGGTTTACTGGCATACCAACCTAACCAATTTAGCAAACCCCTATTTCAAAAACAAGCTTCATAGTTTGTGACAAGCTACATCTGAGATTGATGTGTAACATCCACATGCATGTGTACAGGCATATACTCACAGTTAGTACACATGAACATCTTATGCAGACATATACAAATTAATGCATGCACACACACACAAACTAGTAACTCTATTCAAATTTGTAAAAAGTCCTTTGCTCTGCAAGGTAAACTGATTCTAACCATAGCATTTATTATTTACACAGTCCTAATAATTATAGTTAAAGATCTGAGGGGGCATTTAGAAATCCTATGTAATATGCTGGCTTTTAGGTATACTGTGCAGCCCATGTGGCCTTTTATGGTATATTTAGGTGTGCAGTGAGGACATCTTACATTTCTCCCATGTTACCTGAGACTTTTTTTGAATATTAATCCTAAATTCTATCTCATATGCAAAGCTCCCCTGTTCATTTTTAGCACAGTAGTGATTTAATACTCAACATTATAAAAGTTCCTTCAATGTCAAGTTATTTATTATTGGCAAATTATATAATTTGAAGCTTCTTTTAAAAAATTTTGTAACATCTTTGAAGAGCCTGGCTACCTAAAATTCTTGTTATATTTTAAGAGATACTGCTCACAAGCATCCCTGCTCTCTAGGTGTTAGAGATAGTGTCAATCCTAGGGTGTCCTGGGATTGCCCTCAGGCATGATCTGAGTCACTGCTCTAAGGTCCAGTCCCACTATACTCAGGCAAACTCAGACTAAATTTTTTCAGAAGTCTCTGCATCACTCAGGACAGCCATCTCCTCTCCCATGTTCTGGGAGATTAATACATATTTTGTTCACTGAAGAACAAACTTTAGAGACAGAAGAACATGAACACATCTGAAACTTCATAGTTTCACTCTCTCTCCACCTGCCTCCCAACGTTTCTGAAAAAAATAAAACACTAAAATAAACCAGTTTTACATCTTTCTCTATTCCATCAAATCTGGTATTTAAAGTATGATCTTTAGAGACCAAGAGACCGCTGGGAATTTGTTCTAGGAAACATCCAAGGCTCCTCTGTTATAAATCGAAACATTGGCTTTCATGTTTACTGTGTCTCTTAGGAACTATGATGGCCACTTTGCAATTAAAGGTATAAACAAAAGCCTAAACCAAACCAAAAGAAAACTTTCCTCTCTTATCTGGACTAATGAGCAATGCCCTACTTAAGGTTCAGATGGAACTAATGTCTGCAGGGTAAGAAAAAAGGTAAATAAGACACTCTAAGGCACCCAGATGGACTATAATGTACAGTGGAATTTACTGGGAAGTTTATGTTTTCTCTTAATCAACCCACAATCCTTTGGGAAATATTTTGTCTTTATTTTAGTACTTTTGTTTGATAATTAAGGGGTTGACGACACGATGGAAAAAAGCGTTTTTCAAGAGTGGTATCTAGAGTCTAAACAACATATTCGTAACCCATCTATTAGTAAAAACAGAAGCAAAACCAAATTCATATGTACAAGAAATGAATGAGACTAAAAGATAATTAAAATTCTGGGGAGGTCTGGTGGGGGTGGGGGGCATTTGATCATGGAGACAGAGGGAGGAGGAATGGAATTAGGAACTGTGGGAAGGTAGACCAGGAAGCAGGTAATGGTTGGAGTATATAAAAATAAACGTGATAATAAAAAATTCTACAAGGTTTAATTACTTCAAACTATTCCATCTTGGTTAAAGGAAAATCATTTGCGAGCTACTGTCACCATTCAAACTTATCAACTGGAGGTGTGCCAAAGAGAGCTCTTGCCCTTCTTCATGGGTGTCTTCCTCTTTGACCTGTGATATGACTCCTGCGTCAGGCTGCCCTACAGGACAGAAGCTCTGGTTTAATACCCAGCATCAAAGACTTCCACTAAGGAATGTTCTCTATGATTATTGCCTGATTGACTTTATAGATACAACAGTATTCGTATGTTCTTAGGGATGTGTGTTTCCAGAAATCATCAGATAATAGGAGCTTTGTCTTTATAGTAGATTAATTCATTGACTGATTCCTCATTTGAATAGATTATTGAGAGGTAGTAAAACACTGGAAGGTGGGGCCTTGGAGGAAATAGATGGCTGGAGACATGCCTAAGATGGATATAGCTTGGATGTCAGCTCTTCCTATTATGGTCTCTGCTCCTGCCTATCATGATGTGAGTATCTCTCCTTTATTGTGTTCTTCCTCCATGATATTTTAACCTTGCTACTAGTCAAAAAGTGATGAGTTCATATGAGCTTGTACTGACATTTCTGAAAACATGAATTAAAACAAGCACTTTCTTGAAGCTGCTTCTCAGGCACTTGTTTTAGGGACGAAAAGTCCCACTAAACACCATCTCCCTAAGCTTAATTCATGCATTACTAAGAATTCAAAAATCAGAACTCCTTTGAATCAAACAAGTTTTACAGTCATATTGTATGGGGATTGTGGTGGTCTGAGTGGTAATGGGCATCCTAAATGTATAAATTTAGATGCTTGGTTTTCAGCTGGTGGATCTGTTTGGGAAGAATTAAGAGGTATGGCCTTGTGGGAAGATGTTTATCCTTGGGAATGGGCTTTGAAATTTCAGAATCCTAGGCCAGGACTAGTCTTTTTCCTTCTGCCTATGAATTGCATATAAGATGTAAGATCTTAGCACACAGTCTAGCACCATTTCCACCTGCCTGTCGCCATACCTCCCCCCCACCCCACTGTGGCCATGCCCTCACACTTTGAAAGTATGAAGACAGCACAATTAAATGCTTCCTTTTATTAGTTGCATTGACCATGGTGGAACTTTACAGAAGTAACTTTCAAGTCAGTTTATAAACAATATAAGCAATTCTACAGATATTAGAGGGGTATTTTCAGACACCCGTTTTGTTCAAGAATCTGTTTGTTGCTGCTGTTTTGTTTTTGTGATTGATTTATTTTTTGCTATTTTGAAAAATGAAAGTAATCAAAATTGGATGACCTTTAATGTAAATGCTAAGAATAGAAACATAGTTGCCCATCTGTCACATTTTATATATTCTTAAGGGAAAACGAACGAATTTTTCCATCTGTAACTCAGAGAATCCAGGTAGTGTTCATATTTCCTTAAACAGCAGTCCCAACTGTACATAGGTTACAAGCCATATTATAGATTTAAACCATGATAACAGTTTGGAAGAGAAAAGCCGAGAAAACAG
Organism: Micromys minutus; assembly: GCF_963924665.1. NCBI lineage: Eukaryota > Metazoa > Chordata > Mammalia > Rodentia > Muridae > Micromys > Micromys minutus. The sequence goes on along the minus strand of NC_137974.1, from coordinate 23,981,766 downwards.
TTTTCAGAAACATACAAGAGACAAGAAGAAAAGGATGCTGTCAAATATCCCTCATTCGGTCCTTTATCATAAACTATCTGTAATTTTGCTAATGCATTGCCATTTTCAAACTCTGTCAGTTTGCAGCTCACACAGCTGCCTAACACAAGAACAAACTTGTCTTCATGAAAGATCTGTGAAAATCTAGTGTAAATAATATTTAGTTCTTCCTACATGATGTTTTTCTTAGTAAAAGGCACATGAAGTGCAGCAATAAAACTTGAAAGTCCAAGCTCTGAGTTCAGATGCACTATGTGATCCTGGTGTCAATAGAGCAACCCAGGGATTATCAATCACTGTAGTACATGGAGTTCATGGGCTGGATTTTCTGGATAAGCATAATATTATTAAGGTGTGCTGTGGTTGTTATACATACCAATGATTTGCTGATTGTGTACTTAATCATCACATAGCATTCAATGATATCCATATAGCATAATTTGTTTACCCAAGTTTTATTACTGGACATTTCTTTTAGTTCTAGGATAGAAGTATTAACTAAAATTTCTAACAGTGAGAGATCTTTCCATATTCTGAGATCACCTTCAATTTCCTTCTTCAGAGACTTAAAGTTCTTGACATACAGATATTTCACTTGCTTGGCTAGGGTCACACCAAGGTATTTCATATTGTTTGTGACTATACGAAATAGTGAAGGGTGTCGTTTCCCTAATTTCTTTCTGAGCCTGTTTATTCTTTGAGAAGAGAAAGGATACTGATTTGTTTGAGTTAAGTTTATATTCAGATACTTTGCTGAAGTTTTTTATCAGCTGTAGAAGTTCTCTGGTGGGATTTTCGGGGTCCCTTAAGTATACTATCATATCATCTGCAAATAGAGGTATTTTGACTTTTTCCTTTCCAATTCGTATGCCTTTGATTTCCTTTTGCTGTTTAATTGCTCTGGCTAGGACTTCCAGTGATATATTTAATAGGTAGGGGGAAAGTGGGCAGCCGTGTCTAGTCCCTGATTTTAGTGGTGTTGCTTCAGGATTTTTGCATTTGATTTGATGATGGCTACTGGTTTGTTGTACATTGCTTTTATTATGTATAGGTATGGGCTTTAAATTTCTAATCTTTCCAAGACTACTAACATGAAGGAATGTTGAATTTTGTCAAATGCTTTGTCAGCATCTAATGAGATGAACAGGTGATTTTTGTTCCTTTGAGTTTATTTATATAGTGGATTACATTAATGGATTTCTGTATATTGAACCATCCCTGAATCGCTGGAATGAAGTCTGTTTAATCATGGTAAATAATTGTTTTGACTCCCATGCTCATGTATTAGAAGGATCAACATAGTAAAAATGGCCATCTCAACCCAATCTCCATCAAAATTCCAACTCAATACTTCACAGAGTTACAAAGAAGAATTTTCAAATTCATTTGGAATAACAAAAAACCAAGAATATCTAAAATTATTCTCCACAATAAAAAAAATTCCAGGGTAATCATCATCACTAAGCTCAAGCTATATTACAGATTGATCGTGACAAAAACCGCAATGTATTGGTACAGAGACAGGCAGGTAGATCAAAGGGACAGAATTGAAGACATGAACCCACACACCTATGGTCACTTGAACTTTTACAAAGGAGCTAAAAATATTCAATTGGATAAGGACACCTTCTTCAACAAATGGTGCTTGTTCAACTGGCAGTCAGCATGAAGAAGAATCCTTTCTTATCTCCTTGTACAATGCTCAAGTCCAAGTGGAACAAAGACCCCCTCGTCAATCCAGGTACACTGAAACTATTACAAGAGAAATTGGGAAAGAGCTTAGAACACATAGGTACAGGGGAAAATTTCTTGACTAGAACACCAATGGCTTATGCTCTAAGATCAACAATCGACAAAAAGGGCCTCATGAGATTGTAAAATTTCTGTAAGGCTAAAACACTGTCAAGAGGACAAAATGGCAGTAAACAGATTAGGAAAGGATCTGATAGAGGGATAATATCCAATATATACAAAGAAGTAAGAAGTTAGACTTCATAGAATCAAATAATCTCATCAAAAATGGGGTACAAAGCAAAACAAAAATTCTCGAGGAGTATTGGATTGCTGAGAAGCACCTAAAGAAATGCTAAACATCACTAGTCATCAGGGAAATGCACATCAAAACAACCCTGAGACTCCACCTAACACCAGTCAGAAGGGCTTAGATCAAAAACTCAGGTGGCAGCAGATGCTTGCAAAGATGTGGAGAAATAGGAACACTAACTACTCCATTGTTGATGGGATTGAAACCTGGTACAAACACTTGGGCAATCAGTCTGTTGGATTCTCAAATAATTGGATATAGTACTACCTGAAGACTCAGTTATTTCACTACTGGACATATAATAAAAAAGATGCTCCAACATATAACAAGGATACATGCTCTACTGTGTTCATAGCAGCTTTGTTTATAATAGCCAGAAGCTGGAAAGAACTCAGATGCTCTTCAACAGAGGAATGGATACAGAAATTGTGATACATTTACACGATGGAGTACTACTCAGCCATTAGAAACAACAAGTTTATGAAATTCCTAAGAAAATGGGTAGAACTAGATATTCTGAGTAAGGTAACCCAGTTACAAAAGAACACACAATGTCTCTGAATTCCCAAATAGCAATTCATAAAACTTATGATGTTCAAAAAAGAAGAAGAAGAAGAAGAAGAAGAAGAAGAAGAAGAAGAAGAAGAAGAAGAAGAAGAAGAAGAAGAAGAAGAAGAAGAAGAAGAAGAAGAAGAAGAAAAAGAAGAAGAAGAAGGCCAGACTGTGGATGCCTCAGTCCTTAGAATGGAGAGCAAAACACTCACAGGAAGAAACAAAGAGACAAATAGAGGAGCAGGGATTGAAGAAAAGATCATTCAGAGACTGCCTCACCAGAGTATCCACCCTATATACAGCTACCAAACCTAAGTACTATTGCTGATGCCAAGAAGTGCTTACTATCAGGAACCAGATATGGATGCCTGCTCAGGGGCTATTTCAGAAGACATGTTTTTTCAGTGTAGGAGAATGCCAAGGCACTGAGGAGGAGGGGTTGGTTGGAAGATGGAGCACCTTCATGAAAGCAAGTTGAGGGGAGAGGGATAGAAGTGGAGAAAAGGGGGATAAGGTATAAAATTTAAATACATAGAATATCCAATAAAAATTTTAATTTAAATTAAAAAATTAAAAAATTTTGACTGCATTAGTACACACAGCATTTGAAGATGTATTTTCAGTTTTTTTATTAAGTAGCCAAGAAAAAAGTTGCTGTGTTATAACATGGAAAAAAAATATATATGTACTTTATATATATCTTATATTCTCTGAATATATTTATGTATGTGTGTGAATATATTCACTCAATATATATATTGGAAAATCATTGTAATTATATTCCAGAGGAATTCTAATGTTTATGTCCACCAGCACTATATAACAATATGTATGTACCCTGTATATTTACTGTTATTTATATTATAATGTTGAATTAGTCATCCCACTTGGTTTTGAATAGATTCAATAGAATTTCTTTTTTTTGAACAACTTTATTTCAAAAAACAAAAATAATAGAACAAACTTTAAGCATTTTTGCTTAAATGTATACAAATACATTTTTGTCAATGCTTGGCTTTTTTTTAACCAAAGGTTTGATAGTGTGCATTAAGGTCTTACTAGTTACAATGAGCAAAAAGTACATGTAAAACAGGATGTAACCCCGAATTAGTCAAAGTTTTCTTGGTGTGTAAGGATTGAGCATAATGTTTTTTTGTTTCTTTGTTTTTTGTTTTTCTATTACTTCATACAGTCTGTGAGTTGTTTCTGGGGTGTTCAGAGCATTCTGGGGTTAGTATCCCATTATCAGTGACTGCATATTATGTCTGTTCTTTTGTGACTGGGTTATGTCACTCAAGATGATATTCTCTAGATGCAAACATTTTCTTAAATATTTTGTTCAGTCATTCTTTCTGATAACTGAGTAGTACTCCATTGTGTAAATGTACCACAATTTTTGTATCCATTCATCTACTGAAGGACATCTGGGTTCTTTCCAACTTCTGGATATTATAAATAGAGCTGCTATGAACATTGTGGTACATGCGTCTTTGTTGTATGTTGGAATATCTCTGGGGTATATGCCCAGAAATGGAAAAGCTGGACCTTCAGGTAGTACTATGTCCAATTTTATGAGGAATCACCAAACTGATTTCCAGAGTGGTTGTATCAGTTTACAACCCCACCAGCAGTGGAGAAGTATTCCTCTATCTCCACAACCTTGCCAGCATCTGCTGTCATCTGAGTTTCTGATCTTGGCCAATCTGACTGGTGTGAGGTGGAATATCATGGTTGTTTTGATTTTCATTTCAATGATGGCTAAAGATGTTGAGCACATTCAATATTCTTCAATTGAGGACATTGTGTTTAGCTCTGTACCCAATTTTTTAATAGGGTTGTTTGATTCTCTGGTGTCTACCTTTTGAGTTCTTTGTATACCTTGGATATTAGGCCTCTATCTGATGTGGGGTTGGTAAAGATCTTTTCCCACTCTATTGGCTGCCTTTTTGTTTTCTTGACAGTGACCTCAGCCTTACAGAAACTTTGCAATCTCATTAAGTCCTACTTGTCAATCTCTGATCTTAGAGTAAAAGCCATTGGAGTTTTGTTCAGGAAATTTTCCCCTGTGCCGATGTATTCTAAGGTTTTTCCTACTTTCTCATCTAATAGTTTAAGTGTACCTGGTTTAATGTGGAGATCTTTAATCCACTTACACTTGAGCTTTGTACAACGAGATGAGAAAGGGTCTATTTTCATTCTTCTCCATGCTGAGTGCCAGTTGGACCAGCACCATTTGTTGAAGAGGCTGTCCTTTTTCCATTGAATGTTTACAGCTCCTTTGTCAAAAATCAGGTGACCATATACACGAGGGCTCATTTCTGGACCTTCTATTCTATTCCATTGATCCACGTGCCTATTTCTGTACCAGTGCCATGCAGTTTTCAATACAATTGCCTTGTAATATAGCTTGAGGTCAGGGATAGGGATTCCAGCAGATGTTTTCTTGTTGTTGAGGATGGATTTTGCTATTCTAGGTCTTTTGTTATTCCAAATGAAATTGCACTTTGCTCTTTCTAATTCAATGAAGAACTGGGTTGGAATTTTGATGGGGATTGCATTGAATCTGTAGATTGCTTTTGGTAGGATGGCCATTATTAAAATGCTGATCCCTCTAATCCATTAGCATGGGAGATCTTTCCATTTTCTGAGATATGCCTCAATTTCCATTTTTAGAGGTTTGAAATTCTTTCCTTCACTTTTTTAGTTAGAGTCACACCAAGGTATTTTATAGTTTTTGTGACTATTGTGAAGGTTTTCTTTCCTCTAATTTATTTCTTCACATGTTTATCCTTTGAATATAGGAAGACAACTAATTTGTTTGAATTAATTTTCTATCCAGCCACTTTGCTGAACTTGTTTATCAGCTGTAGGAATTCTCTGGTAAAATTTGTGAGATCGCTTAAGATCAGTAACATGTAATCTTCAAAAAGTGAGGTTTTTACTTCATCCTTTCCAATTTGTATCCCTTTGATTTCCTTTTGCTGCTGTCTAATTGCTCTGGCCAGGACATCCAGTACTATGTTTAATAGGTACGGGGATAGTGGGCAGCCTTGTCGAGTTCCTGATTTTAGTGGGATTGCTTCAAGTTTTCCACAGTTAAGTTTGATGTTGGGTGTTAGTTTGCTGTACATTTCTTTTATTATGTTATGTATGGGCTTTGGATTCCTGTTCTTTCAAAGACTTTTAACATGAAGGGGTGTTAAATTTTGTCACATGCGTTCTCAGCATCTAGTGAGATGACCATGTGGTTTTTTCCTTTGAGTTTTTATATGGTGGATTACAGAGATGAATTTCCGTATATTAAACCATCCCTGCATCCCAGGGATAAAGTCTACTTGATCATGGTGAATGAATGTTTTGATGTGTTTTTGGATTTGGTTTGCAAGTATTTTAATCAGTATTTTTGCATCAATTTTCATAAGTGAGATTGGTCTGAAGTTTACTTTCCTTCTAGGGTCTTTGTTTAGTTTAGGAATGGGGGTTATTATAGCCTCAAAAAATGAGTCCGGTAGTGTTCCATCTGATTCTATTTTGTGGAATAGTTTGGGGAGTATTGGTATTATGTCATCAATAAATGTCTGATAAAGCTCTGCACTGAATCCATCTGGACCTGGGCTTTTTTTGGTTGGAAGGCTTTTGATGATTGCTTTTATTTCTTTAGGTTTTATGGAATTATTTAGATGGTTTACCTGGTCCTGATTTAAAGTTAGTACCTTGTATCTGTCTAGGAATTCATCCATTTCCTCCAGATTTTCCAGCTTTGTTGAGTATAGGCTTTTGTAGTATGATCTGATGATTTCATGAATTTCCTCAGTTTCAGTTGTTATTTCTCCACTTCCTTTTCTGATTTTGTTAATTTGGATACTCTCACTTTGTCCTCTAGTTAAGGTTTATCAATCTTGTTAATTTTCTCAAAGAACAAGCTCTTGGTTTTGTTGATACTTTGGATGGTTCTTTTTGTTTCTATTTGGTCTATTTCTGCCCTATGTTTGATTATTTCTTTCTGTCTACTCCTCTTGCGAGTAGCTGCTTCCTTTATTCTAGAGCTTTCAACTGTTCTTTCAGGTTGCTAGTGTATGCTCTCTCCAGTTTCTTTTTGGAAGCACTCAGAGCTATGAATTTCCTCTCAGTACTGCTTTTATTGCATCCCATCGGTTTGGGTATGTTGTATTTTCATTTTCATTGAATTTTAGAAAATCTTTAATTTCTTTCTTTATTTCTTCTTTTACCCTGCTATCATTCAATAGACCATTGTTTAGTTTCCATGTGTATACAGGCTTTTTGTTGTCTTTGTTGTTATTAAAGGCCAGCCTTAGACCATGGTGATATGAAAGGATGCATGGGAGTATTTCAATCTTCTTATCTTGATTGAGGCTCATTCTTTGTCCAATTATGTGGTCAATTTCGATGAAGGTGCCATGAGGTGCTGAGAAGAAGGTGTATTCTTTTGTTTTATGATGATATGTTCTGTAGATATCTATTAATTCCAGTTGATTCATAGTCTAGTTTTAAAGTGTCCTTGTTCAGTTTCTGTTTCCATGATCTGTCTATTGGTGAGAGTGGGGTATTAAAGTCTCCCACTATTTTCGTGTGGGGTGAAATGTATTTTTTGAGCTTTAGTAGGGTTTCTTTTATGAATATGGGTGCTTTTGTATTTGGAGCATATATGTTAACGATTGAGAGTTCCTCCTGACAGATTGCCCCTGTAATGAGTAAAAAGTGTCCTTCCTTATCTTCTTTGATAAGTTTTGGTTGGAAATTTAATTTATTCAATATTAGAATTGCCACTCCAGCTTGCTTCTTGGGGCTGTTTGCTTGGAAGTTTTTTTCCTACCCTTTTACTCTGAGATAGTGTCTGTCTTTGTCTCTGAGATGAGTTTCCTGTATGCAGCAAAATGCTGGGTTTTGTTTATGTATCCAGTCTGATAGCCTTTTGTTTTAAAATTGGGGAGTTGAGTCTATTCATGTTAATAGATATGAAGGAATAGTGGTTGCTGTTTCCTGCTATTATTGCTTTTGCAGGTTGAACTGTGCCTGTGTCTCTTTATTCTTTTGGTTTTCTTGCTTAGGATTTTTTTTTTTTGTTTGTTTTTACTAGGATGTAGTTCCCCTAAGTATATTGGGTTTTCCACCTATAATTTGTTGTAGTGCTTGGTTTGTGGTCAGATATTGTGTAAATTTAGTTTTGTCTTGGAATATCTTCATCTCTCCATCTATGGTGATTGATAATTTTGCTGAGTATAACAGCTTGGACTGGCACTTTTGATCTCTTAGTGTCTCCATGATGTCTGTTCAGGCTCTTCTAGCTTTCATAATCTCTGTTGAGAAATCGGGTGTGATTCTGATTGGTCAGCCTTTATATGTCACATGACCTTTTTCCCTTACTGCTTTTAGTATTCTTTCTTTGCTTTGGGTACTTGGTGTTTTGACTATTATGTGTCGGGAGGAATTTCTTTTCTGGTCCAACCTATTTGGAGTTTTGTAGGCTTGTTTTATGCTCATGGTCATCTCATTCTTGAGAGTAGGAAAGTTTTCTTTTACGATTTTGTTGAAGATATTTACTGTGCCTCTTAGTTGATACTCTTCTCCTTCTTCTATTCCTATTATCCTTAGGTTTGGTCTTCTCATTGTGTCCTGGATCTCCTGGACATTTTGGATTAGGAGCTTTTTGGCTTTTGCATCTTCTCTGGCTGTTTTGTCTATGTTTTCAATGTTGTCTTCAGCCCCCGAGATTCTCTCTTCCATCTCTTGTAGTCTGTTGAAATTGCTTACATCTGTGGCATCTGATTTCTTTTTTAGTATTTCTACTTCTAGGGCTGTCTCTTTTAGTGTTTTCTTTATTGTCCTTTTCTGTTTTAAATTCCTTCTTCCATTCCTTCATCTCTTTGGTTCTCTTTTCTTCTAGTCCTTTGAGTTCTTTGAGTGTTTTTCTTGTTTCTTCTTTAAAAGCTTCTAATTCTTTATGCTTTTCATCCAGTTCTTGTTTAAGGATCTCTATCATCATCTTGAGGTTGTAATTCGTGTCTGTGTCTTCTTTTTCTGGAGTGTTTGGCATTCCGCTGTTTGCTGTGATGAGATAGCTGGGTTCTAGTGTTGACAGGTTGTCTTGGTAACCCTGGGATACATTCTTTTGCTTTCCTCCTGCCATCTTGTTTTCAGTGATTGGTTCTTGCCTTTCCCTTGTACCTGGCCCGTGTCCCTGGATCTTCGCTGTTCCTGGTGGCAGATGGTCTGAGACCTGTTCTGGACCCAGAAGCCTCTGGCTGGGAACAGAGGGCCCAATGCTGTGTTCCTGGTCCCTGGATCAGGCAGGGCAGCGTTGTGCTTTCCGTTTGCTCTTGGCAGAGATCTCTCTGCCCCCTGGCTATTCGAAACCCCTTCTCACCAGGCCTTTATCTCTGGGTCTCCCTATTTAATAAAATTTCAATCTTAGCCTTTTTTAAATTTAGAATAAAATCTTGACCCTTCCCAAAGTAAAGCTTATGACATTTAGAATATATCTTCTTGATAATTAGAATTTAAAAAAAAACTTGTTATTATTAGGAATACCAAGCATATGGGGCACCATCCATTAGATGTAAACTTATTTAACATATTCCAGGAGTGAATAATTGAAAAAGCATGAGAAGTTGAATTTGGATGTCCAGTATTTTTGAAAATCTCAGGGGTGGCAGTGCATTTCTGTAGCCCCAGCATTGGAGGTAGGAGTGGGAATTCAGTGTGAGCTACAGATGCAGACAGATCCAGTAAACAATTTGAACAGGAATAGTAGCCCCATCCATGACCTTCAACTTTAGAGAGAGAGAATGTCTCGGCATCTAAAGGTAGAGTGCTGGATGAAAGGCATCAGTACCATGTCATGTCGTATCAACCATATCATGATGAAATGTCCACCTAGCCTCCAAACCTGTGAGAATTCATGTGCATGTGTACACATGTGAACATTAACACTAACAAGTGAGACACACACACACACACACACACACACACACACACACACACACACACATACCTAGTCTTTCTGTAATTTGATATACGATGGATTACTGATATCCATTAAATGTCTGCCCTTTTCTGAAGAGGAGGAGTCAACAGGGTGGAGAGGAAAGAAGATGGAAGGGAGGGGCCAAGAGAAGATCAGGGAGTAGAAACTGGTCTGCATTTAATTAAATAAATAAATTAAATGGAGGTTCTTGTTGATCTGAGAATCATAAGAAAATTGATTACACTTAAGCAAAAAAACAAAAAGTAAAAACAAGAAAAATCAGCTGATGCCAAGTGTTCTGCATCCCTCCCATTAGTTCCTTATCTATTATGTGAGAGCCACAATGGCAAGGTTGCTTATGTAAATTCTGTTTCCCATTTCTCTGCTCCTGTTTCCCTCTTCTGAGTCTTTAGCTTGGTGTCATTCACTTTGAGCCCCATGAACCCTCTCACCTTTTCATACTACAGCGCTACTATCAGCCTGTACTTCGTGCTTCAGGTTTTTGAAATGTTATTATTTCCCCATGTTTCTGAGGTATATTTGATATTGTTAATGGAGGATTCTGGCCTGACAGGGTGATGTTCCCCTTAGTGCTTCAGAAATGTTCCATTGGTGTTCTTGGTTTCCAACTGTGCTGCTCTTAGGGGTTTTCTGTAACTACCATATTGCCACTGACATGAGGAGAAAGTGCTGATTGATAGATCTTTTCATGACTGTAACTGTTACTCATCTAGATCAGCGTTTGCATAATACGAAATCATCAGTCGTTATTTCTTTAAGAATCTATTTGATGCAGCTTATAATTTTCTTCTCAGAATTTAATTATTCTGATGTTACTACTCATTTATACTATATAAGACCATTTTTCTTAAATAAAAGATAGTATTTTTTCATTGCTTATCTTCATATGGAACATCTCTTAGTCTGTCTCAGTGTTCATGGATTACGTTTTCTGCTATGTGTACTCTATTACTCCTAGGTAATGAGTGTTTTAGCTCATTCTAGAACGTCTAGATTTTAAAAGAATAACTTATTTTTCCTGAGATCCGGGATTGATTGTTCATTTTGATCTTTTTTTCTTTAATATCTTAAACACATTGGTAACAACTGTGAGAGAGACAACTTTCTACTACTGTGACAAAATATTTCAGCAAAATAATTTAAAAGAAAGAAATTTTTATTTTGGTTCACAGTTTCAGGGATTTTTTTAAATTAACCTTTAAGAACAATATGTTGAGGAAAATCATCATGGCAGAAATCTGGGACAAAGTGACTTTGCTGACCTGGTGGTAGTCCAGAAGTGGAAAAACAGAGGTTGGGATGACATACAGTTTTCAAAAATGTACTCCATTCAACTGTGGCTGTTTCTATCTTCCAATAGACAATCAAATTAATCAATCCATCAATTAGGGGAGCATCTCTATAATTTATATCAGTTCCCAAATTCTGCCATCTGGAGGGAAATCAAGCCTTTAAGGACATAACTTTTAGGATTCACTGTAGATCTGAACCATAATACTTCTTTAAAACAATTGACAACTGAGTGTAACCGATGCACAATCTCAATTAAATTTCTAAAATGTTGTTTCAAGTTTAACACTCACTGTTTCTTGTGCACTTGTGTCTACTAATTTTTTTATTCTTTAATCTTGCTTTACGTTCCGGAATTTATTTCTCTCATGGTCCATCCTCTGATGCTTCCACATCTCTCATCTCCTCTTCACTGTCACCAAGAGGATGTCTGCCTCCCATCCCACCATACCTCTCCACTCCCTGGACCCAAAAGTCTTCTTAGGGTTAGGCACATCTTACATAGTCCAGTATTTTTTTTTATTCACTTGCAATAATGGATGACAGGTATCCAGAGACATCCTGGATGTCACTTACGGTACACGGGGACACAAGAATATTTGACTTATTCACTGGATAATTTACTTACTGTCTGCTCTGTCTGATTCTATGTTGGCTTGGCTTTAAACATTGCTTCTGTGAGTGGACTTGTGGAAGACACGGGTTTCTTTTTCTAGTCTATCTAACATGGCAGGGCTCAGCTATTACTGTCCTATGAGACAAGTTATAGTCTAGGCTTAATACTTCCTTCAGAATGTGACCCTACTTCTATGGCTGCATTTTCTTTCCCAGACTGATGTAGAATTGTTAGGAAATTACTTGTATTTATATGTAGCCAGGACTGGAGCTCCAGAGGTGATGGCTTACCAGCATGTCTGAACACTAGCTATCTACACTAAACTGCTTACACAGAAACTTCTAGCCTGTAACTCCCAGGAGAGGTTCCCTGTGTGTGTCCAAACTGTTTTTATTGCAACTGATTCTCTGTGTAGTCAACTCTCTCATGCTGTCTGTATCATCCCGAGACCTCTGCTCTTCAAAATGCTCTTTGCTATAGGTTTTTCTATCCAGGGCTCTGATCTCCACTTCTGGAGCTGAGCAGGGCTACCTCTTGCTGGGAACAAATATCTTGTACAACTGTGAAATTGCCCCTAATCTACAAAGAACTGAGTGGTGAAGGACTCTTCTATTAGGCAGCAAAGACCTTAATGTTTATCATCCAGATTCAAAATCTGTCATTTAACTTTCCAGGTCTCTATTTACTCGTCCAATAACTGTAACTCAGTCATGGCTGGAATCACAACTGAAGCCTATATATTTCCATATACATAATTGAGTGCCTCTGCACTCCTTCCTCCTTTTATATATAAAAAAAGGAGACAGCTTATCTATAGGCAGATTTCTTATCTTAAACACTTTGTAGAAATGCAATGTTTACATCAAGATTTATTCCAGCTTGAAGATGTCAGTTTCCCAAATACCTCCGTATCAAATTATTCTCCTCAGCATCTTATAAAACTGTCAAATGGCAAAAGGTTATGGAGGTATATTCCTTTAAGATTAAAACATTCTATAGCTATGAATTAATTCTGAAACTCTTTGCCGATCATGGTTCTGTTTCGATGGTCTGTACAGTGTATACTTTTTTCTTAATAGTTTTTAATTTTCATTTCTTTGATATAACTTTTTATACTGCAAGCACACTTGCATTTCACTATCTTCAATGCTCAGTTGTATATATCTTTTTTTAAATTCCTTACATAAAATGCAATTTATTGTCTACAGTATATGGACCAGGTACTGCTACCCGCAGACACTATAATGAATCACTGAGAACTAATACCTATCTTTGAAGGAGCTAGTTCTATTAAAAAAAGACTTAGGCATAGAAATAGTAAAAGTTAACTAATAAAACTGTGCACACCATATTTTCGGGATAGAAATGAGAGTGATTAACTCTGCCAGGGGCTTCTGATGAAGTTTCCTGGAAAAGGTCAACTTTAATCTTAGACTCAGTGAGAAAAGGCAATCAACCCGAGGGATATAATCCTGACTCAGTTCTTAGTGGCAAAGAGATCACTGGTAAATAACATGCACTTTTCACAGTCTCCTTTGTTAATTTTTCCACTTTTAACTTTTTCTTTCTAAAGGGAGGAACAATACTGACCTTGCTATTTTGTTGTGAAGATGTGAAATTAAGGTTACAGGTGCATGAAACTGTAGTCATCATTATTTTTATGTATTATGACTGAACAGTGTTGGCACATGCAGTTTCTTTTCTAGTTTCACAGTGATGATTTTCCCCCTGTGCGTATATAAGTTCAATCTTGCAAATGGTTTTAATCCATGCATGAATTATCAATTCCTAGGAAACAAACTCATCAGCACAATCAGCATTCAGTGGTAGGTAGCCCGTTTTGCTAATTCAGGAGTTATGTTGATATTTTTCTCACAGTCAAGATACCTGCACATGTTTTTGGTTTCCATAAACATTTCTATACAGTCTTTGAGGTGAAAATTTCCCAGAGTTTCAAGGGAACCTTGGAAAATTTGTAGAAGTTTACATAGCAATGTATATATTTCAGGCCCACTTTTATTGAAAGAATAAGGATTTATTACATTATTTCTGTGGCATTTTTTTTCAAGTTTCCATATATGAACTTATAACTATATTCCATATATTTCCATATATGAATATATATAACTAGTGTGCTTGGTCCTTTTTCTCATGTTTCATCTTTTTGTTTTCTTCAAAGCATCCCTTCAGTTATAGATTATTTTGGTGTATGGATTATTTATGTTCTCAATATCGAGCAGCCAAATTTATTGATTAAACAGCTTATCTATAAAGTATCTATTTAAAATATTTTATTTTTTAAAATTGTGTGTGTGTGTGTGTGTGTGTGTGTGTGTGTGTGTGTGTGTGTGTGCACTCATTCGCGCAGAGGTATAGCTACCCTTGGAGGCCAGAGGCATCTCAGACCCTGCACTAAAGCTACAGAACGTTGTAGACTGTAAGGGTGCTGAGAACCAAAGCTGGCTAGCCTGCACTAACAGTACATCTCCTTCCCCTGGAGCCATTTTTCCAGGCCACCATTTATTGATGTAATATTTTTATTTTGGAGAGATTTAACTTCACACAAAAGTTAGGAAAGCCAGTACTGGGAGCGCCCGTGTGCCTTTTATTCTACTTTCTAGTCTGCGAACATATCATACTTTTGTGATACCTTTGTCAAAGCTGTGATATTATGTGAACCTAAGAATTGGAACAGAGCTCTTGTTTGCATCTCACCATTTATCTCCCCCTTTTTGCTGCAGTTATGTGCCCTTAGCCTCTTCCGGTCCTTGTGCTGTGAACGACTGCTGACCAGTTTCCTTGAGGGACACATTGGAATGTTGGATTACGTATTGATTTTACAGTGGTTTGATTAGTGGTTCTTAAACATCATGATGTCACAACCCTTTAATGTAGTTCCGCATGCAGTGGTGAGCCCCAACCATAAAATTATTTAGTTGATCCTTCTTAATTATAATTTTGCTACCGATATGAACTGTAATGTAGTATTTTTTGGAAACAGTGGTTTGGCAAAAAAACGTTATAATCTACAGCTTGGTAAGGACTGGGTTCAGTAAATCATTCCCTGTGAAGTTTGAATGAATTCATTTTCACATAGAGAATTTTACTCTTTCATAAAGAGAGTTCAACAACCAGACCCCCTCTTTTCTGGAGATCTATTGTTTTCTGAGTCATAATTTCAAATGATAGGTGACTCAGGGATAATCTTGTATAAATACCTCTCCATATGATGGCTTCTTTTTCTTCTATGGTACATGCCTTTTCTATCCTGATATTTCAAGACTTCTTTTATTTAGGACTAGTTAGGATTTTACTTGTATAGTTTTATTTCTATTCATACTGCTTGGGAGTATAAATCTGGAGGAAAAAGGGGACTATAACATTTTAGTATCCCTTGTCCTTCCTTACTGGTTTCAGTTACATAGACACTGCATGGTTAATATGATGCCATGTTACCAAAGAGCTATTCATTCGGTTTTTATTTACAGTCTTTCCCCATCTGAAAGACTGAGTTTGGATAATTTCTGTTCTGCTTTGAAGATCATTGATATTTCTCCTAAAATACATCATATCAGCTATGAATCCTGGACATTATTTTGGATAATTTTTATTTATTCTTTTAAAATTTTTTTAATTTAATCTTTCTTTTTTT
Organism: Micromys minutus; assembly: GCF_963924665.1. Classification (NCBI taxonomy): domain Eukaryota; kingdom Metazoa; phylum Chordata; class Mammalia; order Rodentia; family Muridae; genus Micromys; species Micromys minutus. Next base: position 23,966,567 of record NC_137974.1, on the reverse strand, counting down.
ACATTGAAGATTTTAATCCCTGCACTGGTTCACCCTCTGACTGTTCCACGTCAACATACCTTACCTCTTCTTCTCCACAATGATGACCATGCCTTGCCACACCCTCATCCCAGCAGACCTTCCCACTCCTTGGAGCCTCCAGTCTCTTGAGGGTTAAGTGCATCTTCTCTGACTGAACCCAGACCCAGCAGTCCTCTGCTGTATATGTGTTGGAGGACTCATATTAGCTGGTATGTGCTGCTTGGTTGGTGGTCCAGTGACTGAGAGATCTTGGGGACCCAGGAAAATTGACACTGCTGGTCCTCCTACAGGGTTGTCTTTCTCCTCAACTTCTTCAAGCTTTTCCCTAAATCAAATACAGGGATCACCAACTTCTGCCCATTGATTGCGTGTAAAGAAATGCATATGACTTTTTTCAGCTGCCTATTGGGTCTTTGGGAGGGCATGAGATATCCCTTTTTGTGAGCTCTTCATAGCCACAATAATAGTGTCAGATTTTGGGGCCTCCCCTTGAGCTAGATCCTTCTTTGGGCCTGTCACTGGACCTACTTTTCCTCAGGTTCTTTTCCATTTTTGTCCCTGTAGTTCTTTTAGACAGGAATAATTATGGGTCAGAGTTTTAACTGTGAGATGGCAATCCCATTCCTTATTTGAAGCCCTGAATTTTTCCCAGAGATGGGCTCTACAAGTTCTCTCTATTGAATGTGGGGTTAGTGAAGATTTTTTTCCCAGTCTGTAGGTTGCTTATTTGTCTTATTGACTATGCCCTTTGCCTTACAGAAGCTTTACAGTTTCCTGAGATCCCATTTATCAATTCTTGATCTTAGAGTATGAGCTATTGGAGTCCAGTTTAGGAAATTTTCTATTGTGCCAATGAGTTCAAGGCTCTTTCTCATGTTCTCTTTTATTATATTCAGTGTATTTGGTTTTATGTTGAGATCCTTGATCCACTTGGACTTGAGCTTTGTGCAAGGTGACAAATATGGGTCTATTTTCATCTTTCTACAAGAGATAGCCAGTTAGACCAGCACTATTTATTGAAGATGCTTTCTTTTATCCATTGTATATTTCTGGCTTCTATGTCAAAGAAATCAACCAAATAGAAACAAAAAGAACTATACAAAAAACAACAAAAACTAGAAGATGCTTCTTTGTGAGAATCAGAAAGATAGTTAATCCCCTAGCTAAATTAACTAAAGAACCCAGAGGTGGTTTTCAAATTAACCAAATCAGAAATGAAAAGTAGACATAACAACAGAAACAGAGGAAATTAAAAAATCCATCAGATCATATTAAAAAACCTTATACTCAACAAAACTGAAAAATCCAGATGAAATTGATAGCTTTCTAGATAGATACCACAAACCAAAGTTAAATCAAGAGCAGATGAACTATCTAAAGATGCCTATATTCCACAAGGACAGAGAAGAAGTCATTAAAAAAATCTCCAAAAAAAAAAAAAAAAAAAGCCCAGGGCCAGATGACTTTAGTGCAAAATTCTATCAGAGATTCAAAGAAGACCTAATGCCAATATTGCTCACATTATTCCATTTGATAAAAGCAGAAGGGATGTTACCCAATTCATTCTATGAAGCTGAAGGTACATATACTTCTATACCTAAACCACACAAGGACACAGCAAAAAAAAAAAAAAAGAAAAAGAAAAAAAGAAAAAAAGAAAGAGAACTTCAGCCTCATTTTGCTTATGAATATATATATATATGTGCAAAAATAATAAAATTCTTACAAACTAAATCCAAGAATACATCAAAACCATTATTCATGATGACTAAGTAGGCTTCATCTCAGAGATGCAAGGTTGGTTCAATATATGAAAAATCCATTAACATAATTCACTATATAAACAAACTCAAAGAAAAAAAATTACATGACCATCTGCTTAGATGCAGAAAATAATTGACAAAATACAGCAATACTCTTAAGAGTATTGAAGGGATCAGGAATTCAAGGCCAATACCTACACACAATAAAAGCAACTTACTGCAATCTAACAGCAAATATCAAATTAAATGAAGAGATACTTAAAACTATCCCACAAAAATCAGGGACAAAACAAGGATGCCCACTCTCCCCATATTCAATATAGTGCTCAAATTTCTAGCTAGAAAAATAAGACCACAAAGAGAGATTAAGGGGATACAAAAGAAAAAATAAAGTTAGCACTATTTGAGATGATATGACAGCATACATAATCTACCCCAAAATATCTGCCAGAGAACTTCACCAACTGATAAACAACTTCAGCAATGTGGCCAGATATAAAATTAACTCAAATAATCAGTAGCCTTCCTTTATACAAATGATAAACAGGATGAGAATGAAATTAGGGAAACAACTCCCTTCACAATAGCTTGAAATAGTATAAAATATCTTGGGGTAACACTAGCGAAACAAGTGAAAGATCTGTATGACCATAACTTCAAGTCTCTCAAGAAAGAAATCAAAGATCTAAAAGATCTCTCATGCTCATGGATTGTTAGAATTAACATAGTAAAAATGGCCGTCCTAACAAAGGTGATCTGCAGATTCAATGTAATCCCCAGGAATATCACAACACAATTCTTTTTTTTTTCCTTACAACTTTATTTAAAAAAGCAGAGATACATGTACAGTTTTTTAAAGGCATTTTGGCATAAAAATATATGAATGTATTTTTTTTCAGTACTTAATTTTTTTAAAGGTTTGATAGTATGATTTGAAATCTTACTAGTTACAATAAGCATAAAGTACATGTAAAACAAAACATAACATGGAAATAGTCCAAGTGTCCTCGGTGTGTGTATAGATTGAACATAATGATTTTTAAATACCAAAAATTGCCACGCAACTATCTTCTTAGCTCTTGAGTTAATAATGATTTAAGGTCTAGGTGTACCACACTCTGAGAGGATGCTATACACTTATTTTTTTCCTAACAAGGACTGAGGCTTCCACTTTTTGGCCATTCTTTTTCATGAGCGTTGTATGACCTGTGAGTTGTTTCTTGGGTATTCAGAGCTTTCTGGGGCTAGTATCCAGTTATGAGTGACTGCATATTATGTCTGTTCTTTTGTGACTGGGTTAACATGTTTTTTTTTACTCACAGATACATTTTTATTGGGATTATAACCTAAGAAATATAGTTTGATCATTTTAGAGACGTGTACTCAGGTGAACAGTACAACACAATTCTTTAAAGACATGAAAAAAGGCAATTCTCAAATTCATCTGGAAAGGCAAAAAACACAATATAGCAAAAACAATTCTCAACAATAAAATGGCTGGGGAATCACCATCCTTAACCTCAAGCTCTAGTATAGAGCCATAGTGGTTGGTACAGAGACATACATATTAATCAATGAAATAGTATTGAAGACCCAGAAATAAAATCACATACTTACAGAGTATTTATGTCTTAAATCTAGAAATCTCATTTAGAGCTTTTACATGCCTTCTCTCCTTACTCATGACCTGCATGTTCCTTCTAAAGATTTACATTGTTAGTGGTGGCTTTTTACTTTTAAATATCTGTCTGATTATAGCACTCAGAAATTTGTGGATGTTTTGCTGAATTGTTTCTCTTTCGATTTTGCTGTAAGCTCTCCACTTTTTCTTTTCCCAAGTTGATTTTTATAAGATTCTTTCTATTGTGAATTTATACTTTCTTTTAATATATGTATGTGTCCCTAGTACACCTATGTTAAGTTTAGCTTTAAATTTTGTTTTTATTTGACGATAATGATGATGATGATGATGAAGAAGAAAAAGAAGAAGAAGAAGAAGAAGAAGAAGAAGAAGAAGAAGAAGAAGAAGAAGAAGAAGAAGAAGATGATGATGATGATGATGATGATGATGATGATTTACTCTTTTGTGCTTTTGAGACAGTGGCTCCTCATGTAGCCCAGTTAGCTGAATGCTCTATGTAGGTTGGTCTTGTCTGTGTCTAACATGAATCCTCCTGCCTCATCTTTCTGTGTGCTATGATTGCATTCTTTATTTGTCATATCTGACATTGGTTCTAGCTGAAGTTGTCTCTAAGATCTCAGTCTTCATTGTAGACCAGTTTGCCCTTGCTGCTACGGCCTGATCAGTTTTGGATTTCAATGAGTACCTTGCTTTTCTATTAGAATTTTGAGCAAATTATGGATGTAACTTTTTTGTTTTGTATCTATTAAACATGCATCTTTTTTCCTGTTTTGTTTCTGTTTTATTTTCTTTTTTAAAACAACTTTATTTTACAAAACAAAGATAAATGTACAGATTTTAAGCATTTTTGCATAAAATTATACAATACATTTTTGTCAGTACTTTTTTCAGATTTTAAAATAATTTTTACATAAAACTGTATGAATATCAGAAAATTGGACATAATACTACCTGAAGACCCAGCTATTCCACTTCTGGGCATATACCCCAGAGACACCTTAGTACACAGCAAAGATATATGCACCAAAATGTTCATAGCAGCTCTATTTATAATAGCCAGAAGCTGGAAAGAACCCAGATGTCCTTCAGAAGATGAATGGATACAAAAATTGTGGTACATTTACACAATGGAATACTACTCAGCCACCAGAAACAATGACTCGACCAAATTCTTAAGAAAATGGCTGCATCTAGAGAATATCATCCTGAGTGAGATAACCCAGTCACAAAAGAACAGACATAATATGCAGTCACTGATAGTGGGATGCTAACCCCAGAGGCTTGCACTCCCCCAGAAACAACTCACAGACTGTATGAAGTCCAAGAAATAAAGAAAACAAAATAAAACAAAACAAAAAAATCTTTATACAAGAAAACTTTGACTATTTCCATGTTACATTTTGTTTTACATGTACTTTATGCTCATTGTAACTATTAAGTTTTCAATGCATGCCATCAAACCTTTAAAAATATCAAGTACTGACTAAAAACCATGCATCTTTTATGAGTTGGGGAAAAGGGTCTCACTATGTAGTTCAGACAGGCCTAAATCTCACAGTCCTTCCTCAGCCTCCTGAGTGCTTGGAGATACAAAAAAAACTAACTGGATTTTCATGAGCAAAATTCCTTTTCCTTCTTCTCTATGCTACTTACCCTCAAACAGCCATTTTAAATGTTAATAATACGGTTTTTCTGATTCTGCATTTTTCACCTTAAAAAATAAATATTATTTACACTTAATTTTTAAGATCTAACCCAAGAATCTCTTCTCTGCTGCTTCAGACTCTGTGACACTTTTTTTTTTTGTCTCATTACACGGACAAAAAGAATCATGTCCCAAGTCTATACATAGCAGGTTTTCTGGTGTCTCTAAGGTTCGAAACTTACCCAGGAAGATGAAAATTCCAATTCTAGTTCCCATATAAAGATTTAAACATTTCATTCAGCAAAGTCATGACAAAAACTTGTATCCTTTCTCTTTGTAAGAATGTGCTCAAAATAATTAAGTACATTTTATAACATCTTATTTGGGTCTGATAAACTTGTTCTCATTTGTATATTATATTTTGTCATAAAACTTGCATTCAAAAATCTTAAATACAAGATTAAAAACTCTGTGAAGTAGTTACATAATCATGAAACAAATTAATAACATAGTTTTCTTGAAGACATATTTTGGATACTACTCAAAGATATGTTTGTGGAAACCATTTGATCTTTGTGTGATGATTAACAATTCTGAATCTAATTCTCTATAGTATATCTGCAGTCTCAGAAACTTTCAAGTGGATGATTTGTTGGTACTGTTCTACAGCTTTCAGAATTTGGAAAGAAGATATAGAAAAAAAATCTTTTACATGAGCAATGTCATAATGCCTGTTCTTTCAGAGAAGTTAGCTGCAGTTTTCAAGAAGGAAGTAGAAGGGATCAAGAAAGACCTTCTGTTCATTCATTCTGATGATACTGACCGTGTCCTACCTCTACTCTCAAAAAATACTGCTCTGTTTTTTGTGCTCACAGATGACAGATTAAACTCTTCCAAAATGGCCACACAGTATAAATTGGAATTATAGTTCAAATATTAATCTAACAATAGCAGTAAGATTTTGTTATCTATATGTATGTGTACACACACACACACACACATACACACACACACACACACACACACACATATGTATATATAATACACCTACATGTTTATTGGAGTTCTTTAAAATAACATGAGTGACTCAAAGGCACGTAGATCACTGCAAAACTTGTCTAAAGACAGGAGATGAGCTCACAAATGCTACAATTCTGGAGCATCTTACCCCATGTGTAGGCAGCCCCACCAGAATGATCCCTCTTCCCATGAAGTTGCTTGCTCCTTTTGGCGTCAAACCTTGGGAGGTGCTATGGGATTATGGCAAGCTGTATGAGCTTCCTGACTCCTAAAACTTTTATGCATGTCAGAAACCTCATGAATCTCCTTCCCCCAGAAATGGTTGATTCATTTCAAAGAAATAACTGTAACACTCCCCTCTTTTATTTGTGAAGCCTTTAGATTTCTTTTGTGCTATCTTGTGATCTCTAAGGAAATACATATTCTAATATATGTTCCATTCCATTTATAACTGACCCTTGGATCACTGTCCTACATCATCAGTTGTTCATTCTTAAAGATTTGACAGGTTGTGATTTACTACAGTGACCACTGTCCACTGGGGGGACAATGTTGGGAGTTAAGAAACTTTCTCTTCATTACTGATGCTAACAGTTATAGTTACCTATATACATACATATAGTATCTGTAGACTTTCCATGTTAATTTTCATGTGTTGTTTTCATTTGAATGTATGTGTATCTATGTGTGTGTGTGAAAGAAAGAGACCCATCTCTAGCATTCATGCAGAGAGGAATGCTGCCAAATAAGTATGCATATAAATTCCTATTTATTGAAAATGTAACTATTATAGCAACATAAAAAATCAATGTTTACACAATTATTTTCTCAGACAGTATCATGCAACGTAGCATAGTTTCTCATTAGATTAAATCAAACCGTCCTTAAATACCATTTTACCAGCTGTTACTGGATAAAGGGCGAGAAGAACAGTTTGCAGTAGCAGCTATGAAATTCTCTGGCACATGTCTTTGCCAACACTGCTACAGCTGCTTATATTGTTTATAAAAAACAAATGTCCTTGGTGGTTTTCCTTGAGTTTGGCTAAAATATATTTTCTTTTCTGTACCAAAATGTCATGTTTATTACTGAAAAAACTGGTGTGTAGGCCTAAAGAGTTAGTCAAATTCAGTACATGCTTGCAAACGTTATGAGAAAGAATTATATTACTAAGCAATACATCTATCAAAACAGAGTTAAATAGATTTTCAAGATCCCTGCAGTTGCTTGTTATATATTTCCAGTACTTTAAAGTGGAATTTAATCACCTAACTAATAATAATAATTCTCAAAAAGCCCCAAGATGATATTGAAAGAACAAACTGCTCCCAAATTCTTTTATTTTTAACTTTAAAATATTTTATCTTTATGCAAAACAAACTTAATCAGTGTTTTAATTAAGGTAAAAACTAAAAGCTCAGACATACCCTTCAACTACTTGACCAAGGGGACATAGTTCCCAGTTTAGGAGGCTACTGGGTCCCATAAGTTTTAGGATTGTATTTAGGTTACATATGTGAGTTTTCAGTACCAGAAATATAGCACACCCTGGAACATCTGCCCCTTATTCTAGCTCACTTTGGCCATATCCTGATGAACAACAAAGTTTTTATAAGTCATAAAGTACTATAGAAATACCATGTTAACACTCAAAATTACACCAAAAATGAAATTTTAATGTTGGTTTTATGAAAGCATTATAAAGGGCGTTTGGATTTCAAGCAACCAATAAATCATCATAAGTGCAGCATTAGACATATTAGATGATCAGAAAGGGTAATTATTTCCTCGTTTTACTATCAGCCTCCTCTGATCTTTTTTTTTTTTTATCGCCCTCCCCTAATCATTTGAGTTTCTTCAGGAGCAGACACATGTATAAACATATAATAATGATTACAATGTTGGGGAATATAAGGAAGTGTTTGTTTAGAGAAATAAAAATTATATTACTTGGTGTTTCTTCATTCTCATATTAACAGATCGTTAGCACATCAATATCAATGTTCCTGTTTTTACCGAGAATTTCACTACAGATCTGGACCTTGATTGAACCATTGTGATAAAACACACACACACACACACACACACACACACACACATACACACACACAGACAGAAAATCTGTCCAGTTGTTATTTTCCTGGGCACATGGAAATGTTGTTGTTTTCGTCTTCATTGTCAACAGATTTTTCTAGAGTGTAAGAGGTCATAATTGAGCGATTGGAGAACACAGCTTCTGTTGTTTGTTTGTTTGTCTTTCGTTTCTTTGGTTTATACTGACAGATGAGTTTGAACAGATTATCACATTTTAAGCCCAATGCTCCCACATTTCCATGTTGCACTTTTTAAAAAGTTGGAACTAGTATTGCTCTGAGATGGCTGTGTGTGTCTTCTTTCACCAGAATCACTACTATTCCTAAAAGCTTTAAGTTTGTTGATGTCTTGAACATTTTATTTGTTTGCTAGGTCACATAGACTTGAATTCTAAGTTTCTGGTACAGAAAAGGAGTTTTGAAATACCATTTTAATGGCCACATCAGAAACAAAGACTAGACATTTTATGTAACTGTGGAGAAAATATATCTGAACACATTTATAATGCTGCCATGAGACCTTCCCCAATGATCACATCATTGTCATGTTTAAGATGTCATGAAACTGGAGTAACTTTTTAAAACTCCCTTTAACTTCCTGCTGTAATATGTTGTCTTTAGTAGGTGCTACTCTTGAACAGAGCGTACTGGGTAAAATTCAGGTTTCCTGAGGCTCCAGTTACCTGCTATCTATCATGAATGTCTTTGCCCCCTGTGTTTTCTCTACTTGATACAATGTCCACTTTTCTGGTTGCTGCAACTCAAAATACTATTTCTTAGAGAGGACTGTTCTATTCAGAGATACCTGGTTAAGAAGGGTTTTCCCCATGGAGTTCCACTCACCTGTGAATGGCGATGTATGTTTTCTCATATTTGTCCTTCATTGTCAAATTAAAAAATTCTATTCTTATTGTATTTTATTATTTTATTTTGTTTCCACTGCCCATAGGTTTCCTGGAAAGATGAAAAGTATTTGATAATTTAATAAAAAAGAAGAATGGACAAAGTAACTGGGTTCTACATGTGTAGATGTGTGGATGGTTAGATTTCCCATCACTCTATAGTGAAGAGCAAGACATAGAAAAGACAAGTTTTCAAGTTTGTTGTGGTCATTTGAGCTCTTATTCATCACCGGTCTTTTCAAAGTAATTTATACAAAGACAAGTTTTGGAGAAACTTGGTCATCACCAACTATAATGGCCAACATATTAAACCGAAAATAATGTTGCTGTCATAGTTGGCATTATGTTAGCTAATATTTTGTTTTTGAGAAACAGAATCATTTGTCACATAAATTTGCCAAATTTGAATTGTACTGTTGTTCATGTTTTGGTTTGGTTTGGTTTCTTTCTCCATTGTTGTTATAAACATTATGACCCCACGTGACCGGTGCTTACTGGTTACCGGCTGCTAGTTCAGCTTGCTTTTCTCTTGGAACTCCTGACCACCTGCCCGGGGCTGGCATTGCTCAGGACAAGCTGAGCTCCACTACATCAATCATTAACCAAAAAGAAGACGAAAGTTTCAGAGACATGCTGCTAACTGCCCATCTGACAGAGGCATTCTCTAAACTGAGGTTCCCTCTTCTCCAGTGAAAGTTCAGCCTTTATTCTTACTCTCTGGAATACTGTTAAGTAGAATAGCTTGCGTTCTTGTTAGAGTTGACTTTCTCCTAGCCTTGTGGTTTATGAAGAGTTTCTCACATTTACCTATTTAATGTTATTTTTCTTTTTATTCAGAAGAATGAGTGGAACAGTAAAAGGCAAAAAAAAATGGCCTCTTATGAAAAAATGCTAAATGTTCTATTTTACTATAACAAACAAACCAGAGATAATGCACTGAAACCACAACAAATGCTTTATCTTTTTGGCAGCTAATCAAGTTCATGCAAAGTCCAGGAGCAAAGCTTCAGTTAGTAACATAGTGTGGCAGCAGATAGACCCATTGCACAGGAACAGTAATCAAGTTACCTTGAACAGCCCCATTTCCATTCTTATTCCTTAGATGCTTTGTGAATCCGCAGCTTCTGGCAGGGGTGAGATCCGGAGGAAAATGTTTACATTTCATTTGCCACCATCATTTGTATAGCTATGTTAAATCTGAACTTTTGATCCCTTTATGATAAGACGCATTTTGACATTCTGCCAGAGCAACTTGGGAAGCAAACATTCTTCTCTTTAAAACACATTAAAGAGAAACTTCAATTGAAATATTTTTTTTCTTTAAGGAAACACCCAAGTTTATCTTCTTTTTTTTTTTTTCAAAGTCAAAATCCTAAAACTTGGATTGGTGTTATCAAAAGACATTGTCTTTGCTCAACACATCCCTTCCCACTCTTTGCAGAGGCCTTTCCTGTCTCTGTGCAGCTTTAAGACTGTCCGCTTCCTGAGGTTGCCTGAGAGCAGGCAGACCTCCTTCTGCCATGAACAGTCTCTTCGTCTGACATCACTGGGTATCAGAAAACCTGCTTCTTATCACTCTGCCCCAGGGCAACCATGAGAAGGACACCTTACTTTCGTTACTCGTGGATACAATGTCATCATTCATCTGCTTCTGTGCTGGTTAGATGGACAGACCATAACATAACATAAGGCGATATGTGTGCTGAACAGTATACATGATCTGTGTGATCTGCAGCACATACTGAGTTTCCTGCCTCCCATTTGAAGATGCTCCACAACATGGTGTGGAAAGGGCAGGGCTCTGGCTCTTGCTGGATTGAAGACCGAGAAACGTGATGGGAAGGTCTTTGAAACATACAGAAGCAAAGTTTCTTTAGGGCAAATCTATCTTTTCAATCTCTCATTCCTAATTCTCCCATAAGGTAAGTTATAGACACGTCAACCTCTCTTCCCCCAACCATGGCATAAGCCAATCATAAAGCTAAAAATACTGGTGCAGTGAAGAGGTTTAAAAGATGAAATCACTTGGCCTGATTACCTTCAGTCCCTGGAACTCACATGGTTGAAGAAGGACCCACTGATTCATTTTTGTGTACACACACACACACACACACACACACACACACATACACACACACACATACACACACACACATACACACACACACATACACACACACACATACACACACACATACACACACACACATACACACACACATACACACACAAACACACACACACACACAGTGTGTGAAAAATAAAACCCTGAGAATACTAACTACTCCCCTCTGCTTTCTGGGGGTAATCCAAGGAGTTCTCTGACATACCTTGATTCATTGCAGGTTCTAAGACCTCTCATTCCAGAAAGCATCTTGAGCCACACTGAGAAGGGAACACTCTACAGAGACACCATGAAAGGTCTGGACAGACATCCTTCTGTGTTTCCTCTACCAGTAGCTGTTAGGTTTCTTTCAACCATGTATCATCTATATAGTTGCTCTCATGTTGTTTCTAAACTTATTGTAAAAATTGCTTATTATAAATCTTCATGGCCTAAATCTGGACGCATGTTGTGACAACGTTCAATGTTAACCTTCCATCATGTACAGTGTGCATGTGTGTGTGTGTGTGTGTGTGTGTGTGTGTTTGTGTGTGTGTGTGTGTCTATGTGTGTGTGTGTGATATGAATTAGCATTTGCTGGTGCAAGCAGAGGCCCAAAGAGAATATCAAACGTCCTACTCTGTAACTGCTTGCCTTATTCTCTTAATCTTAATACAGCGTCATTCACTGAACCTAGAGATATTCTGCTTCCTGATAGGTTGACTTGGCTTAGAAGCCACAGTGACTCTTAGTACTGAGGCTAAAGGCATATTTGAATATGTACAACATTTTACATGAGTATTGGATATCAAAACCTAGGTCTTCACAATCTTATAGTAAGTGCTTTTACCTATTGAACTACCTCTCTGGCCTGATCAAATTAATCTGTCTTTTGCAGACAGGAGTCAACATGAGCAGGCAGGCAGGAAAGACAGCATCCCCTCTCAATTCAAATGCCAGCCATTCTCTGTTGATTACTAGCAGATGACTGTGAACAGGTTATTTTGCTTTATTCTATATTAGTTTCTTTATGTGTAAATATCCTAAGCTGTCTGACTTAGCCCTTAAGAGAATAAAGTTAGCTTAATCAAAAAGGGAGACCATAATACAGCCCGCCGTCTGCTGGATTAAATACTTCATACCTTAAATACTTACGAAATGTTTTAATATCCCTGTAAACCCCAGGCATTTGCAGATTGAGCTCAGATGCATTATTCTACGCTATTGATACACATACAAGAGGACTCTGGCCAAAAACACTAAAAGGGAACACAATACCTGCAGTTCAGGCTTAATCAGAATCTTTCTCCTTATCTGGCCAACAGCAAGGACAGGGTTTTCATAAGAACCAGAGCAAGGTCAGGTGCCAGTACTGTTCATCTGAGAATCTGGGAAGGAGTAGTATCTTTTTAGGCAGCCTTTTCTTTTTCTTTCCCACACCCCTTAATTACCCTCAGTCTTGTCAGTGTGTTCTCCATATTTGACTTCCTCTGGCTCAGACACTGTGGGGGAGAAATTCTGTTGTCTCTGTGGTACTTGTTCATGATAACCTTGGGGGTCACTGTGCATTGTTTGAGAAATATTGGCTTAAGCTATATTTTCTCTGCTTGTTGATGAAGTGTGTCCTATGGAAGAAAATCAGAGGCTATCCTGAGGTTGAGACATACTGTGTTTATTGCTTTTCTGATATCTACACTGTTCCCTGCTCTGTCAGCAAAGGCGATTAAATTGGTCTTTTATAATATTCTCTTCTGACTTCATGTTAGGTATTGCCCTTTTTTCTTAATGTTTGGAATTGTACCCCCAGTAAAATTTTTGTAATGTACCCCAGCAATTTTTATACCTCCTGAAGTTTACACAAAATGGTGACAGTTTGTAACATTCTATTTTTTAAAAAAGAAACCTTTCTATAAACTTGGTAATGAATTTTGAGTAGAAATCACCCTTATTACCTGTAAGTTCTGAGCCCATCAAATTCTGCAGAATAATTCACATCAGCACTGGTAATAGGAGTGCACACACACACACACACACAAACATACACACTCATATACAAACACACATATACATGCACATACACATCGGGCACACACATATACAAACATACACATTCACATACACAAACACACATACACAAGCACATACATAGCATACATACACACAAATACACACTCACATACACAAACATAATTCACATATTTAGACACGCATAAACACACAAATACACACACATATATATATATACATATACAAACATACACACATACACAAACACACATATACACATTTACACATGCATACACACACACACAAATACACACATGCACTTTTCATAAATGGGATTTTACTGCTTGTATCTCCTTAGCCTTTTTTTCCTTCTTCTTCCCTTCCTTGCCTGGCCAGCAAGCCTTACTAAGTTCACCCATGAGGATGCCTCCTTCCCAAGCCCAGCCACAACCTTGGCCCAACCCCAACAGTACCAGAGGCAGACTCACACAGAGGCAGACTCACAACACAGCAGACATTCCTGAACCAGGTGCTGCTTCCTGGCTATAGTAACACCAGCCTGCCATGCCACACAGGGGTCCAGCGCCTCCCCAGCACCTTCCAGTATCTGCTGTGTTCCCTGTGCCTCCTACGTCTTCCAAGCAGCATGAGGTGAATGTCAGTGTGGAGGCTTTGGCCAACCCTTTCCAATAGCCAAGTGGATATGGGTCTTAACACTGGAGGAAAATATCCACCCCCTTACAAGCATTTCTGGGAGCTAATTTGTCCCAAGCTTGGGGGCTGTGTTTTGTGTGTGTGTATAAATTTGCACTGTAGTTTTGTTTCAGAAACCAGATAACTGACAAGGGTCTAATGACACAAGGCCATGACTTGTGTGGTTTGGGGAAATGAGTTGGTGGATACCTTCTAAGCTTTTGAACTTGACCCTCCCAATTTCCCTCTCCCCCATGTGTCTGACCCTGTCTTACCCATTTTGAGTTCGAGCGGTACAGCAGCTCCGAAGCACACACCTGCTGTTGCTTTTGATTTCTGGAAGGCATGTAGTTCCAACATGTAACAAAATATCTCTAGTCTTCAGTAAACTGTGGTATTTCTTTACCCAAATAAAACATGTTGTGAGATTCATGGGTAGATAATGGGTGTTTCTTTTGTAATTTAATTTTAATGTTGAGGATTTGAATTCTCATACCAATTAGCCAATTCAATAATGTTTATTTTGATATCTAATGTCAGTTATTTCTATTCTTTAAGAAATAAGTTATTTACATTAGCCGTCCTTTACATGTAGATAACTTATAGATGATAGACTGGTGCACACAAAGGTGCCGATGAATCTCCTTTCTGCTCTTCTGTTTTATTCTCATTATGGAGAATTTAGAATAATGATGCTGAGATTTAGCATAAGAATCAGAAATAAGACAAACAGTCACAGTAAACTTTGCATTAAAATGAGAACAGAGGGATGGTGGCAAAAGGATATAAAAGAATCGAAGATCCAGTCAAGTTGGAAGCAAATCTTGGCAAATAATGAAGGTTCAGTCGGACCCCCAACATTTGCATATTGAATGAAAGCCACACATTTTTCCAGATTTTCTGGGAATTATATAGACCCTGCCTAGGGATCCAAGAACCAAGTAACTCTAGGCTTGTACCAAGACCGATTTCTGAAAACATAGATATTGCCTTGGAAGGTGACCTTGGGCATGGTGGAGCAGTTACACCACCGTAATGAACAGAGGTCAAAGGAGCTGTGTGAGTAGCTGCTGTTCTTTTACTATGTTGTATGTGTGTTGGGTTTTGTAGCAAGCACTCTTTCCTGCCAAACCATACTTATGGCTCATTACTTTAATGTTCTTGACCTTAGTAATCATATATGTGCATATACAGTGCACATACATTACACAAAGAACATGTAAAATGAAGACATGTATTTATAATATATTTACAAGCATGTAATAGTCATGCGTATGTGTGTATACAATTATGGATACATGAGAGAGGAAATCAAGAGGCAGACAACATGAGAGAGGAAGTGAGCCAAATAGAAAAGTCACAGTCGGGAGCAAAAGGGGAGAAAACGCATAGAAAAATGAGATCTTTGTTCCTTTCAGTTCAAGACTAAGTCGAATCAGATAGCCTCTGCAATCAGCAAAATATGAAACAGAGAAACACCAAGGTTTTTTGTTGTTTTACTCCAACAAATATTTATAAAAGGAAGATTTATAAAAGAAGAGACTCACATGTATCTACCAAAACAATGCAGGAATACTGATTACATCTTAAGGTAAAAACAAAGGCATGAGAATAGTAAAGAAACCATTTTTCTTGTATTTGATGAGACTACGGAACTGTTGCTAATATTTGAAAGGTAGTATTGTGGCAATGTATTTACAAGTAGTCCTTATCTTTCATTGATGTATGTTAAGAGTTGAAATTATATGACTTTGAGATTTTGTTCTTTTTCATAAAAATGTATTTATTTATTTATTTTATGTATGTCAGGATACTGTCACTCTCTTCAGACACACCGGATAATGGCATCAGATTCCACTGCAGATACTTGTAAACCAGCATGAGGTTGCTGGGCATTGAACTCAGGACCTCTGGAAGAGCTGTGTTCTTAACCAATGAGTCATCTCTCCAACCTCTTGAGATTTTATTTTAGATGTAGCATAGACAAAGGTTCAAATTCATTTCAGTGGTGAACTTATAGACTGACAAACTCAAGGCGCTGGGTTCAATTCCCAGTACTGGAGAAAAACTGAAAAGAAAAGTAGACCAGAGTTGCAGATGTGTTTACACATTTGGTAAATATTCCCAGGGCCCAGAAACACACAGCTGAATGCTGAGCATTTTGTCTTAAGCAGATAATTTTTGGAAGTTTTGGAACCTGTACTTATAAAGAGACATATAAGGGATCCATGTGAGGCAGTGTTATAATATTTAAGAAGTCTTTCTTAGCACCCATTCTTGATGCATGGAGTATGATTCATGATGCTCAGTGGTAGGCGTGTTTAGCACTTAGCATCCTTACTCTTTCTTTGTTTATTCCTCATACTAGCACTGCTCTGTTTGATGTCTGCATGTCCATCTCTGGATGCTTACATTTGGCTTCTCCTCCAACTCAAATGCCACCTTTGTCCAAAGCCTAGCAAGTTCTTTCATCTGGACGTGACTTTATTTGAACCTCAGAGTTGGCCCTTCTTTACCCTAAATACATTGTATATATGAGTCTCTGCAGCTTCCCAGTCACATCTACTAGCCCAGCAAGAGATTCCTGAGAGCTGGCGGGGCTAGGGCCACTTGTCTGTTTCCAGGCCTGCAGCCAGTAATAGCTCTGCCCCATAAGGCCATAAATACATAAATATCAAATGACATAAACAAAAGAGATGCCTAAGTTTTGACTAAAAAATTTTCAGACCAAGTAGGTTACCAAAAAAAAGTGAATGATTATCATTTTGGATCGCTGTAAAGCAGTCTTCATTGAAGAAAAGATTCTTCTAGACTTAATTAACAATAAAAACTTCAGTAGCTCATAACAGCCATTAGCTTTAGCTATGGCCTTTGCGTAACATCCTCTCTTCTTTCCGTAACAGAGCAGCAGCCACATTCTGTAGAATTGTTTGCGCACGTGTTGTCAAATCTAAACAGCTCTTTTGTATATAAAGCAAGATAAACTGAAGTTGGAATTGGCCATCCTGAAAGTTAAACGGCTTCTCTAAACCCAGAAAACACATTTACAGCTTCATGGGCTCATTGGCAGTTTCCGTAAAATGACCACCATCAGGGCCATGTAAACACTTGGAAGATTACGCCACAAACATTCCTGTGCTTTCTCTTCTGCTATGATTGCTGTAATGTGTTTTAGGGAAAGCACAGCCTCAGAACGCCTCCCTGAATTTTAAGGGAGCTGGGATAGAAAGAACAACTGTATATCCAACAATCATTAAGAAATGAAGATGCACCATCCCAACCTTATTCTCAATGCCATCAAGTTGATATTATATGGATAAAATAAAAGCTTCCCAGACTATTGAAATTAATTCTCAATATTCTTATTTAAACAACCTATGATAATAAAAATGTCACAATTAAATTTATGAAATCATTACAGCATACGGGTTTAATTTTTTTTCGAATTAATCAGAGTGGGTAAAAGGAAGGAGTTTTACTCCTGCATGAGCTGCGTAAGTATCAGGCACTGAACCTTCTACATATTTTCATAGTAGTTGGGGTAGGTATGTAACAGAATGTGACAAAATGGGCTATTTTTATCTTTTACCTCGTTGATCCAGGCCTAAGACAAGGTAACCAAGCCTTCTAGGGCTGACACCGTAAAGGTATTCTCAGGTGTCTGTAGGCACCAGATCTTCACTGCACTGTCCTGTACCTATGACCATGGGAGAGGAAAACTCCTTATATTTTGTATACTAAATTCCGGGCTTTACTCACCCTACTTGAAGAAACTGTCCCACGTGGCAGTTAGTCAACAGTTACTAGTCTTCCTGTTAGAAAATGTCTTGTGACTGATCTTTATCCAGTGAAATTCAGTGGTAATATTTTCCATTCTGGCTGTGATCTACATGATCTACTGAAATGTAATCTGGTGTACTTCATTCATCTAGTTGACTGGGCTATGGGAGGTCGCATAGCTCGTTGCTTTGCTCTGTGCATATCAGAATTTTCTGAATGAGACTACCACATGGGTCAGTAGCCAAAGTAGAAACCTGTGTTTCTCAACATTGTCTTATTACTTGAGAACCAGAGAAGAGAAATAAAAGGTGGAAGAAACACTGATATTTTGTCCCCAGACACTAGAGCTCATATTTCTCAGTCCTTGTACTCCAGGACTTATACCTGAAACTCTAAATACTCTGGTTTTGGACTGGGGCCCAAATGAGAGCTCTTTTCTGTTTTCAGGCCCTGAACGTAGACACAGCTGCAGCATTAGATTTATGGATTGTCTTGCTTGCTAAAAGTATACAAGGTCCTTCTGAACCATATCGTCACAGGATTCTTATTTAAAAATAATTACATACATATATACACATATTTGTATATATGTATATATAAGCCATATGTATATATTTATCACAAACAAATATGAAAATATATTACATACATTTATATCCTATTGATTCTGATTATATGTAGAACTTTTAGTAGCACCGGTACTATTCCTAATGTTTTATTATTAATTGTATTAATATTTCAAATTGTTTATTTATAATTTGGAAGAATCTGATCATTAAGGTTAAAAATCCTGAAGGACTTCTGTCAAGCAGCTAGTGTACTCAAGTTTTCAAACTACATAGTGCTGTGTTTTATAAAGAATGCCACAGATAAGTTTTATAGTACGTGGTGTGGCATAGGACGAGGGGGTGTCTCAGCAAGGCCATGCTGAAACATTTCTCCCCAAAGCTACCAGCCATATAATGGGTAGAGTAAAGAATAGTTTATATGGGGACATAGGAAGGGGAGTTGAGAAGGGAGTAGAGGCAGAGAAAAAGAGGGAACAAAGGAGAGAGTGAGAGAGACAGACAGAGAGAGAGAGAGAGAGAGAGAGAGAGAGAGAGAGAGAGAGAGAGAGAGAGAGAGAGAAAGAAGTCTTGCATAACTCATACAGAGAGGAGGAGGGGGAAGAGGGAGAAATGGGTCAGAAAGAAAAGAGAACTAAAGAGAGAGGAGGGGCATAGAGTAATAGGGGGCCAAACAGTCACTTTTACAGCAAGCAAGGCCTACGGGGCAGTATTGGGCAGAGCCTAGAAGGAATGCTAACATATAGGTATTATTTTTCCATTCTTCTTGGGAAATCGGTTACCTATCCATGATCACTGAGCCATTCTTTCCTGACTACAGAGCTAGCATTTGAATTCTAGTGGCAATGATCTGAACACAAGTCATCCCCTGATGTCCCAAAAGTATGCTTTGCAATAGTGGTACTTGTTTTAGGAGGACGATGGGAACTTTAAGAAGTAGAAATAGGAGAAAAGAGGTCACTTTCCAGGAAAGACAGCCTTTCCAGGATATCTTGCTGTTCATCCCTTCTGAAATTTCCAATTCTTGCTACTCTGGTATAAGCAGTTGATTCTGTGCCTTGTTCCTGACATGATAATCTTCCTCACTTCAGACCCAAAAGCAAAGATTCTGCCAGTGAAAGCAAACCATGAGCCTAAATAAACCATTTCTCTCATAAGTGATTTCTGTTAAGGATTCTGTCAGAGAGGTGAGAGATCTAATACCTTAGGTTCTATGACTTTGAGGTTAAGCTCTCCAACTTTCTCTGCTGTGTCCTAGAAACCATTGCAAACCACTACTAAGAATATGCTTTACACAAGCAGTTATTCTTCACAAGTATTTGCTTGGTGTTGTATCTTAGTTTCTGAAATGTCAAAGTCTACACCTATGAAGCCTCAACAACATGGCTGCCTAAATCTTACAAGTTTAAAGTTAGGAAGTAAAGTGAGATTTTTTCCCCTAAAGAAAGCCATATTACTTAATCATGTTTAGTTTTGAGCTGTGCCCATTTATCTACCCCCATCCTATACTGGCTTTATTTTTTAGCTTAGCTAAACCAGATCTACAAACTCCCAGAAGATCCTTGGGTCTTGAAGTAAATAAAGTTGATGTAATATTAAGGTGTTGTGGTAATTAGAATATGTTTGGCACAGGCAGTGGCACTATTAGAAGGTGTGGCCTTGTTGGAGTAGGTGTGGCCTTGCTGGGGGAAGTGTATCACTGTAGGGATGGGTTTTGTGACTCCACCCAACTGGCTGGACACAGTGTGCTCCTTCCTTTAGATAAAGATGTAGAACTTTCAGCTCCTCCTACACCATGCCTGCCTGGACACCACCATGCTCCCACCTTAATGATAATAGACTGAAAGTCAGAACCTGTAAGCCAGCTCCAATTGAATGTTTTCCTTTATAAGAGTTGCCTTGGTTGTGGTATCTGTTCACAGCGAGGGAAACCTAAGACAGGAGCCAATGGGGGGCGGAAAGGTGCTCCTTCTTTTTCTATATTGTTCTTCAAATTTTATTGGAAGAAACTCATTTAAACAGTAAATTTGCTATTTTTAAGAAATAGAGCTCATTTAGAGATCTCTGCCCTGAAGCACACACAAGTACACAGTGTTTGTTTGTCACGGGTTTGTTTTCTGTGTAGACTGGCAAACATTTCCAAGGAACAAGTAGTGAGAAGTCCACTCTCCAGTCACCATGCAGATTCTACTCTACAAACAACTTGCTCACTGAATTTCTCTCTTCAGAGCACACCAGTCAGGAGCCCAGCAAATTTGAAAAGGTAAGAGAGATATGGTTAACTTTCCACATTTTTTAATAAATAGCTTTGTGGCAGCTTTCATTATGCTTCTCATCTGAGATATGGAAGCATTATCTTTCTTTTCAATTGACAAATGAAATTTATGAATAAAGTTCTATAATAAAAATACTTTACTTGCTCGCATTCTTCTTGAGGCAGAGAACTGATGGGGCTTAAGAAAATATGAGAGTAGACAATGTAAAAATATGCTTCCACTTTGGGTTTGTTCAAATGCTAAACGATAATGGTAAATGGATTGAGTTTCTCTTAGACCTAATGTCCTATTTACAAATGACATACATTAGTGTATCTTAATCACAAGTTATAGGACATGGACATCTCTACTATAAAATTGGTCAGAGAAGATAAAATGGAACATGTCTATGTCAGCATTTAATAGAGCTTCTTTTGCTTCTTGATTTTTCCCATTTATTTTCATGATTTGTGATACTGCAGCAAACTAAAATATATACTCAGGTAGAATTACAGGTAAATAGAGCAATTCCTTAAGTGTTTCATTACAACTGTTATTTGTGCAAATAATATAAGAATCTACTCTTATGACTAACACAAAAGTTTTAAGAAATTAATGGCCAGTCATGAGTGATATCATAATTTTTCTTCTTTGTAAATGTTAAAGGTATTCTTTTTATATAATTAATTATTTTATTAACATCCCAAATGTTGTCCCATCCCAAAGTTCTTCACTGTAACTTCCCTCCTTTTTGTCTCTGAGAGGGTGTCCCCACTGTATCTCCCTCCCTGTCTTCAAGTCTCTAAAGGATTAGATGCATCCTATCTTACTCAGGCAAGACAAAAGCAGTCCTCTGCTATATATGTGCCAAGGACCTCAGAACAGCTTTCATATGCTCTTTGGTTGATGGCTTAGGCTCTGTGAGCTCTGAGAGATCCAGGTGAGTTGATACCATTGATCTTCATATGGTGTTGCCATCTTCTTCAACTCTGTCAATCTTTCTCCTCACTCTTCCACAAATGTCTCTGAATTCAGTTCAATGGTTGGCTGTCAGTATCTGCATCTATCACAGTCAGCTGCTGATAGAACCTCTCTGACAACAGCCCTGCTAGGTTCCTGTCTGCAAGTACAATGTGGCATCAGTAATAATGTCAGCGTTTGGTGCCAGACCATGGTATGGATCCCAAGTTAGGAAGGTCACTGGTTGGCCATTCAGTCTGTGCTCCATCTTTATCACTGTATGTCTTTTAGACAGGAATAATTCTGGGCCACAGGTTTTCATGGTAGATTGGTGTCTTCATCCCTCCACTGGTGACCCTATCTACTTAAAGGAGTAGACTGTTCTTGTTCTATCTCCCCATTGTTGGGCATTTTGGCTAAGGTCACCCCCATTGAGGCATTGTAGCTTCTCTCATCCCAGGTCTCTGGGACTTTCTAGAGGTTACCCCTATCCACACCTCTGGAAGAAGCACTTCTTTGAAAAAGAGATTTCTGGCTTGCTAAGTTGACGAGCAAAGGTGCTGCAATATCAACTGTAGATTTTAGGTAGAGTGATCAACTGAACATCCCTTCTAACACTTCTTTCCACTTCTACCCCACAAAGCTTAGGAAACAAAACCATGCCTTTATCATTCCTGCCTGTAGTTGCAGTTGCTAGTACAGAGCTCTGTGACTGAAAGCATTTTCTTGGGGATCTGTTCTAGATCCACCCATCACAGTAGAAAATGTAACCATTCCAAAAACTCAAGCCCATTTTTTACAAAAAAAAAAATAATAATAATAATAATTAAAGAAAAGGTCAGGTGACCAGATTTACAATGTGTTCCCTATCTAACTCAGTCCACATGAATAGGTTTTTGAATTTACTACAGTAGTTCTCAGTCTTCAGTCAGCACTGATTTTCTTGCAACCCATCTTAGGGAAGAGAATAGTCATTAAAAAAAAAAATAGAGAATAAAGAGAGGAGAGGAGCAGAGATAAGAGAGGGGAAGAGGAAGGAGAAGAGGGATGGACTGAGAGAACTGAGGGGACAGAGTGGGGAGGCATAAGAAGAGGATAAAAAAGAGGGAAATGATTGAACTCCAAACCTGAGGCATTTAAAAGTCAACACAGATCCATTTATGAAGATGGTTTTCTTATGACTTAAATACCTCTCATGAATATCCTGGTAGATACTGTCAGGCTAACTGTTCTAGCACATACTTGGAGAATGATATAGTCAAACAAGAGCATCTCCCTCAAGTTTGTGGTGATTACCCTTGCATATCATTGTTTTATTTTTAGCATGTGATGATACTATTTTTATTGATGGAAGGAGATAAGATACAGCCTCATGCTAAAACGGATATAATAAAATTGTGTTCCCTCAATGCAGAGTTGTATCAGAACTGAGGTATTTATATGTCCTTGAATTCTCTGTTGACAGTCCTACAAGAGTTAACTGCAAAGAAAAATTTATGACCAATAAAGACTAACATATTTTTATGTGGCAACAAAGTGACCATTTCTGATCTAAGACAATGATGTTGTAGAACTAAGATGCCATTACCATCATGCCATTTCTTCTTCCTCATTACCTTGTACAGATGATTTCCATACCCAGTAAAAGTGTCCCTCTGAATACTTCTCATGTGTCTCTCCCTGTTTTGAATGTCAACTCACTCAGTTTAAGCCTGTATTCATTATATTCATACAACAATCTGCAGTCTCGCCACTGTCCAGTGAACTTCTTAACATTTCCCACATATAGGTAGCACAATTTAATTTAAAAGAAAACTGGAAAAAAATAAATAAAAGAAAACTAGATCTTACTCCATTTTGAAAATTCTTTGACTTCCTAAAGATGTGGTATTATTATCACTGAGGCTTCATGACCCTGACTGAATGATTTGATTGAATTCTTGTGTTTCAGGAGACTGTGTGCTCTCTTTTAAGCCATTTACTGCCCCAACCTTGGTGTGCATGAGTTTGCTAATGCTGTCCCTTTTTGGAACGATCTCTCATCAACAACCTTGATCCATTAAATATGTATTTTTTTATTTTTTAACTTTTAATTTTTAACTTGAGAGGATGTCACTGATGTAGTGAGTGGGTCATTTTAATTAATGTAGTCCCATAGTGCCAGTGTTTATCTTTATAATATCAGTGAATAAAATTCATTTTGAATCTTCCATTTGTAATCAACAAGTGGTTTTTTTTTTAAATTTAGTATTTCTAATTCTAAACCCAGCCCCAATATACGTGTCAGGAGAGATAGTAAGATACACATCACCTTCTACTCTGAATTGTGGCTTTTGATTGAATTTAGACCAACTTTTTCATTTTGTGATAGCCTTATTGACCAGAAATCCAATCTAAGGCATCTTTTCTTGTCATCTTCCTGAAACAATTAAGGTTCCTGTTTAAGCCAGATGTAGAGACGCTCAGAGTTTTTGTTGTGAGTTATACAATATCACCATACCTTCTTCTGGTGGTAGTGAAAGCATGTTGGTGTCAAGGAGATGAATAATTTTCGAGTTTAGTTCCATCAATGTGTCCAACTAAGACTGCTCTGAGGATACTGGGGGACAGATGCATCCACAGAAAAAAAGCCATCAATTTTTTATTGTTGGTGACCAATTTTACTTTTGAATTGAATGTAGAATATCCTCTAAAAATGTATTCGCACTAAAAACAATTCCCCTTTTGTTTCAGCCAGCATAGTACTGGGGCTCCTTTTTCTTTGTCATTTAAAACAAAAGTCACCTGGAATGAGGTTAGATATGAAAGTTGAAATGATAGTGTAGTTTCAGAAAATGAAATTAAATGCCTGGATTTAAAAAGGCACAGAGACTTAGGAAATGTAATATTAAATATCTTCAAATATGTGAGCAATTTTGGTGCTTCAGTGTTTCATGGAGTCCCAAAGTCATAAAATGATCTGAAAAGATAGTTTCTTAAGTAATCAACACATTTATGGTACACTCTGAAATTATTCTACAATACAAGGCTCATGTAAATCAATATTATTTCTCATATTAAAAATGATTGAAATTTTACCATGTATTGAAACCCATATAAATGTACCAATAACTAATTCATGTAACCAATAAATAATATATAATGGAATTTTTCTAGTCACTTCTAACTTCATTTTACTAACATTAGCATAATGCCAGCCCTTAGGAAAAAAATATCTCTCTTTTAATCCAGCTGTTTAATTTCACTTCCTGAAAGTGTGCTGTCGTTTCAACTTGCACATCTCCCATCATTCCAGGTTCCATTTAGAATTCTAGACAATAGCTATTATGCCAATTAGATAATATTTTTATTCTCTCTGACTGCACTTTGTTGATGCTGCTATTTTAAGTTCAGAGTATTCATTCAAGGCATTTCTGTAACTTCAGCTACTATAGCTCTAATGGGTCCCTTCACAGGTGTGAGTACTTTTGTCAAAATTCCAACATTCTCTTTGAACAGTACTGACTGCTCCTCAGAAATTCTGTCTGTCTAAGCTTATACGGAATCCTTGCTTTTTTCATGTATTACTAATCTTTTATCATTCCTGGAAAGAACAATGACAGTCATTCCAAAGTTTATTCAGGTCAAAATTTACCAAACTTGTTTCTGTATGTCTCCTCTAGTTTATAGTCTAGGTCGCCCTACCTTGGATGAAGTTCCACATGCACCTGTCTTCAAGACTTCAAAGTGTCAGTCATTCTTTTACTTTATCTCTCAAAAATCAGAGAGTGGTCATTAATGGCACTTTTGTCCAGAGTTTTCTTGTAAGAATGACAGTGATGCCTGCCATCCTCTTAATGTGTCAGAAATTATGTCAATTCAGGCTCTTTGAAGATGGAGAAAATACGTGTAGAATTAAAAATAAACTATGTGACTTAAGGTAAGTAGTTACTCTTTATATTTTTAGTATTAACTAAACTGGCAAGCTAACTTTCAGGGACATTGACTTTAACAGAAGAATTTTCTGTCTGTGCCTTCCTGCAGGTTGACTCCCTTGGTATATCACCTTCTCTACAACCTGAATTTAATCCTTGGAATTTACTTATAGGTGAAAGAAGAGAACCAAATCAAAAGAACTATCCTCTGACCCACCATGTGTGTACCACATTGTTCTTGCCCCAACCCCAAAAACATCCAACATACATTCAAAAATAATAGATGAAAAATTTAAAACCGATGCTCAGACCTCTTTCAAAGTTTCTGTTTTCATTTCATTTTCTGTTACTGTGCTAAAAAAAAAAAAAAAAAAAAAAAAAAAAAAAAAAAAAAAAAAGCCTTGAATAGCAATACAATGGAAAAATAGTTTATTTAGCTCACAATTTTAGGTGGGAATCCTTTATTGCTAGAAAGTCAAGGCATTAGAATCTTGAAGCAGTTAGTTATACGATGTCTATCATGTGTCATAATCAATAGCAGAGAACATTGATTTAGTGCATCCTTGCTTCTGTTCAGTTGAGAGGCAATGCCATGGAGTTGTGTATAGCAGTTTGGTTGGTGACAGCTTAGTTCATAGAGTTCAGAGGCCGGGTAATTTTGATTGTTGTTTTCTTCTTTTGTTGCTGTTGTTCTTGTTTTGTTAACTGGGACAGTTTTTATACGGGTTGCAAGGACAACAAGCTAGACATAGGTGAAGATGGAATAAGACAAAGAATGTGAAGAAGCTAGAAGTTTAAAACAAATTGTCAGAGTTTGCTTGAGTCCATCCAGAACAATTCAGTCAGAAGCTGAGAGAAGCTAGATTAAATCAGTCAGCTTGGAGAGGAGTTTGAATCAGAACAGCTGAGCTGAACCAGTCAGCCAGAGTTCAAGAAGTACTAGAAAGGGTGAGCTTATTCAGTATTGACCTCCAAAACAACTATCACATCAAGCAGATAAAAGTTATTTTTAAATTTCTGCTTTGTATGGTAAGGCCCTATCTTCCTCTTTTTTCAACACCCTACCACACATAGAAAAAACAATGAAAGACAGAAAAAAAGAAACATGCTAAGAATCCAGCTACTTGCTACTTGTTATCAAATTATTTCATGAAACATAGTATAGATGTTTAGGTAGTTCAAGTTCTAAAATTTAAAGATGATGCATAAACACTGAATAGACATGACCATAGGAAAACCACAGATCAGAATAAATTCCGGTATTATTAAATGATCGCAAAACTAAAAATGATAATCAGTTATCTTTGTTTAAAGAGTTTTTATTGCTGCACAATGACAATTAGGAATATTCTTTTCCAAAGAGCTTCAGGGTCATTGTCATATTGCAAATGATTTTGTATGGTTGTTTGACCTCCACTCAGGGAGTTGATCAAACTTCTGCAGTGCCAGACCATGAAGTCACTTTTGTTGTCTCCCCTAGTACCTGGCCTCAAAAATGCACACTCTGCAGGTTAATCCACAGGACATAGTGGAAATGCCCAAATGTTCTCTGGAGTAATCCAACCCTGCATACTGATCAATCAGAGAACACATTGTCTTGCATACTAATCAACTTTAAACAATAAGGTTCCCTAGCCATGCAGAATGACAGTAATAATCCACTTAACTTTAGAACTGCCTATGTTTTACCTGAAATATTCTGAAAACTACAAACAAGTATGTGTTGCTATATTTTTGGTTTTGCTTTGTTTTAATTTTCTGGGCCATTGCTTTGGACTTTCTTTTTTGTGTGTGTTAGCACGGACCTTGGGAAGGTCATACTGACCCTATAAACCTGTAAAGAAGTAATTTGAAGTACTATAAATATCAAAATATATGTGCACATATTTGAGGGGGTTCTTTAAAATCAAAACATAAATTAGTCACATATTTGTACGCTCTCAGGCTCTGGTGATTATCACTGTACAAAATATTATACCACATATTCAATTTCTTGACTGTTTATTTCAGCACACCTTGATTTATAATCCTTGGAAGACTCATCCATTGCAAAAACCTTTGAAGAAGTATGCAGTAGGAGGCAAATGGAAGGAAACTCTGCTTTTTTTTCACGAAATCTATAAGTGCTGCCCAAGTGCATGACATTCTATTTACACATGGTGTACAGCTCACCAGATTTTCATAGGCATGCCTACCTGAAAGCAGGGATAATAGTCTGACAGAATATCGGAACTCTTGATGAATTATGCTTGGAATCCGGAACCATTTGTTATAATATTATTTATTGCTTACCCAGCCAAGTTTCTTTAAATCTGTCTTTGCTGTCATTTAAAGAGGAAGGACAAGAGCTAAGCTTAATACTAAATTTATCTTTCTTTTATGTTTTCTGCTATATTTCTACTTGTATTCTAATTAGGAACTCCCAAAGATCAAGAGCCACCAGCTTCCTTGAGCAGCTGGACTCCCAGCTGGGTGTGTTGTGAGGGTAATGGCTTCAGTAATTTCCTTTCTTTTCATGTGCCTTTCTCCAGGCTGGTTGTGTGTACTGTTTAGAACAAGGTTTCCTTTGCAGTTTCTCTGTTCCTTGTTCAGACATATAAGTGATTTATAAACTTACCAGTTTACTTATGTTATTATAATCATTACTGTACTTTTTTACCTCATATTTTATTTTTTTAAAGGCTGTTTATTTTTGCTTATCATCTAATATGGATTTAAACATATTGACAATAGCCATTAATACCATTTGCAATATAGTTATTTAAAAGAGAGTTCACAATTACAAACAATATATTTTGAGATGTATATGTCTTTCAGTAATAGGCAATGGTTTGTATTACTGTCTTTCTTTCATACCAGAATTCAGAAAACATGTTGAAATCTTTACATTTTTTAAGATAATTATAAATGACTAAGGTGTTCAAGAATAGTTTTACTCAAAGGAATCAGAATGTTCATTCTGGAGTGGACACAGTGAAATTTTGATTTAATTGTCTGTCACAAAATGAGCCAAATGACATAGTGAAGTCATTTAAGATTTCCATCTGGGTTAAGACAAGACAGAAATTCTTATTTCCTTTGCCATTGTCCTGTGGGTTTTGCCTCTTTGCACTGACCATTTGGATTTCAAAAGGGAGAAAGAGTTGGAAGGTCACAGAAGGCTTTCCCAGAGACAACAGACTGACCCAACCTTGCTGCTTGAGAAATGGTTAAAAAAAAAAAAAAAAAAAAAACTAAAACCAACGAGCCAAAGCTACAGTTCAGCTTTTTACAGTGTTCAGAGAACTTGGTATTGGAGAAGGGGAATGCTTAAATTTAAAGATTTCTTTTTTCTCCCTTAGAATAACAATTCTTTTTCAAAGTGTTATAAGCCATTACACATCTTTTAGTTATTTTCCATGTAAAAAACAGTTGAGAATGTAATCAGAAGAAAGAAGAAATGATGTTTTCATAAGATAAGAGCTGATGTTATGCATCTGGAATCAAAGAGTCAACACAAGCAGGTCCTAAGTTCAGGTTGTTCCTTCCACTTTTTAATTTTAATGGGTTTTGATAAGAGAAGACTGGATTTATGGCAACATTTTAAAAACACAAACAAAAGAATCTGAATTACATTAAAACAAAATCATGTGTGAAAAAAAAAAAAAAAAACACTGGAATGGGATTCTTCAGTGGTCTGCTGTATGAAAGGTAAAATGGTCTGCGTGGCACAGATATGTCCATGTATGAAGGCCCAAGCAGAGTTGTAATACACTGTCAGGTCAGGAGATGACTATCTCTGTTCCCATGTTAGAGAAGAGAATGGTCCTAATGAGCCAAAAGTAGGTTGAGGCTCAGTCTGAAGGGAAGGCAGGCACTCTGGTAAGAAAACAATGTGGCATTGTTTCTTCTGGAATGCCACCTGTGGAAGGGATGGAGGCAAGCAGGAAACAAAGCCCCAAACAAATAAAGGTTCAACATTCCTATTTGACACTAAATGGTATCTGGACTCTGACATCAACATTCTCAGCATGCCAACCCTGCACTAAACATGCATAGGTACTGTATGGACAATTTTAAACATATAGAGACAGCACATATAAAGTGACATTCTCAAGTAGATGATTAAATACAAAACTGCATTCATCAATAAGTTAACACATTTTATAACCTGATAATTAAGACATGGGTAAAGGAAACCTAGTAGAAAACGTTTAGAACTGTGTAACATCATCTTTTATTCCTTTATCTGAATACTACTTGAGATACCCTGAAAAAAAAATGTAGTCTACTGGATCTGATATGTGGTAATTTTGTATTGTAGTTTAGATGGAATAGTTATGTTACAACGAAACAATCTGTGAACTTTGCTTGAGGCTTCTGTAAATACTTTTTAATTGAATATTCTGCATTTTATTCTGTAATGCTGACTTTTTGTTTGATCCACTAAGAGCTAAATCACAAGGACACCTATTTTCTTATAGCAATTTTTTTTCAATAGAATTTAAGTTCCTTTTTCATTCTTCCAAATATCCCATCTGGATTTGCATATTAATGCATTATTCACAGTATAAGGCTAGACTACTCTTTAAATCTTGGTGGCCTGACACATGGCCTCTTACTTCCCTACAGGGGGGTCAGCTGTCAGTTTGGGGACTTTCAGGAGCAGTGTTTCCAACCGGATGATGCAAAGACTCAGATGAGAAGGACCTGGTATCCATATTTTCTTCAAATGTAGATTCATAGTAAATAGAAAGCTAGAGATCTACACACTAATGTGACATGTTTTAGTTTGAGAATAGCAAACAAACATTTTTTCACAGACTGTTATCTACAAATGGTCACATGATTCGTTCTAATTTCTGTCTCCAAATTTGTGGTTCATGAAAATAGAATGACTTCTCCAAACTGTTAAAAACGATCCTGAGAAATTATAATCTTTCCTTCATCTCAGCTCTTGAATGGAATTCCTTACACAGGTTATCTATCCCTTACAAAGACATACAACTATAAATATTTATAAATATTTATAATTTAATATATTTATTTAAATCTGTCTTTGCTGTCATTTAAAGAAGAAGGGCAAAAGCTAAGTTTCCCTTATTATAATATTATAGCCCTTCCTTGGAGATAAAGACCCATGAGATACACATGCACTAGAAACTAGACCTAAGCTACTGTAGCAGATGCTAATTCATAAAAATGTGCCATATTTGTGACAAAGTGATATTAATAAAGTTGTGTTAGGTACTGGTAATGATGTTTATCAAAAACATAGAGAAGATTGTTTTCACAGAATCAGGTATGGGGAGAGACAGGAGAAAAGGCCAGAGGGTCAGGAGAATGAATGGAAATAAGCAGCAGTGTGGGGTGTGGGCCAGGGGAAACCTTTAGAAAGTTCCAAAGACCTGGAATCTGAGAGGTTCCCAGGACTCAATGGGGTTAACCTTATCTGAAATGCCCAGCAGTGGTGAGATAGAAACTGAAGAGATCAAATCCAGTAGATAGACATGGTGCCCAGTTGAGACATGGGGACAATCACCCATCGTAAAATTTTTGACCCAGAATTGTTCCTGCTAAAGAAAATGCAGGAGCAAAAGTGAAGTAGAGACTGAAGAAAAGGCCATCCTGTTACCCGCCCAAAATGGAATCCATCACATTCATACACACTACAGCCTGACACTATTACTCAGGCGATGTTGTGCCTGGCCTGGGACAGATGCAGATACTTACAGTGAACAATTGGACTGAGGTTAGAAACCCCTATGGAACAGTTAGGGGAAGAACTGGAGTTGCTGAAGGGTATTGAAACCCCATAGAAAGAACAACAGTATGCAATAACACTGACCCTTCAGAGCTCCCAGAAACAAAGCCACATGGACTGGACTGTGGCTGTAGGCACATAGCAGAGGACTGCCTTGTTTGGCCTCAGTGGGAAAGAATGAGCTGAATTCTGTAGAAACTTGATGCCTCAGGGAAGGGGATACTGGCAGGGGTGAGAAGGTGGTGGTGGTGGTGGTGGTGGTAGAAACTTCTCAGAAATAAAGGGGATGGAGGGGGTAAAAAAGTCAGGGATGGAGATGAGAAAAGGAGGCAGCATTTGGAAGGTAAATAAACTAATTTAATAATAATAAAAAAGGTGAAAACATTAACAACAAAAGACAACGGTAAAACACAAGAACCCTTCAGATTCAATATTAATTATTATTTTCTTATAGAGTGTCTTCTGGAAAAATATTCTACTTAAAGGAATTTTGTTTTTCCCTCCTTAGTTCCCTTTGCCTAGCTAGCTGTACGTTTGCTTTCTATTTGTGCCCTGTCTTTATTGCCTATCTGCTCTGCCCCATGAAAGTTTATTTATTGAAGATCGTACAACATGTGTGACTCTACCTTTCCTTCTATCTTTTATGTGTACTTCTACATGAAGATCCAAAATGTTTTTTTTTCTAACCAAGAGAAACTTTGGTACCACTCTCAGTATATATTGCAAGTTTGGGGTTATAGCTTCCAAGTTCCCAGGGACTAAACCACCAAACAAAGAGTACATATGGAAGGACCCACACTTCCAGGTGCATGTGTAGCAGAGATGACTTATCTGGCATCAGTGGAAGGGGAGGCCCTTCCCCAACATGGCTAGGAGTGGGTAGTTGATTGGGGGAGCTCCCTCATAGAAGCAAGGGAGAGGAAGATAGGATAGGGGATTTACCAAGGGGAACTAAGGAAGGGGGATAACATTTGAAGTGTAAATAAATTAAATAACCAATAAAAATGGGTAAAAAGATTATATCAATGTTCTGGCCTCCTGTGTGACATGTATAACATGTGAGCATGCCAATACTAACCCTTTCCACTTTTTGAACTGCAAGAAGATCATTTAGAAATATAAATATTCTGAACTATAAATAGTCACTGCTATTTATTGATAATGTTAGTTAAAAGGATAGACTACAAATCAGAAAAATATCAATATTGTAGTAACATCATTTTTTAACAGTGACTGGCAAAGGCTGTTCCCATGTAATAAGAGTGAATATTTACTTTACAAACACTAACTCTGTTTCTAATCCCAGGACTATTCAAACTGTGTTCCTTGGATCAGCAAGAAAGAACTCAACAGAAAAATAATCTCACATTCACTTGGGGTAATTGAAATTGAGGGCAATGATCTTGGAATAAGTCTCTAGAATTTCTAAGGGTGACTCCAGTGGTGCAAACCAGGACTTGGTATAAGAGTTTCAGCCCCACAACAGGTCATAGGCCTTAAGTCCTAGTTGCATAGAAAATCCTCATCACATCCCACCCTTACTTCTCTTTCTCAGACTCTGAGTCTGTATAACCAAAGTCCATGTGTGATTCTACCAGAACATAGTTATTTGCAACTGGTGTCCAACTGCAGCTCAAGAAAAATTATTAACATCCCTCTTTTTATTATTGTTTCCAAGATTAATTAGCAGACATCTTTACTTTGAAAAAGAAAGAATACAGAAGATAAGTTCTTCCCCAAAATTATTTTACCTGCAATGTATATCTTTATATATTATTTACTTTTACTATACAATCAGTGTACAACTAACAGAATGGGATGCAAAAGGAATAGAACATTTTAAACATATAGTTCGATATTTTTTATATTAGGCATGTGATGGGCATATCCCAAAGCATTATTCATTTATCACAAAAGATTATATATTTGTATACTTTTTCTTATCACATTATTTTATTTTATTTTGCAAGGTAGGAGGAATATTTTGCATATTTTATGTTTATTTGTGTATATTGATATGTATATGACAGGGGACTATACAAAGACAACTTTTTCTTATTATTGAAAATAAATTTATTTTTCACATAATATATCCTTATTAATTTCTCTACCTTTACCCTTCCCAGTTCTTCCCTACCTCCTCGCCCGGGCAGATTCACCCCCTGTCTAGAATACAGGCTTCAAAAAATAAGCATATGACATGATATGATATAATAAAAAGTACAATGAAATTGGACAAAACAGAACAAAGCAAATTACAAAGAAGCAAAGAGCCCAAGACTAAGCAGACAAACAAGAGACCATTCATTTGCATGATCAGCAATCCTATAAAAGTATACCTCTGTAGGAAAATTTGAGATGAGGTATAACATTTCCAGCAGTTCCTTCTTATTCAGGATTCTTTAAGATATCATCAGGTTTTTGTTGTTGTTGTTTCCATATGAAGATGAAAATTGTCCTATTTATTTATTTATTTATTTATTTATTTATTTATTTATTTATTTACACCAGAAGAGGGACTAGAACCCATTACAGATAGTTGTGAGCCACCCTGTGGTTGCTGGGAATTGAACTCATGACCTCTGGAAGAGCAGTTACTGAGCCATTTCTCCAGCCTAAAACTGTCCTCTCAAAAATTCCATGAAGAATTGCACTGGAAATATGATGGGGCTTGTTTTGAATCTGTTGATTGCTTTTGCTAGGATAGCCATTTTTACTATATTAATTCTACTCTTTCATCATGGAAGGACTTTCCATCTCCTGCTGTCTCTTTAAATTTATTTCTTCCATATCAGTTTTATTGTCTAAGCTTTTCACTTGCTTGATTAGGGTCACCCCCAAAATTTTATATTATGTGAGGCTATTGTGAAATATATTGTTTCCCAGATTTCATTCTCAGTTTGTTTGTCACTTGTGGATAGGCAGATTGCTGGTTTTTGTGTTAATTTTGTATTGATTTTCTTTGCTAAAAGTCTTTATCAGCTGTAAGAGTTTCAAAGTGGAAGTTTTAGGGTCACTTATTTTTCTCATCATATAATTGCCAAATCATGATACTTTGACCTCTTCCTATTTAATATACATTCTGTTGTTCTTTAATTTTCCTATTGTCTAGCCACATTTCAAGTACTATATTGAAGAGGTATACAGAGTCTCTTGTTTCTGATTCTGGTCAGATTACTTTGAATTTCTATCCTTTTACATTGATGTTAGTTATGGGCTTGCTGAAGCATGTATTTCTTATGTTGAGGTGTCAGTCATCTCCAGTCATGAAGTAGTGTATTTTTGTGTCAGAGACCTTTTCTACATGTAATGAAATAATCATGTGATTTTTGTATCCTAGCATCTTAACACTTAACAATTTATGTATGTTGAGCTATCCTTGCATTTTGCGAATGAAGCTTACTTGATCATAGTGGAAATATTACACTGAGAAAAATTTAACATCTATGTCTATAATGGAAATTAGTTTGTAATTCTCTTTGTTGGTGTTTATGTAGTTAGGATAACACAGGTAACTGCGTTCTCATAAAACAATCAGTGCAAGGTCCGTTTTCTTTATATCTTGTGTAATAATTTGAGGAATGTTGGTATTAACTCTGTTGAAAGTCTGGAAGAATTCTTCTCTAAAACCATCTGACCCTGGGTGCTGTTGGTTAGAAGACTTTTTAGTTACTGCTTGTATTTCCCTAAACTTTTTAGGCCTACTATATTCTTTATAAGATTTTGATTTATATTTGGCAAGTGCTATGCACTGAGAAAAGTATTTATTTCTTTTACATTTTCCAATGTAACAGAGTGTAGGTTTTTAAAGTATGGCCTTAGGATTCTTTGTATTTCTTCTATATTCTTCATCTTTCTGTAATTTTGTTAATTTGGATAATGTCTTTCAGTCTTTTGGTTAATTTGAATAAGGGTGGGTCAATTTTATTAATTTTCTTAAAAACCTGTTTTCCAATTTAATTTTTCTGTTTATTTATTTTTAACTGTTTCTATGATATTTATTTCAAATGCAAGTTTATTTCTTGCTGTCTACTCTTTTTGTGTGAAATTTCTTTTTTTGTTGTTCTATAGTTATGTCTCTGTAATGCTATTAAGCTCATAGTGTAAGATATTTTCAGTTCTTTTATGTGCACACTGAGTCCAATGGTCTTGTCTCTTAGAACTGCTTTAATTTTTGTCCCATGCTTGTGCAAATTGTGTATTTATTTTCATTTAATTCTAAGAATCTTCAATTTAATACTTTCTTTATGTTTTGAGCTATTTTTAATTTGCTGGTGATTTGTTCAGTTTCCATGAGTTTGTAAGATTTTTGTTGTTGTTTATATCCAGCTTTAATCAATGGTACTCAGAATGCAGAGCATTTGTTTCAATATTCTTGTGTCTGTTGAGATTTGCTTTTTATCTGAGTATGCAGTTTTGGAGAAAGTTACATGAGATGCTGTCTTAGTGTTTCTATTGTTGTGAAGAGACACCATAACCACGGCAATTCTAATAAAGGACAACATTTAATGGGGGCTGTCTAACAGTTTCAGAGGTTCACTTCATTATCATCATGGTGGAAAGCATGTCCGCATGCAGGCAGACAGACATGGTGCTGGAGGAGCCAAGGATTCTACATCTTGGTCTATAGGCAGCCAGGAGAGAACTAGCATTCATATCCAGCTAGTAAGAGATCTCCAAAGACCAACTTCACACTAATGCACTTTTTCCAACAAGGCCCTCACTCTCTATAAACCAAGAACATTCAAAGTACTACTCTCTGGCCCTCATAGGCTTGATCAAACACATGAGCCGATGGGGGCCACACCTACCCATAGTATAATTGTAAAATACATTTAGTTCAACATCAAAAGTATAGTCTATGAAAGTCTCAATGTTTAAAATTTCAGTCTCTTCTAAGATCCATGAAATCTCTTAACTGTAATACCCTATTCATTCAAAATTAAAAAGCAGATAACATACTTCCAATACACCATGGCTCATAATAAGGAAATACTGGACTGAAGCAAAAAGAAAAACCATCTTAGCAAAATCCAAACTCTGAGTCACCATATCTGATGCCAAAGAGCTCTTCAGATCTCCAACTGCATTCATCTTTGTTGACTACTGCTGACAGATCTGGCATTCAGCAAACACAAACTTTGTTCTCTTGGGCTGGTTTCACTCCCTGTTAGCAGCTATCCTCAGCTTCTATTTTACCGCTTTGGCATCTCTAACATCTTGTGGTATCCAAGGCAACTTGAAATTTATAGCTTCTTGTTTAATGTCCGTGATCTACATATGATCTTCTAGGCCCCTCCGAAGGGCTTCAGTCACTTCTCTAGTTCTGCCTTCTGCAGCACTCTGGCTCTGGTTCACTCCGATACATTGCTGCTGCTGTTCTTGGTGGTTGTCACATGGTACAGGCATCTTCCATACGCTGGAGTCTTTCCCTGCGACTAGGCTTCACTAATAGCCTCTCACAGGCTCCCTTCATGGTACCAAGCCTCAACTTCCTTGTATGATGTCTTCAGCTCTGGGCCATCATCTGCAACTTTCCTGGCCTTTCACAGTGGCAGGCCTCAGCTGCTCTCCATGACCCCTTCATCTCTTCAAAACCAGTACCACCTGGATGATTCTTACACCTTCCAAAGTCCAGTTGCAGCAGGAGGTACAACTTTGGCAATCTCTGGAACACAGGTTCTTGGTGCTCTCAGAAAAAAAATCATCCCAGAAGATTTCACCTCTGTGATGCCGGTCTCTTCTTAAACACTGCCAACAACTGTTTCAGTAATCCATTCTATCCTTGACTCTAAAGCCAGAGCCACATGACCATAGCTGTCAAATTCTGCTGTGTGTTGGGTCTGGCACATGTCGTCCCCTTGTGCTATTACATTATCATTAGCTTTCCAACTCCCTCACTGTCTAAGCTTGGCCATCCTAGAACCTGCTCTATAGATTGTCTTTGAACTCAGAGATCTGCATGCTTCTGTCTCCTGAGTTCTGAGCCTATAACAACACACCTGAACCTAAGCTTTTCTCTATTTGGAACTTGGTTTGTTGTAGGCTGGTGTTGAACTCAGAAATTCTTTTGCTTCTGTTTCCTGAGATTAAAGGCATGTACCACTCTGTCTGGCCCTAAGCTTTTTACGGCCACTATGCCTCAAGATCCTGATCAAAAGTGTGTGTCATCCCATCTCAAGATCTGGATAAAAATCCTGTGTCCTCCA
The DNA here is from genome assembly GCF_963924665.1 of Micromys minutus. Lineage (NCBI taxonomy): Eukaryota > Metazoa > Chordata > Mammalia > Rodentia > Muridae > Micromys > Micromys minutus. Next base: position 23,929,250 of record NC_137974.1, on the reverse strand, counting down.
TCCTTAAGATCCGGATCACATGTGTGCCCTCCATTTCTTTATTGTAGTTCATTTCAAATCAAAAGTCCAAATGAAATCAATAACCAGGTAATAACGCCTAACATGCTATAACTATTCCTTGTTTAACTGCAAACACCAAAACAATAAACTTGACTGGGTAAGATTGTGCCCTGAGGTCACCACTCCCTTAGGTGGGAAGCATCTCACTCTGTAGGCAGATCTGGTGCTGGAGGAATTGAGAGTTCTACATCTTGATCCCCAAGCAGTCAGGAGAGAACCAGTATCAGCAGGCAGCTGGAAGGAAGCTGTCTTCTGCCCCAGGTGGAACCTGAGCATAGGTAGAGACCTCCAAAGCCTGCCCCCACAGTGACACACTTTCTTCAACAAGGCCACACATCCTAATAGTGCACTCCCTCTGGGCCAAGCATATTCAAACTACCACAAGTGCCTTAAAAAAGTATACCTTTTCTGTGTTTTAGTGAAATGCTCTCTAAATATGTTAGATCAATTTGGATTATAACATCGCTTAGCTCTAACATCTTTCTCTAGTTTTTAATTTATCTGTTGGTGATAGTGAGGGATTAAAGTCTCCCACTATTAATGTATGAAGGTTAATATATGATTTAAGCTCTAGTAGCATTTCTTTTATGAACTTGGCTGGTCTTCTGTTTCATAGATAAAGAACAGCAGAGTCTTCTTGGTGCATTTTTCTTTGATGAAAATATAGTACTCTTTCCTAACTCTTCTACTTTATAACAAAATGCAAAAGATAGAAGAGAGACGATCATATTTTCAAAGGCCATTTTAAGGTCTTGTGCTTTACCTATGTTATAATACTTAAGGATTGTTGTAGTTTGGCTTCTAGGTCCTAGTAGAAACACACTGTCCTGGCTGTGGTTGATTTAGTTTTTACACTAGCGATTAGGCATTTGGGTTTGGAAACTTGTAATTTCAGTTGCTGATATCTGATTGTCTTTTGGGTGGGTCTTTTGTTCCTTGGTTTCTGTTGCCTTCTCTGATTCTTAGGAGTATTTGTTGGCTTTCTTGTGTTGTGGGAACTATATCGGGAATCCTGATAGGTGTGGCCACTGGGAGTTCTAGATAAAATGTCTTAGAGATTGGAAGCTTACACTGAGGAATGGTATTGGGGTAGGGGCTGAGGTAGTCCACTGGAAATTGTATCTTTTTTACCCCTTGTGAACAAGAGCTGAGTGAAGAGAGGCCTCAGCATGGGATCCCTGGGGAGAAGCAGGGAATAGGACTTGGAGGAATGGGGGTGGGGAGGTGAAGATCATAGTTAGCTTACCTGCTGTTTCAGCCTGATTGGCCTGTAGGCTTCTAGGGAGCACCTGTTGAAGTTGCTGACTGAGATAAAGCAATGAGGAAGATAAAGGAGCTTTGGAGGGGTAGGTCTGTGTGATCCACTAGAGATAAGGAAGGGGGAGGGGCTGCAGCAGGTAGTCTGGTAGAGTGGAGATTAGTTAAAGACATTGACTATGGATGAACAAAGGGAGTGAGGATCTACAGTTAGTATATCTGCAGTGGACTACTGCAGATATGCCTACCTGTGACCCGGATCTTCTCCTACAAATGTGTGATATTTAGTGAGTATAATTTATTCACATATATATGACAACAGTTTTTGTATTTTATATAGCTCTTTCTTAGCTTCAAGTTATTATATAAATATAGATATTCTATGAAATTTGTTTTATGCCATATTGAGTTAACTCAAAAATTTTAAAGGGGTTTTAATGTTAATTCTTCATATTTCCTATAAATTTATTTCTAGTAATTGATAGTTTTAAAACCACTGTAACTATTTTTATAGTGATAATCGCAATAATTATCGATATTATTCTTGGATGTTTTCTGAACTATAAAAACGTTATGTGACTAATGATATTTATCACTTTAAGATATTCTGTATTACAGGTTTGTCTCTGTTGGTTTAAAATGTTTGTCAGTGGTTTGTTTATAAAGCAATTAAATCTTGATATTTACATTGAAAATGCTGCTTTTGTGGAGGGATTTTTGGTTGGCGAGTGTCAAATAAAATAATCATATTCAGTCACTTTAACATGGGAAAGAAACCAGTTTATAACTCCTTCTACAGAAGTATGTCTATTTCAGGACAACTACACCTTTATTATAGGCAGAATAGAAAAAGGGGCTCTTGTGGTGGAAACTGAGAAGAGATTAAGCTTAACAGTTTGGAACTGGGGTGACACTTAAAGTGAGCTGTGTGATTCATGAAGAATAATATGTCCTTCTAACACATCCACCGGCTAATTATAACACTCCTCTAAATCAGTCTGCTCCATAACTGTATCTTTTAAAAGAGTACTCCTCAAAAGTTAAATATAACTCTAGACACCTCAAAATTAGAAAGTTTCCAGGAAAACAGTGACTTTAATGCAATGTTCTTGGTGTCAAATTGGGCTGTTTAACTAGAAAAGCAATAGTGTTCTCTGAGTAAAAAAAAAAAAAAAAAAAAAAAAAAAAAATATATATATATATATATATATATATATATATATATATATATATATATTGGGTTTGGGGATATATATATATTCTACAATAAATTAAAGTACTCAGAAAAGCCCTTAAGTCCTTTTTTGAATTTTGAAGACTGTGGTGTCCTTCACTCAAGTCCCAAGTTCCTGGTTGTTTTAGCAAGCAGGTATGCACTCAGTGATGGGGCGGGTACCGTGAAGTCATAAATGTGTCTCTTAACTCTACTTTTTCTCCTCGAGAGTTTAGCTGTGAATGGCAGAGTTCAAGTAAAAGTAAGGAGCTTCCTTAACCATCTCCCTGTTCTGATGCCTTGTATCATAACAGGTAAATATTTTCAATAAATTAACCTGAGTTGCCTCTAAACTCCTAATCATTTTTGAATACCGCTTCTATGTGGTGAGAAATGTGGTATATTCTCTGACTTAAGAACTATTCTGGTCTTTATTTTTTATCTTGAAAAGCAATTAATTGTGCTCTTTCTTGAAACTGGCCAACAGGAGGGAGAGTGGAGAGGACTCAAAATATGTACTTTCAAGAATCTACTAAGTTAGCATAACTAATAATCTGCTAACTGTTATAAATTAGTAATAGCAAACATAGCTCTGTAATTCCTCTAACTCAGCCTTTGACCATGTGTGTGGGATATGGCATCAGGCACCGTTTTGTGCTAAACCATGCATTCAGTTGTCTCCATCAAAGCAGTGGAAATCCAATTGAAAAGTTTCTTTAGACAGCCATTGTGTGGGAACATGATGTCAATATTAATAAAGGCTGACTTTCCCCTTGGCTCCCTTCTTACAGATAAGCTTTTCAATAATACACTGCTTGCACCAAAGGTCTGATGGGACTGGGAATAGTAAAAAACACTAATAAAAGAATGTTGAATGTTTTTATATTAAATTTCCCCACAGGCAAACTGAAAAAGCCTACTTAGAGAACGCCGATCAACGTGGCACTTATTAAATGTAACAAGAGCCCTGTTACAACAGATCTTTAAAGCCCTAAAAATGAATTAGGACATAGAGACAAAAGACAGTTGCAAATTCATTTTTAAATGCAAACTCTGGACATATCACCGCATAACAACAAAATTGACAGTGGCTTCCCTGATCCCCAGAAACAATTCCTGTGTAGGAGGAGCCCCACAACTTTTGAAATTTCCTTTGGCTTGAAGAAAGTAGACTCCTTTACTTAGAACCTGTGTATAGATATTTGTATTACAATGTTATCTGGCAGGAAAAAAAAAAAAACTTACTCCGGAATTTAGCCTGTTTCTGTTTATTTCTCTCAAATGAATCCCAGTAATGGCACAACAAGTCATTGACTAAGGTAGTAATTGAACTGGAGAAAAGGAGGGAATTGTTATTTTTAATTAATATGAGCAAGCTGTGTGGCAATTGAGCACACACACACACACACACACACACACACACACACAATAAATAAACACTTGGGGTTGTTGAAAAGCAAAGCAACAGTAGCAACTTGGGGGCTGTCCTCAATCCAGAGCCATCAGTGTCCTTTGTAGCAAAGCAATATCAAGGTGGTGACAAATATATTAAATCTGCCTGTCTTTGAGAACTTGAACCCCAGGCTGAGACTTTGACTTGGGTTCAGTAATAAAAATAAACTCAATGACTAAATGTTCATAATTTCTCACAGACATGGGGGGAAATACAGACGATTGCTAGGGCTTCAGAGTCATAGACAGTGGCATAGGACATGTATTATTATGGCATCTATAATTTTGATAAATATCATGATGGTATTGACTGGGAAGCAATCTATGAAGAAACTTCTCCACTGATCAAATTAAATTTTCTAATGTATATAAGAGGAAATGCATTAAAAAATTTGAGAAAACACAATAAAAATATGTAGTATTAAATATAAAATCATGAAACTGTTATTTAGTTTCATTTTAACTGTGAAACTATTGTTTATAAGTCATGGATTATTAAGAAATTTAAATATTTCAAATAAAGTTATTTTTTTTCAAACACTTATCTATTCAACTTACTTGTCTTTTCAAATAAGTAAACCTTTGGTTAAAATTTACAACAATGAATCTTTGAATATCACTGTGTAAATAGATAAAATTATTGTGGGACTGAGTAATTTATTGGCATGCTTATCACAGATTATTATATTACATTTCAATTGAATTTCCCAAGATAAAAACAATTTATTAGGATGTAAAATATTTTTATTTGTTGTGAGTGTTATTTCTTTTCAACATTTTAAGTTGTCATCTTAGAAAGGAGTTCAAAGCCATGACCTCACTTTTAAACACTTAAATTTTTTTAAAGTTTTATTTTATTCTCATTGAGTAGTTGTACTATTATTTTGGAAGATAATATCATGTGTGTAAAACTATTTTGTAAGCCAGATATGAATAATAGTGCCATTGTAAACAAAGGTCTTAATCTTTTCCCCACTCACTCAGAAACTTTTCAGTGTTTAGATCTCATATAATTTAAGCTATGAGAAGATGTTACATTTAGCCTTAAAGTGGCTACGTATTAGAAAATATTACCTTAAGTTCATACTGAACCTTCCTGTTTTCCATAATTCTGTATTCCTTCTTAAATAAGAAAGATTTTGAGTCTTTGGTGCAAATACTAAGATAGATACTCCCCACATCACTTTTAAATTTTTTGCTTTTTAAAAACTTCTTAATTTTACCTTTTCTCAATTGTTACAGATTCTAACAATTCCTATTAGAGATGAGTGGCTCGGGCAGGAAGTGTGGGATGTGGAGCTGTAGGGGGGTGGACTGGGAGGGAAATAAAATCTGGAGTGAAAAAATAAAATTAACAAAAGAGGAGAGCAGCTCCAGTTATGAACATGCTTAGAGGCATGATTGCTTTCGGGCCTCTGTGTGCAGCACAGCGTCTACTCTTGTGAAGTGGTCTTATAGCGGACAGATCACTCTACTCGACACGGCCAGGACAAGATCAAATCGCATTTAGGTCATGGTGTCACACAGGAATATCAATTTCAAAAATGTCTCAAATTAAGTATTATAGCCACACAAGTGCTTACATTATGAGTTTTGTTCTTTTGTTAAATATATTCTATGGTAAGATATGGACAAAGAGAGCTCTATGTTAATACTATAGGGAAAAACAGTTCAACTGTGAGTGCAGGGGATTGCACACATGTGCTTCATAAATGAGAAAAATATTTTAATATTATCTGTGAGTGCCAAATTAATCGCCCTCTCTTCCCCCATCCCCCTCTATATGATTAGTGGCAATCAGTTTGAAGGGGAGCTCTTCTGAAGTGCTTGTAAGTTTCACCCACTCATGTCTCCAACACTCTGTTCTCTGTTACTAAGTTTAACAAAGAGCAAAGATCTTAGAAGAGCGAAGAATAAAAAATTTTTGACATTATGTCTGAACCTTGGTTGCTACTGTCTATAATATGAGAACAGATATCCATTTAAATCAGCTTATCAGGGGGGAAATCAAATAATCAAGAAAATCAAAAATCAGGGGGAAAGTGTACTGAACCCGTTAATGAAGGGTGGATAGAGGGGTAAATTCATGGAATTCCACACAAAACTAGTTATCAGGAAGAATATCACAGTTAGCCTAGGAAGTACTGCTTGGCTCATTTACTTCCTCAAAAGAGGCCTGACTGTTGTGGTTAATGAAGTTCTGTAACACTGTCCAAAGTTTAAGGTGATACTTAAAAGTATAAATGTTAAATGCAATGAAATAATTGATCCTCACTATTTATAATTGTTGGGTGGAACTGTAAAATTCTGTATCCACACTTCCCTCATTACAAAATATGCATTATGAAATGAAAGGGTGTATAAAAATGAGTAGCTTGTTTTTATTTCCATAAAGACAAACAGCTTTAAAATATCATGAAAAGTTGAAAACATTAACAGTGGCACTGTGACCAAGTGAAAAGTTTCACAAAGAAAAATGTGATGACAGCAGCTTCAACTTTTTCTTGTTCCTTCAAGTTTTGATTTATATGACTCAAAAGGTTAATCTTAGCAAAGCACGAGAAAATGGTGATCCAAGTGACAGATTTAGTCGTTCTACAGTTCTGATCTATTAATGGGTGCATTTATGTATTGAAAGACTATTGGAAAATACCACACAGACATTTTAAATATTTTAATTAATTACTATTTAATTACTATTTAATATTTAATTAGTTAATCAAAATTTAATATTTGTTGTCTAATTGTTTTTAAAAAGCATTAACTTATAAAGGTACCTTGCTTGTCTCTATTTGACTAGAAGGAATAGTAACAAAAAAATATCAATGTCTGTTGCTATTGTTTAATCCAAAGTCATTGGGCACTGTTTATATCACTGTTAACCACTACCCAAGTTATAAGTACACATGTTTGAAAGAAATCCAGTGAGGTAGGGGAGGGGCTGACTGAGACATATCTGTTTGGAACTTAAGGTCTTAAGAGGCATACATGTTTAAACATGTAAATAGATAAGCTGCAAGACAGAATAAAGTAATTGCCATTTAGAGGTTCAAAGTGCTTTGAGGGTCCAAAGGAAGAGGTAATTAATTCTGATTTATAAGGAGGGGAAAGCTCAACGGAAAAGATCTTTTGAAGGGGGCCTTGAAAGAGATATAGTAACTTGGTGGGGGGAAGAAAAGATGCTCCATGCAAAGGCGAGTATGTCAGTGCAGAGGCACAAGGTATATACTTAGGACACTTAAGATTTGAATACAAAATTCTTGACATATGAACCAAATAGAAATCTCCATTTTTTCCAGAGTGGTGATTTGAGGAATGGTTTGTGCATTTTTCTTTCGGTGTAAAATTATATACAGCAGGGTTTTTTTTATGATTTGTAGTTTTCTGGGATACCTGCCTACAAAAATAGCATTTTCCTTGTATTTTAATATATATGTATTTTAGGTTTAGATAATGTCTAGTCTTAATTTAATTCTGAATTAATTTTGTGTACCTTAAGACTGTACACATTTCAATTTCTTACCTATAAATAATTTCCAGCTTACTTGATTCTGTGAGATATGCCTATACAAAGTGGGCCTTGTTTTCTTATGAAATAGGAAACATATTTCACTCAATTTCTGGAATTTAAAGAACTAGTAAAAAAGCTGTAGGACACATACCAAAATCATTGTCTTAGACTTTTAACTATGAAATACGATAAAATTGCATGGAAATTTTCAGAATCTTTTACTATTGTTCTAGACTACAAAGCCTAAAAATTTTACAGCCTTTTCATTATCTTAAAAAACAGGGAGAAAAATATCTTTTTTTAAAATCTCCACTGTTATTTTAAACAATTTTTTTACTAAATGTGTATTACATTAATTATTTTAAATGCTACCAAATTCTTATAAAACAAAGAGCCAATGCTTCATTCATTTGCTGTATTTATAGTCGGTAATTTAACATGGAAAGCACTGCAGTGAGATACAGTTGGTATCTGAATAATGTATTTGTCCAAGGGAATAAAGGACCTCATTATTTTCAAGTGTTTCTCCTTATAGCTACTACTAAAGCAACTTCTACCTGAGTTTTATTGGTCATTATTTTTAAAGAGGAACCATAAAGTAAATTCATTTGCTTTTATTTTTCTTGTTTTAACTACAAATTTTCAGCGCATATTCCTTATATTACAACAAACAACTTGAAGATAATTGCAGACTGGGGTAAAAATTTACCACATAGGAACATTGTCCTATGTCTCCACTAAACTGAGTGCCATGTCTGTGTCCAGGGCGAAGTGAGTGTCAGGGTCTTACTTACCTGTAGAGGAGATGAGAGCTTGAGAATAGCCAGTCTACACTGAGAGAGACAGAGTTTTAGGGTAGTTGGAACAAGAGATAGACTGCTAAAGGCTCAAACTTTGTCCTTGTCCAGTCCAAGGTCATATTTTGTATTCATCATCTATCATCTATCTATCTATCTATCTATCTATCTATCTATCTATCTATCATCTATCTATCTATCTATCTATCTATCTATCTATCTATCTGTATCTATCATCTACCTACCTTCATCTATTAATCACATAATTATCTCATTTCACTACCTTTCACTAAGTCAAATAAAAGATGCCTCGTGTCAATATTGACTCCAGAGTAATAGCTGGTGTGGATTTTAGAATCAGACTGTAAAGTAGGAAAAAAAAGTCATTGAATTGTTTTACCAATCACAGTACCAAATTTCAGAAAGTAAATTCACCATAAAGCAGAATTGATATAGATGGAATTATATTAAATCCTAACATTGTAGGGTCTTAGATACTAATACCTTGCACATCATTCTAGCACTGAATTCCAGCAATAATGCCATATTATCTAAGCAAACAGCTTAAGAAGCATGCTTCCTATATTCAGTGAGACTACATTGGGAAAAAGGAAGGAAAGAGCACAGACATGAGTGGGTTGGGGCATCAAGATAATCTGGGAGGAGTTGAAAGCGGCAAGACTATGAGCAGAATAGACTGTATGAAAACTTTTTCCAACTGAAATTCACTTTTAGGTATATCTTTGTTTCCATCATTTAAAATAAAAAAAAAAAAAAAAAAAAAAAAAAAAAAACAACAACGGTATAATTTACCTCTATTACCTGAGTTCTTGGGAACACAGTTCCACAGTTTGAGCACTGTGGTTTTTAGTGTTATATCATAGATAAAGTTACAGCTTCTGTAAAAGACAAAATGTTATAACATGAATATCAGATGTGATGGTTTGTATATGCTTGGCCCAGGGAGTGGAACTACTAGAAGATGTGACCTAGATGGAGTAGGTGTGTCACTGTGGGCTTGGGCGTAAGACCCTCATCCTAGCTACTTGGAAGAGAAGATTTCCACTAGCAGTCTTCAGATAAAGATGTAAAACTCTTAGTTTGTCCTGTACTTCTCTTCCCTGGATGCTGCCATACTCCTGCCTTGATGATAATGGGCTGAACCTGTAACCCTGCCCCAGTTGAATGTTCTCCTTATATGAGTTGCCCTGGTCATGATGTCTGTTCTTAGCAGTAAAATTCTAACTATGATACCCAACAATAGTTTACACAATTATCTTATTTTAAACATTTTTAAATGGAATTTTTACTCTCCGAATTATGGATACATCAAAGTGAGTTTGTACTGGTGAAAGAGTATCATTGCTTCAAGGCATGAAGAAAATATGCCTCCCATAATTCTTCTCAATTAGAAAACATTGCATTTAATTGCAGTGCTTTCAGAACTTTTTAAAGTTTTCAACTAAGATGTTGTTTGTTTGTTTATTAATAGCTATGGTTACTAATGCCAGGTTCCTAAATTCTAACACATTTTAAACAGCATTGCAAAGAGTGTTTATATTCAATAAAGATATATTAAATATCATATAAAATGGACAGATGAATGAGTTCCAAAGTATTCCTGCTACTTAAGAAGATATTATAAGTAGTTTCAAGATACCTTGCATGTAATTTCTTCTAACCATTTGTTGTCTCTTCATTTTCTTTGCTCTTTAGGAAATTTTTAGTTTGCTATAATTCTTTTCTTATTTTAAAAATTTATATTCTGAGATTATAGTATATATGTTATATATACTGTAGTATATATATATAATTTTCAATGTCAAATGGTTAGCTCTGTAAAACACACATACATGTATTATAAATATTGAACAGCTTATATTTACACATATATGTATACAGACACATATATACGTACACCAACAACAAAACCAACAATTAATGAAGAAAGATGCATTAATTTGAAAAGTGCAAGAAGGGATATATGAGAGATTTTGAGCAGAGGAAACACAGTGGGGGAAGTGATGTAATTATACTGTCTCAGAATGTTCTTTTAAAATACTTATTATCTTCTTGCTTTGATGCCTGGATTCCTTTTCTCATGTAGGGTGCCTGGCATTTCCTGTAAGACTCCTCAGTTCATATTTCTATGTTAGATTAAATATGAGTAAACACATAAAATGTACTCAACGAGACTAAGATGCAATATCACCAATGTATTCATACATAAACTGGAGAAAATAATTATGAGGTAAAATAATTTTTAAACAGAAAATTTTGTTGGTTTGGCAAAAAAAAAAAATGATACAACCTAAGATAGTTGAAAATATTTCATAGTGTGCAATTTCAATAACATATTAGAAATCCATAGAAATATGTTTTTTTTGTTGGTACTTCCAAAGGAGGAAAAACATAGAAATTTTACTTTTCCAGTGTGTTTAGAAAATTTTCTATTTCAAGGATTTAGTAAATAATGTGTCACTAAAGTAGACAGGTAGATTCTATCACGTATTAACCCTACTAGCATCTTGTCTTCAAGGTTCAGTGATGACCATCACTTCATGTTTTTTAGTGTTCAAAGGTCTGGTCAAGTAATTCCTATTTACACTGATAACCAACCACTGCAGACAGCCCAGCCTCTTGTCAGCATGGCAGGGTCTATAGTCATCCATCAGAGTTGATTCTTCTGTCACGTATATTTAACTCCAGCATCAGCTAGCAGCTCAGAGCTGATGTCACTAAACATTGTCATTGTCCTCTATCAGAATATGGCTAAACAAGCTAAAGGTGTGTGTGTGTGTGTGTGTGTTCTTTCAATGATCTACGTGAGTATTTTGTAAGAAGTTTTCGTCTTTGTAGGCTCATTGACTGATAAGATAGAAAACTTTTAGAATATGTAATCTGTCATCCTGCTTCTTGAAATGTTACCCTTAGACTTGGGAGAAAGGGTCTTAGTTAGTTCGCAATTGCTGTACTGCTGTTTTAAAATTCCAAAGTGGGACAACATGACTTAACCTATACAATATTGGTACCATATGCTCCTTAATGTTTTGATTCCCTAGGGCACAGTTGGACAATCTGAACATCAGTTAATGCTTTCTGTCTCCCCCCGCACCTAGGTCATATTCTGAGAATAAATTAGGCTTAAGGAAATGAAGAGGCTCTACTAAGCCACTCGGGTGCTATCTAAGGAGTTACATGTTGAATACAGGGGGTGTTGCAATCTTTTAAATATCTGAAGCAAGAATTTATTTCAGGCCTTGGCAGAGGGATGGATCAACTAATTGCTTGCAGTTTAGACTTGATAAAACATACACAGACATACTTCTAAAGAATATGATCATATCCAGTGTGCACTTGGCTCTGGTGAAGGACACAAGGGGGTGGTTCATTTAGTAAACATTATGAATCAATAATTGGATCAATTCATATATTATAGCACATTATGTACTTGGCTTGATAGAATAGCTTGCTTTTATAATTTTTGAAGAGATAACGTTTTAACCAAAGGAGGTATTACCTCAGATGGGCCCTGTAAGTGGAAACACATTTGATAGTCGAAATCCATTTGAAAGAGAATATCTTTTATGAGAAAGAAAACTGGAAAGACAGAAAGAATGCCTTGAACATATATCTAATAAAAATATCTTTTCTTCAAAGGACTTGGGGCACTTTAATAAGTTAGCTTGCTCTCTTATAACTTCTTTTTCAGAATTTTAAGCCCATAAAACAAACAGAAACTAAACCATCTTTATGTTACCAGTGTCTGATGGGGGTAGGCGGGATGTTTCCTTTAGATAAAAGGATAACCTTTGAAAGATTTGCTGCTATAAAAAATTCTCCCATTTTCTGACCCTGATTCTGGCTTTTAATGTATAAGACAATAAATAAATGTACGCATCCCTCTCACTTGCAAGCTCGTGGCTCAGAACACTTTTTTATGTTCATGCAAAATGAATTTCTCAGACCACTTTGTGTGAAGACCACTGTGACATTTATTAAGCTTGTTTCTGAGGAATATAAAATAATTTCTCATTTTGATTGTGTTTTTAAATAATTAGAGTAAATTCTAATTGTCCAGGCGTGGGTAGATCATGTCCACATCCCTGTTTTCCTCTGGCTTATGCTATACAGAGACCCCAGCTGAACAACAAAGAAAGCAACTTGCATAGCTTAAAGTACACAAGCTTAAAGTACATAAGCTTAAAGTACAGTGGGTCCCATTGGATGCACAGCAGATGAGGGCACACAGTTGGGGAAGGTATGAGGCTTCTCAGTGAAGAGGACCTGGGAATCAAGTGGTAAGAAAAGCACAGACACATATCAAAACTGTACAAGGAATAAAAGGCCATAAATTCTCTTATTTCAAGGTAGTTTACAGTAAGCAAGGATTACTACACCCACTGGTATTTCTATGCAAGTAAATCATGGTGTCTCCAGTACCACAGATGCCGTAGATTTACACAGTGAAGATCTGTGATAACTGTGCACTGAAGAGTCAGGAGGGGAGGAACAGCTGGACTGTAAAAGAATAAAAGTGATAAAAAAATAAATAAATAATAACAAGTATCAGGCAGTGCATGTTAGAAATCCAGGTAAAGATCCCAAGACATATCAAGTATAACTTAAGAAATCTAATAAAATCTTTTTTCAGCATTATGCACTCAGTTCCTGCTGGCAGTGGCTTCTGTGCTATTACCGCATTCACTGTTGCTGTCAGATCAGTAATCTTGGATGCTACTATTATAATTGTTCTGGAGCAACTCAAAATATGCCCAATCAAGAAAACAAACCTGATAAACAAATGTGTGGGTGTTGTCTACCACATGGATTACTTGGATTCCCCCTTCCTTCCAGACTTTCTATAGTATAATATAATGATACTGAAATTAGGCCAATGAACAACCTCTCAACAAATATCTAAGTTAGAAATGGTTAACGCTAGTAAGAAAAGCATATGGAAAGCCCAGGTGGGTCACAAGCTAGGTTTTTTTTTTTTTTTTTTTTTTTTGAACCAGTTAGTCAAGTTATGAATGAGAAAGAGGAGTTCTGCTCCCATTTCCCCCTTTCCCTCAAGAGTATCTAATAAAGAAAAAAAAAAAAAAAAAGAGAGAGAGAGAAGTTCTGGAAGGAAATTAAAAGAGCTGCTTGGCTGAACTTAGGTACGATAAGGAAGGAGAGCAACCTTACTGCTGATACAGAGAAAGGTTCAAGTTCCAACCAGCGCGAATGCCCCTCCTTACACTAAAGTCTGATATAGAGTGAGATTCTCCTCAGTTCCAAGAAGTCAGATAGGTGAGACACCGCAGAGGAAAAAATAATCTTGAAACAAGGGACACTGGCTCATGACATTTAAGAAAACCATCCGTCTCTGTAAAACCTACTCGTGGTGGGAAGGAGCACATTCTCATGTCGGAGCTGTAGAGACTTAATGCAGAGATTCTCCTGAGGGGAATTGGTGCAGATGACTCTAGTTAGCCGGAGAGTTTAGGTGAAAGTGTGGGCTTTTCATGGCAGAAGCCGAGAACTCAGTGCCGGTCCTCGATGGCTCGAGAACAGGGTAATTCTTACCAAGTAATAACACAGCTGGGGGACTGATCTGAAACCGATGGTCACCGACAAGTCCTTAGGACCCTTGAAAAAGTCACTGAATTTACTCTTCTTGTGTCTGTGACTCGAATAAGAAAGGCTAAATGATAACGCATCTATTTACTGCCCGGCTTGTGAGCAATTTAACCCATTGTTGAGCATCACTGCTTAGGGAAAACCATGATGTCCTTGCAGCGTTACTGCTCAGCGCCGCCAGTGCTCCTGGTCTGCCAGAGCTGCAATAGAGCTGCATCACAAGTTCACAGTGTTTGACACTTGCACCAAGTTCGTGATGGGGTCTGCGAATCCAGCAGGTATCTTAGCAGGGAAGCCCCTCTTTATAAGCTGTGTTTTAAAACAAACTTTTCCAAAGCATTCACTACTATGAGTGTGAACAACCCATCCCAGCACTCAGGATTCTGAGACAGGAGACTCCTTAGTTCAAGTCTAACTGTAACCACATAGCAATATTCCATGACAAAATACCTACAGAACTATGGGGAATTTAAAAGTCACTCCAAATGTGATGAAAAACAGAACGCAAAACAAAACCCAAACAAACACAGACAGATCTGGAATTAGAAGTGCAGCCTTCCATAGTCTTAGCAAAACTTTTTAACGAGTGGGCTGTTTTCCTAGGTTATTATTTTTTGAAATGTGGTTTCCTGAGAAATACTCAGCCTCTGGTGAAGTGCTGTTAACATCACTAACATGATAATAAATTATTTAATACATTACATAAACTTGTTGAAAAGCAGCGGTGGGGTCTGAGAGGATGGATTCCGAATGTGAAAGAAGCCCTTATGTAGGTAAAATGCAGCCAGAGGCTTTGGCAAGATAAGTTTTATGAAAGAGTCAATTGTTGCAGTAAAACTTGTCTTATTTTCAGCAATAGCCACAATCACTCATTCTTTAGCAACCGCTACCCTAAGCAATCAATCAGTTACCTAAACTACAAGGACAGAGCATCTGCCAGTAAAAAAGTTGATGTGTCACAGAGGGCAACAATTACTAGTATTTTATTTAAAGTACCAATGCTCTTAAAACCAAGGCATGTGCATTGTTTATGTATCTGTGTGCTGTATATGCAGACATGCCTTGTAAATGTGGAGGTCAGGTGTTGATATTGTGTAAACCTGATTTTTTTTTTTTTTTGAGATAGTCCTCTTTACTGGATTTAGAGGTCTCTGATTTTCCTTGACTGGATAGCCAGCAAGTCCTGAGAATGTGCCTATCCCCTAATCTCCAGCTTCAGGATGATAGGATCATATAACTATGCCTGGCAGGTTTTTCCTTTCCTTTCCTTACCTACTCTCCCTCTCTCTCATACAGATACATGGGATCTGAATTCAGATCCTCATACATGCACATTAGATGCTTTGCTAACCATCTCTCCAGTTCCAAAGTATCTACAATAACGTTTGTGTAATCTTAATGCTGCCACACATGTGGTGTGCTACATTATCATATGAATAGAACATGTATATGTACTATGAAACCAAAACATTTTTAATAGTGTAATGCCTGTAACCAAGATATTCTTTCTTTTTCTCTCCATTCCTCTGTTTCTTTCTCTTTCTTTCTTCCTTTGTTTCTGTCCAGAATTCTAGGATCAAATGCATGCCATCTGTGATTCCCACTTATTCTTTGATTTCTTTTACCATGTGACTCATTTTCATTTCTCCAACTGTAAGTCTTATATATTATACAATTTATCCTTTTGAGGATGTTTTGATTTAATTTATAATTATTTTTGGTTATGTTTATTTCGTTGCCCTCCTCAAGCTGTTAGAATACAATTCCCAGCGGCTCAGTATTGAGTATTGATACAGTTCATTTGTCATGAAAAACTAGATACTCTTCCTGAGCCAGGCATTGTAAGAGAGAAATCGGTGAGATTAAGAAATCAAGGATTTATTCTTATTGTTCATGTAATCTCTCAGCTCAGCCTTGGCACATCAAAGTAACTCAAGGGAAAACTGCCAAACAGAACAACACCTCCAAGAATTTTCTTTCTTGCTTTCTGAGAAGTAGTGAACGACAGGATAAAATGGAAATGTTATTACAAGTGTAAAGGATTTTGCCAAAGACTATTGAGAGCTGTTAGGGACAATGACAGTATTAGAGGATGAACACTATATAAGCTTTGATAGTCTTGTTTGCTTGTTTGTTATTTTTCTCTCCTCTCCTCTGACAAATGGACAGACACACAAGCTAACACAACTGGTGTGACAAGCCTGGATTTTGAAAGCATGTATGACAGCTTGATTTCACTGCTTGTTTTCTTGTGCCCCCCCATGGAATTGCTCTTTTCACATTTTAGCTGTTTTCTTTGCCATGGTGTATGGTACAATCTGGAATGTATCCACAAATTATGTCTCTTTAAGTTATACAATTATCAGTAAAATTCATGTAAGAACTTTTTTTTCTTTTCTCATTATGTTAACAGGCTCGAATTTGTCAACCTTGAAGAAAATATTTAATTGCCACTCAGAAAATACGCCATTGCATATTTGTATTTTATTTTATGAAAATGACCAGCTGTTAATAAGACAACAGACAATGTACGAGTCTTGTGTTTGTGGTTGATTGTCTCTCATGTGTGTGTCAGGGTGAAGGGGTTAGCACACATAGCCTTGTTCTTGTGGCAGCAAATATTATTTTATAGTTTGAGAGAGAAAGGGCTTGGGGCTTAAAGGCAGTAATAACAAATTGGACTACAAGCAGAAATAGTTCACAAGTGCTAGAAATTGAAAGGAAAGGTTGAAATAGGTAAAGTTATAGAATGTTCCTTTAAATAGAGTTTCTTATAAATTATATTAAATGTTAAAATAGGTCTGGCTTTCTATTTTGTGTTTGAATTGTCATTGCTATACCCTTTAAGAAAAAGAAGCAAAACATATTTTTATGAACATATCAATAAATTGTCCAGTTTCATTCCATTTTGACTGTGGAAAATTCACTATCTGGCTATTCTGAAACATTCACTGAAGTTTTTCTATTAATTTTACTGGGTTTAAAATGTTTTGTTCTATAAGGAATAAGTTTTGCTTCTATTTGGCAATGAGTTAGTCTTAGAAAATGCTGTTAGAATCTTGGAATCTTGAAACACACTAATGGTTTTTAACTTCTTCAGGAACCATGCATGAATCCTGAAGTTCTATAAATGCAAAATTAAATGTCAAGTGAATAAAAAGCCAAAGCTAGGCTACTAATAAAAATGAATGACATATCAAAGAGCAATATGTGTTAAAACTTTGATTGTACTATTATAAATCTGCCCTGTCAAAATACCTAAGGTTTCTAATCAGATAAGAAACCCCTACTGCAGGTGTCCTTGAAGCTTAAATTTTCAGTTATCTTCATTAATTAAGAATCTATGTGCAAATTTGCCATCTTAAATGAGTGTTTCAAGTGTGTGTGTCTTCCCAAGAAGTACAGCAATGGTTTTGAAAAGTACTATAAATAGACTCATTCTGTGATGCTGTGGACCTGGAGAAACAAAAATACTTGCAGTATGGCAGCACATCAACCTTAAAGAATGGAACCATATCCTTATTAACTTTTCTATAAGAACCAGAGTGGGTCATACAAAAGCTTGGACTCTAGACTGCCACCAATAACAGTAGTGTTACTGAAATCATATCACTACCAAATATTTCACTGAAAGTAATTTTTTGGACAGATTTTTACATGCCCGTCAACTTATGAATAGATAAAGAAAATGTGGTACATACACCCAGTAGAAACTATTCAGCTGTAAAAGCACAAAATAAATCAACAAAACAAACAAACCAACAAACAACACCACCACTACCTCAATAACAAAAGCCCAAATCATGACATTTTGAGAAAAGTAGAGGGAAGCAGGTACATTTACTGTCGATCTTTTTTCTCTCTTTCCTCCAAATCAAATGCCCTAGTCTTTTCCCAAGCTGTGCACAAGACCACCTCCTGTGGCTTGCCCTACCTCTTGTCCCCAATCTCCAGTGGATCACACAAACCTTCTCCTCCCAACCTTTGTTCCTCTGCTCATCTCATTATGAGTAAAGACAAGCAGGCAATCGCTGGAAACATGCTGGCCATGGTAGGCTAAGCGCACATCTCCAGCTGTTCTGGTCATTTCCAAATCCAGTCTCCTAGTCTCATCTCCACCTTGTTAGCATACCACCTGCTGAGAATAGCCCCCTTACCCCCATTACAAGTACATGATATAGATCTTCCCATCCAATCTTTCTCCTGAATCATCTTATTCTCCCAACCCACAACTCCAGCAGATATTCCCTGGAAATCTATAAGGCAAGCCTGCCAGAGAAGTAAGTAGACCAGTAAGAGCGGGTAGGCAAGCTTCAGATCTTCACTCTCCCTCCTCTTCTTCAAACCCAATCTTCTCACCCTCATCTCCCTAGACTACCTATTGTGGCCTCTCCCTGAACCCTAACACCATTCTCAGGGCACTTAGAAGTTCCTGGTAAAACACCATCCTTTTCTCTCTTCAGCCTTCCCCCCCACCACATGCAGCCTGTCCCCTTTCCTAGGTGTCAGTTTCTAATATCTAAAAACATATTTTACCTTGAACTCCCAGGAACATTTATTACCAGGCAAAACATACCCACCACATTCTCCTAAGAAACAGAAAGGGCAACAGAAGCCATGGAACAATGAAGACCAGATATCAGTATTTATAATTATAAATG
The DNA here is from genome assembly GCF_963924665.1 of Micromys minutus. Classification (NCBI taxonomy): domain Eukaryota; kingdom Metazoa; phylum Chordata; class Mammalia; order Rodentia; family Muridae; genus Micromys; species Micromys minutus. The sequence continues at coordinate 23,910,674 of NC_137974.1, read as the reverse complement.
TCATAAGCCCAGATGCCAGATAACAGCACAAAAACACCATCAATAACAACCAGGACAATATGTCTGCACTAGATCTCAGCAATCCTACCACAGTGGACCCTATGTGTTTCACCCTAAATAGCCTGTATGGTTAGGATAAGAAATGAATCATGGGTAGAAAAATAGGAAAAGCATGAGTCCCTTAAAGGAGTCTTTAAGAGAAAGTGAACAGTAGAAGGAAATGAATAAAACAGTTCCAGCCCTAAAGTGGATACAGAATCAATAAGGAAAACCCAAAGTGAGGGAAATTTGGAAATGAATGTTTTAGAAACCTGACCAAGAACCTCAGAGGCAGACCACAACAACAGAATGAAAAAGACAGAAGGCAGACTCTCAGGCTTTGAAGACATAGTAGAAGAAATGGATACTGCACTAAAAAAAAAAGTGGTAAAGAAATAAATCTGGCATAATACATTGAAGAAATCTGGGACACGGCGTATCATAGTCAAGGCTTCATTGCTGCGAAGGGACAACATGATCAAAGCAACCTCAAGTATCAGACCCAAAGAAAAACAGTGAATGGCAGCTGGCTTGTGGTTTCAGAGATTCAGTCTATTATCATGGTTGGAAGCATTGCACTGTGCAGCCAGACATGGTGCTGGGAGAGCGAAGAGTTCTACATCTCGATCTGAAAGTAGCCAGGAGTAGACTGTATTCCAAGAAAAGGGTATGGATCACAGGGGCCAGTGGTCATACGTGATCATAAAGCCTAACCTCCAGAGTGACACACTTCTAAGAAGGCTACAACTTCTCTAATTTGGCCTCATCTCTAATAGTGCCCCTTCCCATGGGCCAAACATATTCTAACCAACACACTAAAAAAATCGAAAATAATAGGCCTGAGAGAAGTAGTAGAGACCAAGGTCAATGGCACAGAAAACAATCTCAGCAAAATCTTGGAGAAAATACTTTTCTAACCTAAAGAAGGAGAAGCCTATCAAAATTCTAGAAGCACACAGAAAACTCAATAAACTGTAGCAGAAAAGCAGTTCCAGGCATTTTGATTCAAACACTAAGCTAACAGAACAGAGAAAGAATATTAAACTTTCGAAGGGAAAAGGACAAATAGCATGTAAAGTTACTTATTAAAATAATGCTTGTCCTGCCCCTAGATGCATGGCAGGTGTGGCTGCTGTGTTACATGTGTGCCAGAAGATATTAAGAAATATTATTGATTAGTGATTGTTATTTGATGTTGTTGCTGTTATTGGTGGTAGTGGTGGCATATGAGTGTGTGTGTGTGTGTGTGTGTGTGTGTGTGTGATTCCCTTCTTTTAGCTGGTATAAAATTATTTCTTGTTCTCTTGGCTGTAATTATCCTCCTTGGAATGGCATTTTTCCTCTAGTATTTTCTGTAGGGCAGAGAGGAGAGAGTCCACATCTATACTCAGTGTCCTGATCTGTGAACACATAAATGATTAGTAGTCTAGTATCCACTGAGAAAAGCCACCTTGAGGTAACCACCAGTCAATCCAGCATAGCACAGGCTCAGGGAGGAAACCAGAGATTAGAAGATTCCTGCCTGAGACCCAGGCCAATGGCAGGAGTGAGCTTGACAGATAGGTCCATGGGAGTAGCCAGGAAAAGGAGAAAGCCTGAAGACACCACCAGTGTAAATGTAACTTTTATTCAGCAGATGTAATTGATATTTTTATTTCCTCAGTTGATGGGATGAAAGGAGAGCTGTACACACACTGTGTGATACATGGCTTGGCAGAGCCCAGAGCATTTCTTTTTCTCTTTTTTCTTTTTCCCTTTTTTTTTCTTTTTGTCCTAACTAACCGTAGCCTCCACACAATATAATCATCCAGCCACTGTCTGCTAACCTTGGCCTCTAAGACTTTCTGATGAATAAGCTCACCCTTTCTTGTTCTTTTTGAACACTAGCTGGCTTCTTCACCTCAGCTTTTCTGGTCTAAAACTCCTCTCAAAGCTGAGTGATTCAAAGTGGCTTTACTTGGCTTGTTACTGAATTGCTCTGCTTAGCCTCAGCCTAACTCTTTCAATTTGTTCTAATCTTCTGGTTATTTCTCAATCTCTTCTTCTGTCTCCACGTGTGTGTTAAGCTTGTTCTTTCTGCAACCTGTCTATATAAAACTGTCTCAGTTAAAATAATGTCCCAGTAAAAAAAAAAAAATGCTTCCCTTCCTCTCTCTCTCTCTCTCTCTCTCTCTCTCTCTCTCTCTCTCTCTCTCTCTCTCTCTCTCTCTCTCTGTGTGTGTGTGTGTTTGCTAAATTTTAAGTTGCCTCTCTTCCGGTCCTGTTCTCTTGTGAATTGGGCATAGCCTCTGACATATTCTGTCATATCTTTCTCTGATTTATTACTTTGCCTCTTCTTCAAATAAATATTACACACACACACACACACACACACACACACACACACACACACACAAACACACACATTCAAACATGGCTGCTTCCCTCTATAAATAACCCTAATTTCATTGTTTGGGATGAAAGCTGTGTCCTAAGGTCATGTCTCTATTTCAGCTAGATTATATGGTAATCCAGAGCATATCTCTAGTCCAACAAGATCACACAAGCGAGAAGGTCTTTGGAGGTGATCCCTTTCCAGAGGAGCCATGTTGCTGGATTAAAATTCCTTTACTCACCATCCACACTGTGCCATCCTGGGGTCCAGACCCTACCTGAGATGAATGCTGCCCAGTGCTATAATGCAAGAGTGAGGCTTAGCACTCCTGAAATCACTCTTGGGATGACTCCAGACACTCAGAGTTTCTCAGAAACCACTTAGAAGAACAAGTAAGTGGTAGAGAAATCGAAGAGAAAGAGAAATGAAGGATGCACAATGAAGAGCGGCAGAACTAGAGACTACAGGGTAGTGAGGAATAGGCTGTTGTGAGGAGCCACTGATGCCACCTGGGGCCATGGTGGAGTATTGGCATGTGTTGCTTCAAGGGAGGGGCACATTTAATTCTGAGGCCTTGTAGCAGAAAGAATCTGCTAATGCCAAGGGGCAGGCAAATATCGCTAATCTGGGCTGATGTGGTGGAACATATGGATGCCTAAGGGTTGTGCAGAACTGTCTTCACCCTTAGCTTGGCCATTGTGAAAAATCTGACCTTAGGGGAGAGAAGGATAGTGACCTTGCTCCTTCCAGCCACAGTACTTGGGAGAGCAGTCTCTACCTTTCCCAGAAAGCACTGTAGATCTGTCTTTGTTTGCAGAAGTTGTGGGTAAACTATACCCACGTGTCAAACTATTCTTGTCACTGATCTCCCATGCAGGTGGATGAGGAAGAGAGCCCCTCCTTCCCTTTTGCCACCCTTAACGACCTGTGGCAGGCAGGAGACCGGGCTCAGACAGCAGAAGAGCTGTCTCTGGACATCATCTGCTATAGCAATCGGCAGAGCAGGCCTGAAACCTCCTGTAAGCATCACAGAAAAGGTGGCCCTGGACACCGGGGTTGTGGGTGAGCAGGTTCCAAATGCTTGAGCATAAAGAGCCATCCCTGCCTCTTGTCTGCTGTGTAGTAGCCTGGATAAGAGAGAGATACCCTCTTCCTCTTTTGTTCCTCATCACCCATGGCAGGCAGGAGAGCTGGCCTTGCAGTCAAGAGGGTAACATTGTTCCCGACACTCAGCAGCAGCAGCACTTGGTATAGTGAGCATTACTCCTTGCCTGGACATTATCATAGAGCTGTCTCTGTTTTCAGGGGTTGTGGGTGAGCTGGCACAAAAGGCATGAGAATAGGAAAAACTGGCTGTGCCCTCTGCTGACCGCAGCATTGGATGGGTCAGCTTTGGCATGAGAGGAGAGCTTACCCCATTGGTGTGGGTGACGGAGAGCTGGCAAGCAGACCAGCTGAGATACCTCCCAAGAGCATATACCGGATTTTAAATTTGCTCACCCAAACACCTACCACATTGATAAACTGCTGGAATGTGTGAATGAGCCGGTCCTACAGATCTCAAACTACAGAACTCTCATGACCCAGGGCAATACGAGGATATTTGAGTGGAGTCCCAGTGAGGTTTTGTTGTGGTAAAAATTAAAAAAGGATCTGCTGCTATCAGTATTCTCACTCCAATATGCATACTTGCAGAACTCTGGGCCATTGAACAAGAACCACTCATCTTGGCTATTTCTCTACCACAAGGTCCAAGAGCTGCCCTATCCTGGGTGTCTCCCAGCCAACTGGGAACTTTGCTCACATTCACCACAGCCGGATAAAATCCTGACTCAATAATCAATAATTTAATCAATCAGATTTATATGTTAAATTTTTAATCCTCAATGCATTCACACAAGAAACTTACAACCAGTTGACAAAGACATAAATTGACACCTAGATAAGACAAATTGACCTACAGAAATGCTTAAAAGTATTCATATCCACCTATTGTCAATTAAGACCACCTAGATCTAAATCCTCCTTCTCTGGCTCCATCTTGATTCTCCTCTTGCTCCCCTTCCTCCTCTCAGTTCCTAGACATTTCCCTACCTACCTTTTCTTCTCATTCAATGATAGGCTGCACCTGCCTTGCTGCATAATGACATCGTTCTACAAGGTTCCATTACTGATAGTATAGTGGAAGCCAGAGGCCTTGTGTCAGACCAATCACTTACTGCAATGAACATTTGTAAGAAAAGAACTGTGGACAAAGGTACACTGTGGAACACATTGTGACATACTGCAGTTTCCACAGTGAGATTTTTTTTCTATTTGGGGGATATTGCAAGGGTGAAGGATAAGTATGAGGGTAGAAGGGACTGGGATGCATAATGTGAAATTTATGAAGAACCAATAAAAAAGTTTGTTTTTTTTTTAAAAAAAACCTAATTTTTCAGTGAAGATTTCAAACATCAGAAGGATATTGGCAAGTATTTAACAGACTCAAAAGGGACTATAGATGGTAGTCTATATCACTGTACTGAGGAAAACTTTCAATAACAATAGTTGTTTAAAATAAGATATTCCATAATAAAACTAAATTCAAGCAATATTTATGTAGAACTCTAGCCCTATAGAAGATTCTAGAAGGAAAATTCTAAACTTGAGAAGTTTACATGACGCAAGAAAACTAGAAAATAATTAACCCCAGATCCCAGCAAACCAAAAGAGGAAATCACAAACACACACACACACACACACACACACACACACACACACACACACAGGGGGGAGGAAGAAAAAGAGTGAGGGAGGTTGGAATGACCAGATACAGCTCATTGATATATCACAAAATCAATGATCTCAATTCTCCAATCAAAATCAAAAGACTCAGATTAACAAAATGGTTGTAAAAACAGGCTCCAACCTTTTGCTGCATCTAAGAAACACATCTTACGATCAAGGATAGACATTACCTCAAGGTAAAAGGATAAAATAAGATATTTATGCAAATGGATCCTAGAGGCGAGCTGACAAAAAGACTGTAAACCACAAAAAGCCAAAAGATATTTGGAATAACAATACATATTTATCAAAGGAAAACATGTGAAGAGAACATTGCAATTCTTAAAATATATGCACCAAATACAAGTGCACCTATGTTCTTAAAAGAAACATTGTCATAGTTTAAATCACCAACTTACCCTCCCAAATGGATAATGAAAGATGACAATACCTTATTCTCACCAACAGAGAGATCTTCCAGACAAAAACTAAAAGAAATGCAGGTGAGGATTTTTAGGAAAGGGAATACTCATCAATTGGTATAAAGCTGCAAACTTCTCTCCGCTGTGGAAATCAGTAAAATAGTTCCTCTCAAAGACTGGAATTGATTTATCTCAAGACCTAGCTATTCTATTCTTGGGAGTATATTTCATCATACCACAGGGATACAATGTTCATAGCTGCTCTGTGCATAGTATCCAGAAACTGAAAACCACCTACATGTCTCTCAACAGAAAGAATAGACAAGAAAATATGATGTATTTGAACAATGAAATTTTATTCAGCCATTAAAAAATTAAATGAATGGAAATAGAAAAGTAAATCTCAATGAGGTAATACAGACCCATAAAGACAAATACAGTACATATTCATTTGTATATGAATATTAGGTGTTAAGTCAATGATAGCTAAACATAATTCATAGAACCAGGATAGAGAAAGGAACTGGAGAGACAGATAGATATCTCTAGGTAACAAATATAAAATAGTTATGGATGGATGGGGGGGCTGGAATGGGATCAAATTGAGAGGGTAAGAAGGAAAGAGGGCATTGGAAGGAATATAATGAGAGACACCTAAAATTCTGGGCCATTTTAGGGGCAGTATCAAAATATAATACAATAGATTTTCTAAAATAAGACCCAGCCCAAACAGGGTCTCTCTTGTCAACAAATGTAGCTTCTGCTACTAGAAATAAGTTACATCTAATTGAGCTGCTGGCTACAACTGTTCCACAAAATCCCCAAATGACCCTAGATGTTTCCAAGTATAAAATATTGGTTTCTTTTTACAACCTGATGGCAAGATCCCATTGCTGAAGACAACTAAAATACAACTCACTCAACATGAAGAACTCAAGCTTGTGCCTACATAAACTTTTCATTATTTTGAACTTTTAGTCCTTGTACTATAAGAGACTTTGCATGTTCCTGCCCATAAAGTACACTACTATGACAGTGACACAAAGCTTCTGAAAGCCACAAACCAATATCTGATGTGAGTTAAAGACTACTCCAAACTATACCCAATACTTTTTTGTGGCGAAAACTTGAGAATAGATAGATCAGGTGGCTAGGAAAACTGAAATACTGCTGTTCAGCTAAAGGTCTGTCACAATTAAATGACTCCAAAGGACATTCTGTTATACTTATAGATCAATGCCTTGCTCACTCATCATCACAGAAACCTCATCCTGAAGCAGAGCATGATAAATTTAGAAACCCACAACTAGATATTATTCTGGAAATGAGAGATCTTGGAACACTCAGCCCTACATAGGATGAATACATCAGCACCCTCTCCGTGAGCCCAGGAGATGCTGCTGAAGCAGAAGCAGAAGTATTAATAGCTCTAAGGAGTGGAGGATACCATGGAAACAAGGCCACTTAAAATAACATGGTCCAGCACATACAAACCCACAGAGGTTAAGGCAGGATTCTTAGGAGCTAGCTGTGTCTGCACCAGACTATCTATCTATCTATCTATCTATCTATCTATCTATCTATCTATCTATACAATTACATATATACTTAATATATATATATGCCTTTAGTTAAGTGTTTTTATAGAATTCTTGAGAGTTTGTATCTGTTTCTTGAAGCTTTTGTAGAACTAATTCCAAGACAGCAGAATACTAGTTCATGAGGAAGTATGGGGGCTTGGGAGAGTAGAACAGCAGGAATAGGAAAAAAATCTAACCATCTCTAGAGTCTACAAGCAGAGAAAATGAGCATCAGGGAGAAAGAAAACCCCAAAATAAATAGTTGAAAAATGCCAAGATTATACCTAATGTACCGGCTTTAAAAATCAAAAGTAAAATTTGTGGCCTAGACGGAGGGCTGGGTGACCTCCATCAGGACTCAGGACCTGCCAGACAGCTGAAATTTCAGAACAGCCTCACAAGTGCTCTCCCACCTGAGCCTAAGGTGAGCCTGCCATACACTCTCATTGGCTATCCAGGGAGGGAAGGCCTGGAACTCTCAGAGCTCAGATAACTTGGTGCTCTCTGGGAACAGGTCCTTTTCCACCCATAGAGAGAACCTGGTAACCACCATTAGGACTCAGAATCTGCACACAGACAGCTGAGCGCCCAGAACAACCTCATAAGCACTCTTCCACCTGAGCCCACAGAGAGAGAACTAAGTCACTGTCATTAGCACTCACTGTCTACCCACAAAGAAGGGAACACCGAGGAGTAATATTCTTCTTGAGCCCACTAGTCCTCAGACCCACACAAGAGACAAGCTCCAGTCAGAGAAAACAAGATCCCCTACAATCACAGATAACAAGATGGCAAGGGGAAAGCTCAAGAACCTAAGCAATGGAAACCAAGAGAACGTGGCAACATTAAAAACTAGTTGTCCCACCACAGCAACTAGTGGATATCCAAACATAACTAAATTAATTAAACAAGATTTAGACTTAAAATTATACTTTGTGATGATGATGGAGATCTTTGAGAAGCACATGAATAATGCTCTTAAACAACTGTAGAAGAACTGGAAGATGCAAAACAAGTAGAAGCCCTTAAAAAGGAAACACAAAAATCATTCAAGAATTATAGGAAAATACAACCAAACAGGTAACAAGAAAACAGAAATAGAAGCAATAAAGAAATCACAAAAGAGACAATCCTAAAGATAAAAAATCTAATAAATAAATTCAGGAGTCATAGATGCAAGCATCACAAACAGACTACAAGAGATAGAAGAAAGGATTGCAGGGGAAGAAGACAACATAGAAAACATTGACACAATAGTCAGAGAAAATGGAAAAATCATAAAGCTCCTAACCTAAAAGATCCAGGATATACAGGACACAAAGAGACAACCAAACCTAAGGATAATAGGTGTAGAAGAAGGCAAAGAATATCAACTAAAAAGCACAATAATATATTCAACAAAATCATAGAATAAAACTCCCCTACCCTTAAGAATGAAATGATCATGAACATACAAGAGCCTACAGAACTCCAAATAGATTGGACACCCCCCATCCCCCCCCCAAAAAAACAACAACAACAACAACAAAAAAAAAACTCCTGACACATAATGGTCAAAAGACCAAATGTTCAAAACTAAGAAAGAACATTAAAAGCAGTAAGGGAAAAAGGATAAGTAACATATAAAGGGAGACCAATGAGAATTACAGGAAACTTCTCAACAGAGACTGTAAATCTAGATCCTAGACAAACTTTATACAAACCCTAAGAGAACACAAATGCCAGCCCGGGTCACTATATTCAGCAAAACTCTCATTTACAATAGATGGAGAGACCAAGATATTCTAGGACTAAACCAAATATACGCAGTATCTGTCCAAAAATCCAGCCCTACAAAGGATAATAGATGGAAAAATTCAAAACAAGGAAGGAAACCCTAACCATAACCTTAACCCTACAAGGAAAGACAACTGCACACAAATCTCCCTTATGAACATTGATGCAAATATATCAATAATTTTTTTTGCCAACTGAATCCAAGAACACATCAAAATTTTCATTCACCATTATCAAGTAGGCTTCACTCTTGGGGTGCAAAGATGGTTTAATATACAAAAACCATCAATGTAATCCACCATAAAAACAAACTCAAAGATAAAAGCCACATGGTCATTTCATTAGATGTGGAGAAAGCATTTGACAAAATTCAACAACCCTTCATGTTAAAAGTCTTAGAAAGAGCAGAAATCCAAGAGCCATAGCTAAACATAGTAAAAACAATATACAGTAAACCAATAGCCAACATCAAACTAAATGGTGAGAAACTTGAAGCAATCCCACTAAAATCAGGGACTCGACAAGGCTGCCCACTCTCCCCCTACCTAATCATTACAGTACTGGAAGTCTGTAAAAGACTTTAGACAGCAAAAGGAAACCAAAGACATACAAATCAGGAAAAAAAAGTCAAAATATCACTATTTGCAGATGACATAATAGTATACTTACATGACCCTAAAATTCCACCAGAGAACTTTTCAGCTGATAAACAACTTCAGCAAAGTGGCTGGATATAAAAATTAACTCAAATCAGTAGCCTTTCTCTACTCAAAGGACAAACATACTGAGAAAGAGATTAGGGAAAATATAACCTTCACAATAGTCACAATCAATATGAAATACCTTAGTATGACCCTAACTAAGCAAGTGAAGGGCTTGTATGACAAGAACTTCAAATCTCTGAAGAAGGAAATTGAAGATCTCAGAAGATGGAACGATCTCCTATGCACATGGATTGAAAGGATCAACATTGTAAAAATGGCAATCTTACCTAAGTAATCTACAAATTCAAAGCAATGCCTATCAAAATTCCATCTCAATTCTATATAGAGTTTGAAAGAGCAATTTTCAAATTAATATTTAATAACAAAAAACCTAGAACATTGAAATCTATTTTCAACAACAAGAAAACATCTGTGGTAATCACCATCCCTGACCTCAAGCTATATTACAAAGCAATTGTGTTAAAAACCATATGGTATTAGTACAGAGACAGGTAGGTAGATCAATGGAACAGAACTGAAGATCCAGAAATGAATTCTGACACATATGGTCACTTGATTTTTGACAAAGATGCTAAAGCACTCAATGGAAGAAGGACAGCCTCTTCAACAAATGGTGTTGGTTCAACAGGCAGTCAGCATGCAGAAGAATGAAAATAGATCCTTTCTTATCTCCTTGTATAAAGCTCAATTGCAAGTGGATCAAAGATCTCCACACTGTCACTATTAGAAGAGAAAGTGGGGAAAGCCTTAGAACACATAGGCACAGGGGGAAATTTCCTGAATAGAACACCAATGGCTTGTGCTCTAAGATCAAGAATCGATAAATGGAACTTACTTAGTGAGATTGCAAAGTTTCTGTAAGGCTAAGAACACTGTCAAGAAAATAAAACAGCAACCAACAGATTGGTAAAAGATCTTTAACAATCCCACATCTGATAGGGGTCTAATATTCAATATATACAAAGAACTCAAGAAGTTAGACTGCAGAGAATCAAACAATCTTTTTAAAAATGGGGTACAGAGCTATACAAAGAATTCTCAGTAGAGGAATATTGAATGCCTGAGAAGCACCTAAGGAAATGTTTGATTTCCCTAGTCATTAAAGAAATGCAAATTATAATAACCCTGAGATGTCACGCGCCCACGCTTCCCGCCGCTAGGAACAGCACAAACGGCTCCCTACATCTCCCCCTACTTTCTTAAATAAAAACATGGCCGATCAACCATCAGGCTCTTGTTGGACCTTTAAGCCAAACAGAGGGAGAGGTGCCCATTACGAGTGCAGCAAGAGCTTGTGCTATGACCACTTTGTCACGTTATTGTTGAGTACGGAGTTTGCACACCATCCAGAGCAGAAACACAGTCTCTCTGCACAAAAGCATGCCAAAATTACTTGATAAGGCAAGAGTTCTAATCCCCATAACCCTGCTATCTCTGTGTCTAAGGGCAAGTACAGTACATCAAAGGTTACAATGGTGACAAACAAACAAGAAACTAGTTATGCATTTAGGCAAAAGGGCATCGGTTTTGGAAACACCGACAGAATCGCCTCTCCTCTGACTCTCTGGTTCCAAAGCATCAGGAGCAGGGCTGTCATCACCCCAAAATATCTAGCCCATCCCCTTACATAGGAATCTGTTCTTGCCTTGGACGTGGAGCCCCCTGATGGTTGAAACTCATTAGGCCCTATGATGCCACGGGAGAGGCAGAGCTCAAGGAGTGGAAAGTTACCCAGCACGTGCGCACATGGCTTGTTTACTGCTAACTCCAGCCAGATGTCAGCGCCATCTTGTAATGGAGAATGTGCAGGCAGCGCCCCACACCTCCCCCTATCTTTTATTCTTTAAGCAAAGTAGGACACCCATATTAGGAGGGCGGAGATAGAAGTCAAATCCTCATTAAGGTGTATAAAGACCATGTACAGGAGAAACCGCTAGACTTTGTGTAGCTTGTAGTACTCTTGACCTGTCACTCTGCCGTTTTTCTGAGGGAGGGACACTGGGGCAGGCAACCCTCATGTAAAATGACATACCTCCCAGAGATACCCCGCGACAAGGGGCTCTGAGTGCGATGCTTTGCTCGGCATCCCTCATGGGCTGCTCAAACCAGACACTCTAATCCTGTGCAATGAACCGAAGTTCTAGGAGTGCAAAAGCTGTCTGGTCGGCGACCTACTGCTTAAGCATAGACAACCAGATATCGGCTGATGCTCTATGTTCTAGAGTGACAAGCGCTTGGGCAATAACCACCTTGTCTCTTTTTGTTTGGGCCTTGAGCTTACAAACCAGCCAGAGAAGCAACGCAAGTCCACAGCAAAGGATTGCTCCAAAGAGTCCCACCCCCACCCAAGTTGATATCGGTGGTGAAAAACTTAGGGAAGACTGTAACATCATGTTCCACTGGAATTGGTTTTGGAAACACTGGGTAGCACTCAACGTGTTAGACATTCTGGGATCCAAATCGGGCTTTTTCTTCCTGTGGAAAAACACAAATAGCTCCCCTGGATTGTATTAAGATAGGATCCGGGCCTTTCCAATTATCAGTGAGGACATCTTTCCATTTCACTAGCTCTTTAGGTGGCACAGGCCATTGTCCATGGCGCTCGGCAGCTGAATGGCCATGAGCGTCCAAATTTAAAAAATTTAAAATAAGAAGTATAGTAGAAATGGCCATTTTAGGCGTAGGGGGTACCTCTTTAATTCCCCGTTTTTGTTTGTTTAAATAAACCTTTAGGGTTCAATGAGCACGTTCACTGATGCCTTGACCCTGAGGATTATAAGGCAATCCTGTCAGGAGTGAAACTCTCATGTGATGGCAAAATTTAAGCAATTTTGCTGAGGTAAATGCAGGAGCATTGTCCGTTTTTAACACTTTTGGAATGCCTCATGCACTCCACGCTTCAAGACAATGAGTAATAACATGAGAAGTCTTTTCTCCTGATAAAGGAGAAGCAAAAATAACTCCTGAGCAAGTATCAATGGACACATGTAAAAGATACTGAGATAATGGTTTAGAATAATTTGCAGATTTAGTAAAATTTTTATACTGAATAGTGGTCACACATAATCCTGAGAACTTTCATTGGCAGCCCAGCTGGGCAACCTGCCACAATATATCCATCCGTTTTTGAACCAGATCAATTCTCTAAGGTATTATTATAAATAGTTTTTATATTAGAAGAAAAGGTAAAGAGGCCCTTAACTGCCCAATGTACTCTCCGAGATTGACAGCCAGTCTAAGGATGCAGGGCTGAACCTCTTTTTCTTATACAAAAATGTGACCACTTAGGTTGGGCTGGAATAAACAAATTACCCTTTGGCTGAAAAATAAGCCAGTGACCGGCAATCCAGGTGGCATTAGCCTATCCAGGTTTATTGTATAATTAGCAGTGATTCTATAAGCTTGAACTGACTCTGCCACCTCTTTAACTTGCTTATGTTCTAGAGGCTGATAACTGCATATGTTATTCTCCTCAAACACCAGAAACATTTGCCTGAGGGCATGGAATGTCTCTGGCAGACAAAAGGAAAATTCACACTTCCTCTCTGCATGAGGTGAAAAAGCAGAGGCTGCCTTTTGTTTTGCTAAAGTCTTTTGTTTCCCCTGAGACTGCTCTGCCCCAAATTCTTTTGTCTCTTGTTTTTCCAAAATTTCCTCAAATTGAAATTCGGTTTGTGATCCTCTTTCCGCCAGCTCTGCAGCCCGTTCCTTTAACGGATACAATGTATTGGACTCTGGCGCAGTCCTCTCTTTTCCAGGCGGTTCTTCCACCTGGACCTCTCCGATTCTGACTTGTTTTGAACCTGTCTTTCGGAGACCATCTCCTTTAATTCTTTCTGGCAACTCTCCGTTTCTGACTTGTTTTGAATTTGTCTCTCAGAGACCATCTTGCTTGTCCTTTTCTTTATCACGTTCTGTTTCTGACCCACTCTCTAGGTGCTGCCTGCTAACTTTCCATCTAGATAACTTCCACAACAGTAATGTTATAACAATTACCACAAATGCAAGCAATACTCCTTATACTGCCGGAGAAAATCCAAGAAGAGACATGCCTAAGTTTTTGGCATGTTCTTTTGGCACCCCGTATAAACTAAAGAGTGAAATGTCTCTCAGAACTTACCTCTAAACTTCTTCCGCAGTTCTGAATATGTTCAGCGGCCTGAAGGTTTCCCTTGGCACTCCCGGGATTTCCAGCACCACTTGTCATGTGCCCACGCTTCCCGCTGCTAGGAACAGGCGTGCAACAAAACAAACAGCTTCTTCTGCGGATAACCTTTATTGAACAGCACTTTGAGCAGGGGCTTCTTGAGCAGGAAACTTCTCTCTGAGCCGGGGACTCCCTACCGAGTTCTACTGTCTAGACGGCCTCTCACGCACAGTCCCCCAGGAACGATCTCTCTGTCCAGTCTCTGTCCACGCGGGACCTCCCGCAATCTCTTTTACCGAGTCTCTCTCCACGTGGTGCCTCTCTGCCATCCCTCCACGTGGGGTCTCCCGCAATCTCCCCACTGTCCTCCTCTTCTCACGTGGGGGAGAAAATGCACTGCTATATATGCCTAGGAGACTCGTGTTGCTACCTGATTGGTGCATCCTCCTGTAGCTCAATCACATGCCCCAAGAGTGGGCTGTGACTTATGTGGTGCATGCGCATTAAGTCTCTTGGCTGGGCAACAGCTCTGTTTGCTGAGTTCTCGGCGGGAAGCCGGCACCATGTTTGGGTGCAGCACAAATGGCTCCCTACACTGAGATTCCACTTCACACCAGTTAGAATGGCTAAGATCAAAAATTTAGATAACAGCACTTGCTAGAGAGGAAAAAGAGGAACACTCCTCCATTTTTGTTGGGGTTGTAAGCTGGTACAACCACTCTTGAAATTAGTCTGGCGGTTCCTCAGAAAATTGGACATAGTCCTATCTGTAGACCCAGTAATTCTACTTCTGGGAATATACCCCAGAGATGCCGCGACATACAATAAGGACACATGCTCCACCATGTCCATTGCAGCCTTATATATAATAGCCAGAAGCTGGAAACATCCCAGATGTCCTTTAGTAGATGAATGGATACACAAATTGTTGCATATTTATACAATAGAGAACTACTCAGCTATTAGAAAGTATGGCCTAACAAAATTCTCAAGAAAATGGATGTATCTAGAGAATATCATCCTGAGTCACAACCCAGTCACAAAAGAACAGTCAAAATATGCAGTCACTAATAATTGAATACTAGTCCCAGAAAGCTCTGAATACCCAAGAAACAACTCACAGAGCATATGACGCTCAAAAAAGAAATGCCAAAAAGTGGAAGCCTCAGTCTTTCTTAGAAAAACAACAACAACAACAACAATAAAAAAGCCAATAAGTGTATAGCATCCTCTCAGAGTGGGGTACACCTAGACTTTAATCATTGATAACTCAAGAGCTAAGGAGATAGCCTGTGGCATGTTGGTAGTTAAAAATCATTGTTTAATCTTTATACACCAAGAAAAATTTGACTATTTACATGTGACGTTTTGTTTTACATATAATTTATGATCACTGTAAATAGTAAGATTTCAATGCATACTATCAAACCTTTAAAATAATCAAGTACTGACAAAAATATATTCATATAGTTTTATGCTAAAATGTTTTTAATAATCTGTAGCTGTATCTCTGTTTTTTTAAAAATAAAGTTGCAAGGGAAAAAATAGGGTACAGAACTAAACAAAGAATTCTCAGCTGAGGAATACCAAATGGCCAAGAAAGTACCTAAAGAAATGATCAGCATCCCTAGTCATAGGGGCAATGCAAATCAAAATAACCCTGAGATTCCACCTCACACCAGTCAGAATGGCTAAAATCAAAAACTCAGATGACAGCAGATGCTGCTGAGGATTTGGTAAAAGAGGAATACTCTTCCACTGTTGGTGGGGTTGTAAGCTGTTACAACCATTATGGAAATCTGTCTATAAGTTCTTCAGAAAATTGAACATGGTGCTACCTGAGGACCCAGCTATATCACTCCTGGGAACATCCCCAAAAGTAGCTCCAAAACCTAAGAAGGACACGTTCCACCATTTTTATAGCAGCTTTAATTATAATAGACAGAAGCTGGAAAAGATCCAGATGTTCTTCAATAGAGGAATGAATACAGAAAGTGTGGTACATTTACACAAAGGAGTGCTACTCAGCTATTAGAAGCAATTATCTTATGAAAGTCCTAGGCAAATGAATGGAACTAGAGACTATCATCCTGAGTGAGGTAACCCAGTCACAAAAGAACACACATGGTATCCAGTCACTGATAAGCCATTACTAGCCCCAGAAAGCTCTAAATACCAAGAAATAAATTAACAGACCTTATGAAGCCCCCTCCCAAAAAAAAGTAAAAAGAAAGAAAAGAAAAGAAAAGAAAATCCAGAATGTGGATGCCACAGTCCTTCTTAGATGGGTAAACAAAACACTCATGGCAGGAAATACAAGGTCAAAACAAAAACAGGGATTGAAGAAAAGATCATTCAGAAGCTGCCTCATCTTGGGATCCACCTCATACGCAGCCAATAAATCCAGGTACCTTAGATGATGCCAAGAAGTACTTACTGGCAGGAACCAGATAGAGATGCCTCCTCAGGAGCTCTGCCAGAGTCATTTGGATAAAACTGGGCATGCTTGCAGCTAACCATTGGACTACACAAGGAGACCCCAATGAGGGAGCTAAAGGAAAGACTAAAAGAGCTGAAACAGGTTGCAACGTTGTGAGAAGAACAACAGAATCATCCAATGAAACCCTCCACAACTCCCAATGACTAAAACACCAAGCATTGAGCACACACTGAGAGACCTATGGCTCCAGCTGCATAAGTAGCTGAAGGTAGCAGTGTCTGGCATCAGTGTGGGAAGAGGCCTTTAGTCCAGTGAGCATAAGTTTTCCCAATGTAGGAGAATGCCAAGGAACTGGCTTTGAGAGAGTGCACTTAAATGAAGATAAGTGGATTGGGAGGGGGAATGAAAGCAGGGCAAAGGAAGGGGATAACATTTCAAATGTAAATACAGAGTATCTAATAAAAAATCAAAAGTATTTTAAAACAATTTTTGATGATATACAATGAATGTCAGATAACAAAACAATTGTTTTCAATATTTATTAATCCTATGCTGGGAAGTGTATCATTCTCATATAACCTTTTTATAATAAAAAGGAAAGTCAGCCCACTGTTTTAGAAATAACAATGCTACTTTGCTTGCAGGAGAGAAAGTGTCTGTTGCTTTTCCTACTTGTATTTGCTTGGCAATGTGATTTTCGTTAGGGAAAAAAATTATCTTTTTGAAAATTCCTAAATGTTTTTGTTCAACTACTTTTTCAGTGTACTACTTTTTTTAAATGTAGAAAAGAAATTAGAAAAGCCCTAGAGACTCTCAGATGGGGTTCATAGATGTCACAGTTTGATATATGAATTATGCTATAACTCTAAAAATCATAACATTTACAATTCTCAAGTAGTTACCAAGTCCATGATTTATTTCAAACTGTAATGCTGGTTTAAAGTCTTGCTTTCATGATCTTAGGATGCTGATGTGTTGATGTGATAGTCTCGTGATTCATGAGGATGGCTCATTCATTATTTTTGAGTGGGACGAAGAGAGTGGGGGTTTATTTATAACTCCGTTAATTGTTTGCAGCTAGAGCTAGAGATATAGAATTCTACAACTTAGTCTGCCCTGTTCTTGCTTATGTTGTATCACAAGGACAAAGATTCATTAAAGAGACCTTTAAAATGTGTTAATCTAGGTACTTTAATGAAATTTGTTTGCAGGCCAACCTGTCCCACTTATTTATGCTTAGTCGCATTTATACATAATGGTAATGTGACTGCTCATCTCTAAACCATTAAGGGAAGAAATATGAGAGAAAGGGGCTTGATGATTAATTTGGGGTGGACTGCTTGGAAGTTTTTTGCCTTTTAAAGCAAACTGTGCTTATCTTATTTAGCCTTTAAAAAAACATTAAAATTTCAAATTAAAATATGCAACAGACCAGGAACAGGGTAAAATTGAAAAGGTAAGTAATATTTATCACCTGCATAGAGTGGGTAAAATAGATGTAAAACAGGTTCTAAAAAAAATTAAGGGTTTTCAGTGTTCTGTAAATGCACATTTTAAAAGTCAATGAGTCTTTTAAAAGTATTTCCTGATTTTTCAACTACCTTTATATTACCAACACCACTTACCTTCTTTCCTAGAGAAAGATATGTATACTCTTTTATGGTTAACCGTCCTCTTGGGCTTTTGATCTCACACTGTCTTTTGAGTTATCATCTTTCCTGTTCTTTTATCTTTGCTCACTTCTCTACTTTAGTTATTTCTGCAAGTACTTAATACGTGTTAACACAACACCCCCTCTGGGAAACAAATCATCCCAATGTGACTGTGGAACAAAACAGCCAAAGCTTAGCTGCTGAAATCGGATGATTTGTATTTTGCTCCAAAGCCTGAGAATGGGATTAGATCATTGTGAATGGTTTGTCTGTGCTTTCAGCATTGGTACAGATGGTTCAAAGCTTGCAGCGCAAGACTTGCCTGCAAGATAGTTTGGAGATCTGTCTGAAGGTGAAGGCTAGGGATCAGGGTATTACCTGAACCTTTCAGAAAGAGACTCTTTTTGGGTGGACACTGTTGCTTTATCTTGTGATAAGTGACTTCCTAAGGACAGGAGATGTAGAGAGAGGAAAGAAAGAGGGAGGGAAAGATAGAGAGACACAGTGAGGGACCTAGCCTTGGAAGTCACTGTGTCACCTGAGTTGCATGCATAGAGTCAGCCACCAATTTAACTGGTGTTGCCTGTTCTGCAAAAGCATGTAACATCTGAAATCCTTCCTTGACAGTTTATAGAATCTACAGTCTTTCATTGACCTATGTACACTTTTCTCATGCATTTTCCACCACACTTTCTACAAAGAGTCCACCAAGTCACATCGCAAAGACAAGCTCATATTCAAGATGCAAGATTTTCCCCTAAATCAATCAGGTTTATATACAGATTCCTTAGGTTTGTTTCCTCTAGAGAGGACCTCGGAATCTGAGGTCCAAGGATTAACAAAATGATATATTTTCCCCAATTTTTACTCACCATACAACAAGGAGATAGATGTGGATCAATTCAAACGAAACAACATATGGTAGGTAAGGTATCCATAGCAGTTCTTGGTCGGCAGAAACTCAGAGGTCTACCTGGATATATTGCTAATTGATGAACTGACACCTGGCTATAATTCCTTATGGCCAATGGCTCACGATTCTGGACAGCAGGTTCTTTGGTGGCAAACGTTCTTTGATGTCATAGGTGGCTAGATCTTTGTAACTGGATAAACCTAAAGTAGTTTGAGATGTCAAGATAATCTTTTCATTTTTTACTATTTTTTTTTCAGATAAATTTGACTGCTTCTATTTCTTTAAGTGTTATGGGATGGTTTATTTGGTTTAGAAATTTATCCATTTCCTCCAGATTTTCCAGTTTTGTTGAGTATAGGGTTTTGTAGTAGGATCTGATGATTTCTTGAATTTCCTTAGTTTCTGTTGTTATGTCTTCCCTTTCATTTCTACCTAGTGCTTAATGCTCAAAACTACTTTATCACTACTTTGTTTTGCTATGTACTGGTCTGGTAACAAAACCTGTTCCAATGAAGAACTTTGCCTAATAAAGCACCGCAAACCTCTCATTGTGTAACAAGGAGTATGTTTCTGTGTGCGAGTGTGTGTCTTTGTCTGTGTATGTGTGTCTTTATATGTTTCTGTGTCTCTTTATGTGTGTTTGCGTTTCTCCATGTTTTTCTCTCTTTCTCTTTCTCATGTGTATGAGTGAGTGTGTGTGTGCATGCATGCATGCATATGTGCATGTGTGTGTGTGTGTGTGTGTGTGTGTGCATGTTGTGGCTGTGTACTTATGAACTGGGAATTTTCAGAAGCCATAGTGCATAATTCTACTACTCAGGTATTTGAAATTCTAGAAGCTCACTGGAAGCTAGCTCAATGATGTATCTGGACTACATGTGTAGACACAGATATTCATGATAACCCAAAAGTATATCAGAAGCCATTAACCAAATTTTGTGTCTATCCTTGCTAGAGGTTTGAGTACCCACCCACTAGGGAGTGAATGCACAGGCAGGTGTCTCAGACTACATGGTCAAGCAGATGTTATATTTGCTTTATGGCTTTTCTTTGGAGATACCTATATTATTTATTTCACATTTATCCATCATAATAGATGCCAAGGACCTTCTGGTTTTCCTGGAATATAAATGGAGCATATCATTTGAATGAAATTACAGAATTCTGAAAGAGAATGTAGAAAGTTACATTTCTTTCGCTTTTGGAAACCATAATCTTCCACCCTGATACTGACTACTTTGTTACATTAAATTTATGTCTCAAATTTGTTCAGTATTTTCTACTTCTGATCCGTGTTTAGCACGGATGATTGAGTCACATTTTTGTGAATAGCTATGCACACATTTGTGAATATTGTTTCTATTTAAACATAAGTGAAGTGGTTGGCAAGCGCACACAGACTTAGATTTGTTGGTTGCTCTTAGGTATTCTCACTGTGCCAATGAGTATCTAACAGCATGACTTGTTTTTGTTGTTGGTACTGTTGTTGGTCTTTGTTTATTTCAGCTATTGCTTCTTTCAAGAGTCCCACCTACCCAGTGTGCAGTTTTGTTTCTGGGGTTAGAATCAGTGTATCATGCTTCTGGTTTACTAACTGGCATTCTTTTAGACGATTAATCATAGATGCTCGAAGGAACTTGAAAGAAAATAAAGAGGAAGGAATGATTTTCTATTGTTAGTTTCCTGTTTTCTTTTAGCTACCCTCAGTGATATCCAACAGCACTTCTTCATTCTGACAATAACAGTCAAGATGAAGAATAACGGCAATAATTAATTCCAGGTCGCAGTTGTTCTAAAACTACTAGACTTATGTCTTTATCAAGCCCATGTGTATATAGGAAATGCCTGTCGTCTGATATCCATACAGCATCCCTCCTCCTAATTCAGAGACAACTACATGGTCTGTGTAGTACCTGGCTCCTCCAGGGTCAGACTTGGAGCTTTGTGTAGCACATCCTTCACCGCTCAGGTTTCAATCACTCTCTCCCTTTCCTTCAAGCTTCTTGACGTAGGAGTGAAAGCTACTTCTCTTAGATACTGCCCCTGCAGTAACTTACTGTACTCCTCTTGCATTTTAATTTCTGTTCATTAAATAGTTAATAAAGACTAATACAATTCATTTCGTTTAAATAGAGCACATTCTGGAAACTGAATGAATATTAACTGATGGGTGTGATCTAGCTCATGTCTCTTATATAAAATACCATATAGGAATTAATCCTCTCTTCTGGCTAATTGTTTGACTTCTCTCATTGTCTTTTCATAGAGGATATGCAAGACTGACATGTAAAACCTGTAAAGTAAGGCAGAGTAAAAACAAGAAGCTGAAATTGTGTTTGTTCTATTTTAAATGTGTAAAAGGTGATAAAATAGTATCACTGAGAATAAAATTAAACAAACAAAAATGCTACATATATTATCATATTTTTCATTGCTTTCGTTAATTTTGCATTGCCTCTAAGTCATTGTCATGAAAGTGATGTATGAGGTCACAGGAGAATCAGTGTCTAACAGCACTTTGTTTTAAAGTACTTACCACAGCACGATTTGGCCAATAAACTATCTCTTTTGTCACAAATAACCCACATAAAATATACCTCAAATATATATTTAATGTTAGCTTCTTATGTTATTTTCAAGATGTTAAAAATGAAATTATATATATAATAGTGCCATTTAGGACCTAAACTGAATTTACATGTCTTATGTTTAACATAAATTTCTAGAAAGCAAGAAAGCACTGTGGCTTTATTTTACCTGTGTATGTCATCAAAAATGGAAATTGGTTGAACAAAGCACTGTATTGTCTTGAGACCATCCATACTCCCTCCAAATTTTTTAACTATTTCTAGCTTTGTTTAATATGCATATACTTATTCATTTTAAATTGCAAATGATTTGGTTTCACACCACTGCACAAAACTGGCATACTGTCTTCAACACTTTATCTTGCTTCTTTGACCTAATTCTAAGGATATGCCTATGTCCTTTCCTGGAACACACACTCGGGCAGTAGAACATAAGTGAATTGGGAGCAGTTGTTCTGTGGGCAAGTTTAGAAAATATATCAATCTATATATATATATATATATATATATATATATATATATATATATTCCATATAATTATCCATATATATTGCTGTATTTCAAGTCTTCACATAATCCCGATGATACTTCTCACAGACTCTTCTTGACAGTTAAAGGACACATACCCTCTCTAGCATGATTGTACTTTATTATGATTCCTGTATTGACCCAGTTATATACCAGTATGCCCTTGGATGCTGATTTTTCCACAAGACTATAGATGTTCCTTATTGTTAGTATATTGTTAAGGTCTTCTATTTTAATATGTGTACATGGCTATGTGATTGTGGGTATAGGTCATGAAAGTAGAAAGAAGACCGTGACACAAGACAGTTTGAAGAGAGGAACACATGTGACTTGAAGATGACTTCATATGCTAATTAAGCAAACACATACAAAATAAGATGATTAATAAGTTGGACAGTTTCAAGAATTGGGATGATAAAATGTATAATAAAGAGTAAAACTGAGATATTGGTTAAGTTTATTCTGCAGAGAAAGATCCATATTTTTCACCACATGGCCAACCAGAGTGACTGAACTGTATGAGTCAATTGATACATCATGAAGCTGCTCATGTACTTAGCTCCAGGATCTGTTGTAATAATGTGGACTTATGCCCACAGTTAAATGTAGTCTTCACTCCACATCAAGGAAACTTGTGTTTGCCACAGACAGAGTCCATAATGAAGTACCATAACTGATGAAAATGCAGAGTTTTCGAGCTCATTCCCAATGGATCCACATACAAATTAATTGTATACCTAAGGCTCAGTGATCATTACTGAAGAGGGATAATAAAATATTTTATCAGAGGACAGGGGTGTTTGATATGACACTTTGGGTCCTAGTTACACTAGAAGATACACCCATATATTTCCACCAACATGACTTTTTAAACATAAGCTGAACAAGGACAACTTGAATGGTCGTTCCAAAGGTGTCAGGAGAAAGCTCAAAGAAGCCTCATCTATATACTGAGACATAGAGGCAACTGAGAAAATCTGGAGGCTAGATGTAGTCTTGCACAGAGTAGAGCACATTATTGGTGGTCTAGTATCAAATAGCCCTGAAAATATACATAAAAGTTCCTTTATATCTGCTGAACAGGTTATATTTAGGAATATATATATATACATACATACATACATACATACATACATACATACATACATACATAGATATATATATATATATATATATATATATATATATATATATATATATATATATGCACAAATTTAAAAAGAGGCTATGAATTTGAAGAAGTGATTTGTGGGAGGGTTTGGAGGAAAAGGAAGAAATATAGTTATATTCTCAAAAAGAAGAAGAAAAACTCCATCTCTATGGGTCATTCAAGATTCTGGTCACATCAGTTGTAGATCTGACACAAATCACCTGTTTGGTTAGTATCCAGCTTTAGCCCCTTACTGAGACTCACTGTCAGAATTGCATCATAAGTATTTCACTATCTGATTCCAATTTCTTGTGTGCTTTTCTTGTTCTGTGAAGAATGAGAAAAGGACCTCTAGTCTACCCTTCACATAGTCCACCTTCCTTACACAGTTCAGATTCATGACAGACACTTTCAATGACTTCAGTTCTCTTAATGTTTTGCCATCATTGTCTTGTTTTCCCACTGTCTTCACAACAGCACATCCTGGACATAAACTGCGGCCTTCCTTTTCTTCAGATAATGCTGACCGTGAACATCCTCCAGTGACTGTCTATTGCTTTCTTTTTGTATGAAGAGACTTGAGTCTTCCCAGAAAAGTTAGTTTCCACTTATTTATTTATTACCTTATTTTTATAATTAAAACTTTATTTTCCTCTCGGTCCACCCTCCTACTGTTCCACATCCCATAACCCTTTCCAAGGATGTCAGCACCCCACCCACCCACCCCGCCAGACCTCTAAATTCCCTGCAGCCTCTAGTCTCTTGAGAATTAAGTGCATCTTCTCTGACCGAATGAATCCAGACACTCTGCCGTATATGTGTTGGTATCCCATTCATTTCTCTTTCAGCTTTACTCTGACCTCTGCTTCTCTTTCATTATCAAAGGCACTACCTTTCCTAGCAATAAATTCAATTAAACATTTTGCATTTCTTATCAATCTTCATCTCTCTGCAGCCGTTCTTATTGCCAAACTCTTCTTCAGTTCTGTCATCTTGATTCCTCCGAGCTTCTAAACCATTCTCTCTGGAATCCCTTGTTTCTACGTTTAATTCTTTATGTGGTGTCTACATTTCTGCATTTCCTATTCTCTATATTTTAACTATTTTATTTATGTTCTATGGAAAAACTTTCCCACAGAGACCCTTACCCAAACTCCAAACCTCATGTGTCATACCTGCACTTATGGTTTTCTATTTCCAGGCTAGAACACATCTGGAATGCTACTTTTTCAGATCAGACAGTCTTGTAAATATTTCTTTATATCTTAACCTCATGTCTGAACCTTAAGTCAACTCATCTTTTTATTTATTTATTTATTTATTTATTTATTTTGCGCTGGAATCCCCATCTTTTTTCTTCTCTTCTTTGTTACTGAGACATCTCAGTTACTCAAAATAATTCATTGCACACAAAACAGCTGATTGACTAAAGCAATCAAACCCCTCCATTTGCACCTTCTCAACTCTCACCCCATCCCCACCCCCATGTCTCCTCTACCTTGTGCAGCAGCCTTGTGTTCTATGCAGTCCAGACCTTTTAATCTACCTTCCTAGCTGTTGTCAGAGTGACCTTTCTAAAATGCCATTTTGATCATGTCACTAGCTGACTGTCAGACCTGAAATGGTTCCCAAGACTGTCATGCTGTAGTTCACAGTTCACAGCTTAACATCATCCAGAGACCTTCACCCTGAGCTCTGGACTAACTGCAGAACAGAGTGCCACTTAGGTGTACAGCCTCGTCCAGTTAATCCTCTTTTCATTTCCCAAAATGTGTGAGCCACTCTGACTTATTGTTGGCAGGATATACCACCCACCCTCCTATGCAGAGAAAATTATTTTATTTCACAAGCAAAAAAAAAATAATTTAATCTGAATACATGAAAATACTCTGTTTCTCAGATATCTTACATTGAATGGGTGTTTTCAAAAATAACAGGCACCACAATGTTCAAGAAAGGGGTTTATAGAATGGTAAATAGAAAAGTCAGCTCAGAAAGCAGTGGACGTCATATTGCTTCAACACCTTCCCTTTTTATGTTTGTAAGGCTCATGTCCAGGATAGCCTTTTTGATTGCCAACTGCTTTGTCTCACCAAGGTATCTCTCCTTGTTCTGATTTCTCCTTGTATATTACTACTGTCATGGCAATGATTAATTCATTCACTTCAGCATCACACATCTTATTTTTATTAATCCATCATTTTTTATCAGGCCTGCATTTTCCCTAATAAAAACAAATATGTTTCATCGAGTGTTCTGAAACTTCATAAAGACAATAACAGATCTTAAAAATAAAGATGTGTACAATGTGTGTGCGTGTGTGCATGCACACACAAGTGCATGCAAGTGTGCTGAGTGTTGAGTAGTTTCAATAACAAGATCTCCTGAAAGAAATGCACCATGTTTCAGAAAACTATTGTGATGATACACCTAGTCACTAAGACTTCTGTCTGTAGATCCAGAGTGTCTATATGAATCATAGATTTTTCACTTAGGAGCTCAGTGTACCTGAAGATTTTAATTAACCCCTAAAGAGACCAATCTCTACAAAAAATGGAGGTTCTAGTTCTCTTTATCATATACAATTACCATATTTTACAACCTGAAAATCTAAAATAAACCTTGCCATGGTCATAATTTAATAAGGGTCTATTTAAATCAGGTGTCTAATATGCACAAACAAGTGCTTTGTTAGTGTAATTTAGTTTTAGCAACAAATGCCATAGCACCATGTTGTCTAGCTTGTGTTCTCTATTCCTTCAAACTCAGTGTCTGTTTAGTTACGAGAATTAATTCATTCATCGCTTCATCACTTTAGAAAATGTAGGTAGTTCTGTGTTGATTGCAATTCTATTTGGAACAGGTAAATTATGGAACCAGCATTAACATCCTTCTGCAAATGGATAGAAAAATGTAGGGAATATGCATTTCAGAATAGTATTATTTATGAAAAAGGAAAGGAAGCTATCATTTGCCATAACGTTGATAAACCTGGAGGGCACTGTGTCAAATGAATCCACAAACAGCATAAAATTATCACCACATGTTGTTATCACACACTCTAGAATTATTCCAAGTCATGGCGGAGAGTAAACATGCAGTGGTTTCCAGCCTATGGAGAGATGATGACCAA
This sequence comes from Micromys minutus, assembly GCF_963924665.1. Lineage (NCBI taxonomy): Eukaryota > Metazoa > Chordata > Mammalia > Rodentia > Muridae > Micromys > Micromys minutus. The sequence continues at coordinate 23,884,438 of NC_137974.1, read as the reverse complement.
ACCATGTACAGCTTCTCTTAGATAAGAAGGATGAACGTGTTATTGGCATTTTTTAGGATCTCATGTTGGAAATGTAGTATTAGTGAGTCATACACTTCCCAATCAATAAACAGGAATTTCAGTGTTTAAGCAGACTCCTTAGCCATTTTCCAGGAAAATAAATCAAATCTCTCAAACATCTGTGTCTTGTGATCAGTTGAGTAATAACTGATGTAGATTTGTATATCTTAGAGCTGGAACCAAGAGCAGATGGTATTTCTGATTCCCAACCAGGTAATTATCACTGTAGTTTTACTATGAAAACCCGAGTTCTAATCTAGACTCCACGAGAGTCAACAAACATTTAATAGAAAATTCCACTGCAAAGATACAAAAGCCATGTGGAGTTCCAGCGTTTTGTTGACTCTAAAGACAGGTTGTAATCTACAGTAAAATCACTACAGTCCTGTAAGGATGAGTTTTAACAGAAGTGACATGGAATAAGTTTGGTTGCTGTTATGGCTGAGACAGAAACCTGAACTTACTGATACATTTCAGAAACAGAATCACATTTGCTTTGAATCACAAATGATTCATAGAAGCTTGGCAGGAAAGACAAAGTTGGACTAAGTAGACTAAGGAAGAAAAAAAAAAAGCATGCTGTGAGCTTGGGTGGTGAAGTAATGAAGCAGGCCAAGAGAAATATATTCAGTTAGCAATTGCATGGACAAGGAATGGAAACAAAAAATTGGGGTGAGCCAATTACCTCCCATGCTCTTGACCCAGTGACAGAAATCCTTGATGACCAACCTTAGATTACAAAATCATGCTTCAAGCTCAAGTATATTTGTCCATTTAAAATATTCTGTTCTCCGTTATCTTGTGTTCCTTTCCAGATATAGCTCATCTGCTAGACAGTTTTGATATCTGGTTTCTTTGTCTCTAAACAACTTTCCCTTCACTTTATTATGACAAATCTTTTTCTGCTAATACCCCTAAAAAATCCTTTAACAGATGACCTTAGAATTCTGCTCACTGACATTTAAGGATTTATAGTCCATTGTGAGTTACTCCCAGCTTTCTTTCTCCCTCCCTCTGCTTTGCATTTCATCTCAAGAAATGTTTTCAGACTCCTTTGAACTTTGGTTTCTAGGCAAATTAAGCTAAGGAAAGGCACCACTAGAAGGTGGCATGAAAGGGTTCTGGCATATAGTTCCCAGTCTTGGACTTCCTATGGCATCTCCAGTACTGGTGTGTATCACACTGCTGAGTGTTTCATAACTCTTGTGTTCTCTCTTGGGGTTCAGGGATGACCTGGCCTAATGGTCCTCAGCTCCCTAGGGTTGCTGATCTCTTTATCGACTCACAAATCTCCTTCTCCACCTCTATGCTGAGATCCTTTTGATGCAAAGCTATGTAGTTTGTTCTTATTTCCAATACAATACACTAAATATTGATGGTTTGAGTGTGCCATGTCAACTTTGTGCTTGTTTATAAATAGTTAATTTAAATGAATTAGACATGTTATACCTATTCACATTTTTTTAGCCACTTAAAGGAAGAAATGCTAATTTTCACATATGTAGCAAGGATGGCCTTGTCCTGGCATTAATGGGAGAGGTCCTTAGTCCTGCGAAGGCTCTATGTCCCAGTGTAGGGAAATGCCAGGGCAGGGAAGTGAGATGAGGTGAGTGAGAAGGTGGGGGAGCACCCTCATAGAGGCAGGGGGAAGGGAGATGGGAATAGGGTTTCCAGAGGGGAAATCAGGAAACGGGATAACATTTAAAATTTAAATAAAGAAAATATCCAATAAAACAATTTAATTACACAATTTCCTTTCAAAATACAACGTAGAATAAAATTTTCAATGAAGTTCATGAGACTTACAAAGAGATATTTGTGTTCCCTTTACCTTTGCTTTTATCTAGGAATGTAGTGAGTCTCTGACACCTCAGTCATCAGGTTATATAAATATTGCAGCAACAATAGTAAATAACTCAAAAAGTTCCAGGATACGATGAAAACTGGCAATATGCTAGCATTCATAACCATGACAAATCATGACAAAATGAAGATAGGACAGGAAAATACAAAAATTAAAATCATAAAATATAAATGGCCAACAATCTCGATCATTTACCAAAATTTTTGCTATCATTATATCGATAAAATTTTCTATTTTCCATTTGCTTATGCAATAAGGATATTTGGAGTGTTAGTCAACATTTGGTATAACCTAATCATTGATTTGGTACTAGGCATATGATAAAAACTAAAAAAGTCAACCATCTTTTCATTTATGGAGGTTAAGTTTATAAGTTTATGGGAGTTTTGTGTATTTTTAATTGATAGAAAGGTAAATCAAAATACTAAGAAAAATATGAGTTCAGCAAATATACAACTCTTTAGTCATTAATTGTAAAATTCAAAACCTTCATTTTTAAATGTGTGTTGGTGTCTGTGTCCATCCTCCTCTTGTGCCTGAGCAGGTGTGTGATCTCCTGAGACTACAGGTATATAAGTTTGGGAGCCAGAACATGGGTGCTAGGAATGCAGTGGAGGTCCTCTAGAACCTTTAGTGCTCTAAACACAGGCACATCTTCCAAACTCATTAATGTAAAATTGTAAGCTAATACAAATTCCCTTCTAGTTTGAAAAATTAACACACACACACACACACACACACACACACACACACACACACACACACACACTCACTCACAAGCATGGGCACTGTCGAAGGCATGGTCAAAGGCATGGACATATTTAAAATGTAAGGAGTTACTGAAACTCTACGTTTCTCATTCATGGGCCAGAGAGGGAGAAACAAGGAGGGAGAAAGAGAACAACTTTCAGAAGTCAGTTTCCCTTTCTACCTCGGGGTGCCAGAAACAGTTTGTAATGCCTTACATGCCGAACGATCAAGCTGGGCTCAGACCTCTACCCTTAGAGTATACTCTCTAAACTGCATTCTGACCAAATTTAAAAAATGTTATTTGAAAGATTAATTGTAACAACAAAGTAAAAATGTAAATTTTAGAAACATTCAATAACATTTGTATTAACTAAATTTTACCATTCACAGACAATACTAGCTTTCTATCACTTATATTTATTGATTCTGTAATATTAAAATAGACATTAAATATAGATTTAATTAATAGAATAATGATATATTTTTATTTTTGCTATTGTTTTTGCTAATTCTTTCAACAAAGAAAATATTATTTCTTTTCTTTTTTTTAAAGATGTAAAATGGATTTATTACTTATAGCTGAATGTTAATGAGGAGGAAAACAGAATCTTGGAATGAATCCTGGTGTTCAGGTTTGGATTCCAACTACACTGTAGGAGAAGCAAGCTGTATGGTAAATTAGTTGAAGTTTGAATTTTTATTTATTTATTTATTTTTGAACACTTTATTTTAAAAAACAAAGATAAATGTACAAATTTTAAGCATTTTTGCATAAAAGTATACAAATACATTTTTGTCAGTGCTTGTTTTTTTTTTTTTTTTAAGGTTTGATAGTGTGCATTAAGATCTTACTCATTACAATGAGCATAAAGTCCATGTAAAACAGTACGTAACCTGGAATTAGTCAATGTTTTCTTGGTGTATAAAGAATAATCATAATGTTTTTTTCTTTCCTTTTATTTCTTTTCTTGAACTCCATATAGTCTGTGAGTTGTTTCTGGGTGTTCAGAACTTTCTGGGGTTAGTATCCCAATATCAGTGAGCATATTATGTCTGTTCTTTTGTGACTGGGTTATCTCACTCAGGATGATATTCTCTAGATGCATCCATTTTCTTAAGAATTTCATAAAGTCATTGTTTCTGATAGCTGAGTAGTACTGAATTGTGTAAATGTACCACAATTTTTGTATCCATTCATCTACTAAAGAACATCTGGGTTCTTTTCAGATTCTGGCTATTATAAATAGAGCTGCTATGAACCTTGTGGTACATGTATCTTTGTTGTATATTAAAGTGTCTCTGGGGTATATGCCCAGAAGTGGAATAGCTGGATCTTCAGGTAGTACTATGTCCAATTTTTCTGAGGAATCGCCAGACTGATTTCCAGAGTGGTTGTACCAGTTTACAACCCTACCAAAAAAGGAGAAGTGTTCCTCTTTCTCTGCATCCTCACCAGCATCTGCTGTCATCTGAGGTTTGGATCTTGACCAATCTGACTGGTGTGAGGTGGAATCTCAAGGTTGTTTTGATTTGAATTTCCCTGATGGCTAAGGATGTCGAGCACTTTCTTAGATGTTTCTCAGCCATTCGATATTCCTCAATTGAGAACTTTTTGTTTAGCTCTATACCCAATTTTTAATAGGGTTGTTTGATTCTCTGGTGTCTAGCTTTTTGAGTTCTTTGTATATCTTGGATATTAGGCCACTATCTGATGTGGTGTTGGTAAAGATCTTCTCCAACTCTGTTGGCTGCCATTTTGTTTTCTTGACAGTGTCCTTAGCCTTACAGAAACTTTGCAATCTCATTAAGTCCCATTTGTCAATCTTTGACCTTAGAGCATGAGCCATTGGTGTTCTGTTCAGGAAATTTGGCATTCTGCTGTTTGCTGTAATGGAGGAACTTGTGTTGCTAGGTTTTCTTGGTTTCCCTGGGGTACTTTCTTTTGCTTTCCTCTTGCCATCTTGTTGTCTGTGTTTATATGTGGTCTTGTTGTCAGTGATTGGTTCTTGCCTCTCCCTTGTACCTGGCCTGTGTCCCTGGATCGCTGCTGTTCCTGGTGGCGGGTGGCACCTATTCTTCACCCAAGGGCCACTGGCTGGAAAGAGACAGCCTGATGTGAGGTTCCTGCTTCCCTGAACCAAGTGGGGGGAGGAGGTGTACTTTCCACACACTCGGCAGAGATCTCTCTGCTCCCTGGCTACTCGGAATGCCTTCTCACCAGGCCTGTGTCCCTGGATCGCCGAAAATATTATTTCTTAATATTACAAACATTATTGCTACATATTTATAAAGAATTAGATCAAACTTAGCTTTTAAAATCAAGACGAGAATCAAAGTGGAGCAATAATGCTACCTTACACAGGAACCTGTCTTGTTATGGCTTTTTGACAGGGTCTGTTACATTTTTAACGTGAATCAATTTAACATAAATATCTTATTTATATTTTAAAGGGCCTCAAAGCAAAGTGTACCTCTATACTTTGCTGGCAAAAACTCTTAAAATAGCTTTTATCCATTAAAATCATAAGAGGATTACACAATCTAAATTAATGCCTGAACTGAAAAAGCCATAATGAACTTAATATTATTGCTTTCCAAATGTAGACCAATTCTTAATAGAGTATTTTACAATAGGAAGTGCCTTAAGGGGTCAGTATAAGAAAATTAAGATCAGTTTATATAGCCTACTGAAGGTCTGGTGGCAACATAAAAATGTCCAGTGTAATTATTTGTGCTTTCATTAGCTCACACATCATTTTCTTTTCCCAGCTAAGTTAATAATAAAGTGGACTGAAAGATATCTATCTTTCAGAAGAAATATTATTTTCTCTACTGAATAAAAACTACTTATATTTTTCTTGGCCAAGCCATTCCTAAGCTTGTTTAATCCAATCAGCTGGCCTTTTTCTTCAGTTCTTTAATCTGAAATAAATGATTGAGATGAACTAAGAAGTGGTCAGACTACGAGAAAATCCAGACACCATACTCTTTCTGGAATCTACAGTCTGATCATGGCTGTTTAACATTTACCGTCTGGGTCATTTCTTCATGTGTTTTAAAGCCCCAGTTTCTAGGTAATTGTATTTCTCAAAATTTAGAATGTTCCTTCTCTTCTTGATATTTAAGAGTGGTTTAAACATTTGTTAATTTATCACATTTCTTGGACTCCGTACACTTGTGCTGCATCTAGATGAGCCATTTTTGACATCTAAGATATGCATATCACACACATGTGCATATATATATATATATATATATATATATATATATATATATATATCTGTCAAAAATGTGTGTGTGTGTATACAGCACTGCAAAGGGATAATTCAGTAGCTTTTCTTAAAAAAGAAAGCTTAATATTGTCTTTTGTTGTTGTTGTGTGTTTATTTTTTGGTACAATACATTTTTTGAGCCAAGTATAGTAAATTACTTTTTTCTTTCTTTTATTTTTTTTTTTTTTTTTTGTTCAAAGTAAACATGATTTTGCCAGCCCATTGGACATCCCTAGTTTCACTAAGTACAGTATACACACTTAAATATGAAATTATTTGTGCACATGGATTTTATATACAGTCATTTCATGTTGGCAGGTAAAAAAAAATCTTGATGCTGTCTAGGAGGCTAAAAACCTTTTGTAGCAGTGCTTAATAGGAATTAGATGCTCGTTTCAGCTTGGATAACACTGTCTCCAAGAAAGGCTGAAGGGAAGCTTGATTCTTTGATGCCGGAGGAAAAGGCTGTTATATGGATGCTTCCATTCATCAGCTCCCATACGGACACAGGAGGAGCTGTCCGAGTCTAAAGATGTATTATGGTTGCTGCATGGGATTAATTTTAGCCTTAAAACTGAAGTGTCGTCTTTGCTTTGAAGTAAGGAGCCCCTTCCAGCCTTGAAAACTATAGTTTTGCATACTTTACTTATTTTGTGTGTTAAGTAAAATAAACAATTGTTTTTAAGAGCGGACATCTCCCAATACATGACCTTTAACCTTTTGTGATTCTGTGTTGATGATAATGAGGCAAAATTAAGGCATCACTGCTAATCGAGTTCAAGTAGTCAATTGCATGGCTTCTCATGGAAGTCCTGTACTGTAAGTTAAAATCTGAATTAAAAAAGGCACAGAGGTCAATCTGTATGAATTCCAACTTCGCAGGCACTATAGCAACACGTCCTATAGCACAGGAGGGGAGAATGGAGACCAAGTATAATGAACGCAGTTCAGAATTGCCAAGAAATAGTCTGAGTGCTGATTAGGGTTCTGGTTCTCTAATCCGAAAATTTAGCTAAGACTTTGTTTTGCCATTACATAGTACCAACTATGATTCAAGTAAATTTTATAAGTAGAGAAGGCATCACAGATGTTTGCCATGGACCGGCAGTTCAATTCTTTGATATTTTGGAATTTTTGGTTGCTTACATAGGAAGCAAACCCAGGACCCTGAACATACTAGGTATGTGTGTTATCATTAACTTATACACCTCATCCTGTTTTAAGGTATTATATATATATAAGTGAATATATTATAATAATAAATAACCTTTTTCAGTTTATTATTATTATTAAAGACTCCCTTAAGATTTAAATGTTCAATCACAACATGCTTCTCAGCATTCTGGTGTACCTCACAAGGATTACTTAATTTTAGGCATAGTTTTCTATTCTTGGAAGCTATACTGGTCTCTTTGTAAGAACAAGAAATCCATACTGGAATGTTAGTGGTAGACCTCACTTACATAAATAATGGTGATCTTGCATAATGCATAACCTAGTCATGCTCAAAATATAATTCACCAGGAACAATGTGTAAGTAGGAGGCAGAATAAAATGCTAGCATATTAATACTCCCCAGAGATCACCATGCACAGAATGTTGAGTTGTATGACATCATTTTGTTAACAGGCTTCCTTGTTCTTCTCCACTTGAAAAAAAAATCAATAGATGTATTAAACCATGTTATTATCATACTCAGGTTTAAATAACTTGAGTTCGAATAGATATATTTAAATTAGTAGTCATATACAAGCAACTACACAAAGAACTTGTCCACAGTGCTGAGGATACAGTCAATGTACAACCCACAACCCTGCAAACACCTCTAATGTTTTAGTCTGTTGTCATCTTTTGCTTTATGTCTCTTGCTACTAGTTTAATGTTCAACTCAGGGATTATTTTATTCTTGAGGTTGCAGTCAGTGATACTCAGGCACAGTTTGAGTTGCCACACCGAGAGTGGAAATGTCTATCACATATAGTTATGATGACATTTTATTTAAAAAAATGGGAAGCTTAGAAGTTATAGATCACAGTTGGCCAAGTATTGCAGGAGAGATCTTGCAGGAGATGTGCATGAATTAATTAGCCACAGCATGGCCCCCCAATTTGTCTATCTCTTACAATGGGCTCTGGCATCCTCAGAAGTTTTTGCTACAGAATCAGCTTTTGTCCAAAGAATCCAGATCTCTACTTTTAGGGTAAATCCCTTAATATTTGAATGTTTGTAATTGTGGCAAATTAGAAAGGCAAAGAAATACATTTGGAAGTCAAATTTTTCTTTTATAATATTCTACAGTTTTTTTTAATGTTAGATATTTTTGTTATTTCATACACCTGTACAATTAAATATCACTACATAGATGATCTCAAACTTCCTTGCATATACCCAGGATGCTCTGCTCCAAATTTCAATGTTTTTATTGATTGATTGATTAGATGGTTGTTGGTTGGTTTTCTTATATGAATATATGGCTCTGTTCATGGTGACCGGGTTTGCATGGATATAATATTCACTAAAGAGTGGGAAACCAACAAGTGGCCAGGTCCTCAAAAAGAGAATGATTCTCTACTAGCAACTCCACAAAAACATGTGCTTGAGCTACAGTTTTGTTTTGTTTTAAATCTACTTTTGCAGTTCTGATTGACAAGCCTCATTCATTCATACATTTTTATACATTCCTCTCACTAACTTGACATTAGCTGACCACCCGAATGTGATTATGTGGGGACTCATAAAGTTCTTGTTTTTTTTTCTCATGGCAATGAACAAATCTTCAACTGTGTGTTTTTTCATTATTAATTTATTTATTCATTTTACATCCCTATTGTAGCTCCCCCCCTTCTACCCAGTCCCATCCTCAGAAACCCCGACTACCTTTCTTTCTCCTCAGAGAAGGGAAAGTCACCCTTGGATACCACCTTCCCTAGGAACATAATGAAGAAGCCCGACTAGGCACACCCTCTCTCTCTGAGGCCCAGCCAGGCAGTCCAGCTATGAGAAGGGGATCCAATGGCAGGCAACAAAGTCACAGAGCACCAGTTCCAATTGTTAGAGGGCCCACATGAAGATAAAGCACATCTGCTAAAAATGTGTAAGGGGCTGAGGTCCAGCCCTTGCATGGCTTTTGGTTGGTGGTTACAGTCTATAAACAGGCTGATATATGCAATAGAATTCAAAATCCAGAAATAAACTCACATGCCTTTGGACACTTGAGTTTTTACAAAGAAGCCAAAATAATACAAAGAGAAAAAAATTCTTCCACAAATAATGCTGGTCTAACTGGATATTTGCATGTAGAAGAATGCAGATAGATTCATATTTATTACACTGCAAAAAAAAAAAAAAAAAAAAACTCTCAAGTCCAAGTGGATCAAGGACCTAAACTTTATATTCCTTACTAAGGTCCTAATAGCATATTGAGTTTTCATATAATGTATTTTGATTTGATTTGTTGGTCTCTTTTTTATTCTTTAGCATCATTCACTGTTGAATTTGTGACATGTACTCACACAACTTTTTTGTTTGCCGTCATTTACTAAGTCATACTAACCCAGTCTCAGTGCTTTGAATATTAAAAATCCTAAACTGAACAGCTTAGAGATGTCCTCTTCAACAGTTAACACACTCTATTCCTTTTGCTTCTTTTTCCAACTCTTTTTTTTAAATTATCACCGTTAAATTGATTACTTAACATCTTAGATACTTAAACATGTGAAACTTGTCTTAGTTGGTATGAAAATAATTTAAATATGAGGAGTTCTTCTCTAAAAAAATAAATGTCATTATAGGCATATTATGCTGACCTCGGTATATTAAGTACTGTCTTAGAAACTTGTGTCTGAAAACTCACATAATTCTTGCAACAGTTTTTGGAAGTCACTTCTATTTGGTAATGAACAAACTAAGTTACAGATCAGAGAATGACGTGGCAAGTATTAAATCATTTAGAAATTTCAGAACTGAAGCTTAAAGCCTGGATATTTTGAAAGGGAAAGTGTTTTCATTTCTGCCATGCTGAGAAGTATAAGTGAGGAAATGTACTGAGATTCAGTAAAGCTGGGAGGACATAAATGTGGGAGAAAAACATTCATCTTTTGTTGTGGCTTATGACTTTTTGGAATCTGTGTAAAGATATTCTTTAGGTACACACATACACACACACACACACACACACACACACAATCACACTCACACACTATACTATTCATACAGAGTCAGCAATTAAGTTCACATGTTATGTAACACATCCCCTGCCTAGGGTTTTTAGTAGGAATCTGTCTGCCTGTATTCACATTAGCCATGTCCTCATCCCGTGATGGTGGGAAATAGGTTAAGTAGTTTTGTGTTCCTCACTCACTTCTGAACAATTAACCCAATTTATACATGATGTTAGCTTTTACATTTAATATACAATCACTAAATTTAATATAATCGTCAGTGGCAAGTGCTATTTAGCTCCATCCAAATTACAAGTCTCTTATACATTTGCAAATGTTAACAATTAAGTTGGTCTACTTGGAATTTTCATTTTTCAGGATATAAAAATGTAAACTTGAAAAGGCTTCAGCAATAAGGTTTTAGGGTGAATTATTATTTTTTTACTCTATTCAGAAAATACCAGTTAACTACAGAAAGCTCTCTATTAATACAGCAGAAACAAGATTTATTTGTAAATTAGGATTTATTCCCCTACAATTAAAAAAAAGAATTTAGATTTTAAAGAAAAGAGGTTTCTTTTTCTTTTTTAACAGTAAAATGGACTCATTGCATTAGTCATCTGCAGTGTGAAGAAACTAATAATTGTTTTTTATGCTATTCAAGCCCCTTAATTTAGTAAACCTATAATTGAAAAGTGAATTTTGCAATAAAACAGTATAACTCAGTCTATGTTGCTATGGGAAAGCAAAGTGCTTCCTCCTACTTTAGTTTATTAATTTTCAAATAATGCTCAAGGGCTTGTTATGATAGTTCTTTACAAGGTAGTAAATACATAGTTATCCAGACTGTCTGGGTTGAAAACTAATTACCATTGGAAACTGAAGCATTACAGCCAGTTATTTCTGCAAATCAAACAACTTGAAATACTGTTTTCACAATAAATCTGCTGTATAACCATACAGAAATAACCTCACAATGAAAACCCTATCTGAAATCATGCCACCACCCCCTTCATTGCTTTCTCTTGTAAACAATGCAGTCTTAATGTTAAAATATGGTGTCAGAAAAGGAAGTAGGCAAAGGTAATCAAAGCAATCTGAAAGAATAAAGAAATTTATCTGTATAAGTAATCAGTTTTGTGATGAGGGATAATACAAATATAGGAATATTTGCAGGAAATAGCCAATAGTTTACAAGTCAGAAAATGTATTCAAGTCTGACTTGATCAGGTCTAATCTTTCCTTTTTTTCTTTCTCCTGTGTATGCACCCCATTTTGCATCATATCTTCAGTGGTACTCTTGACAGAGCCATAATTTAAAATTAATGTTAACATTAAAATTATGTAACAGCCAAAGCCTTCCCCCACTGGGTTCTGGGATCTGCACATTTCCCTGGTGTCTGGTGAGGGAAAATTGCAACGCCATTAAAAGAACCACATAGGATGCCTGACCACTCAGTTCTCCCAGAGTCTAGACCACCAACCAAGGAGAGTACCTGGGGAGATATATGTCTCCAGATACATATGCAGCAGAGGATGTCTTTGCCTGACAGCAACAAGAGAAAAGGCCCTTGATCCTGGGGATGTTTGATGCCCCAGAGAAGGGGGATGGTAGAGAAGTGGGGCTGGAGAGTGTGGATGAGTGTGAGAACGTTGTTCTCATACAGGCAAGGGGGAGGGGGAGGGCATATGTGGGATGGGGGACTGGTGTAGGGGAACGAGGAAGTGGGATATCATTTGAGAGATAAATGAATGAAATGATTAAGAAAAAATAAATAAAAATTTATGTAACCGTAAAGAAAATCTTTACTGTTCACAAGGTAAAGAAAGAAACACAAGTAATTTCAAATGTTTATTCAGACTATTACATGGTCAGATAAAAAATGACTATAAAATTATTAGACAGACATTCTTTAAAGACAAACAGAATAATTGCAACATTTATAATGAAAAATAATATTTTCATAAATATAGCCAATCCAAACTTACTTAATGTATTATTAAAGTGCACTAACTCTTCCGAATGCCAGTTGGAAAACTTAGGCAGATATCAAAACACTCAACATAGATGGAGTAGATGTGGGTGGTGTCATGGGTAGTGTCAGGATGTAGAAAGACCAAGGAGACAAAATGCTTGTTTTAGAAAATGAAAGCTTCAGTTTAATAACTGTTCTGGCCAAACTACTTAGTAACATGAAAGGGAAGTGGTGACCCATATAAGAAGTTCCATAGCAAATACAATTTCCTGTGCATTTGACTTCCTGCTAGAACAGTGGGATTTAAGCATGAACAGCCATTTCAAGAAATAAATATATGGTGAAAGTATGTGATGACAGAGTTTGTCAACTAGTGCATTCTTGCAAAGTTACCGGTATAAGCGAACGTTTTTGTAGGAGTTTGTAATTTAATTACATCATTTCATTCTTTCCTTTCCTCTTTCCAGGTTCTCCCATAGATCTGTCCTAAGGCTCCTTCAAATTCATGGACTCTCTTTTCATCAACAGTTATTATATTCATATGTGTGTGTGTGAGTGTGTGTGTGCACATATATATAGACATATATGTGTATATAATGTATATATGTATATATGTAATATAGACATACATATAAATATATAAATATGTATATGTGTGTATCTCCTAAATACAACCTCTTGAATTCATATAGTGTTACTTGTATGTATGTTTCTGGAGCTAACTGTTTATCAGTGGACAACCAATTAGTGTGCTCATGCTTGGGGAAGAACCACTTTCCCAGCTCTCAATTTCAGTCAGTTGCCTGTAGTCCTTTGGTTAGGATTGAGGCCTCATGTGCTTTTTCCTTGTCCAGTCTGACATGTTGGTTGATGTCTTCTTTGTTTATTTGGCCTTATACCTACAGATAAATGTAATGTTCACCCCTCATGAGGCAAACATCACTTTGAAACATACAAACTGCACTGCACAATACCAAAGTCAATCAAAATGGAGAGTTGTGAAACTCAGTCTATTGAATAGATCTACAAAATAACCCTGCACCTAAAGCTCAGGGGACACTGAGGAAAAGTGTGTTTGGGAGATTTTAAGACCAGGGGAACAAGGACTCTCTGTGAAACTATGTCTCTTGGCAATGTAAGACTCTACACCCTTTATCTCTCACCAGTGTGACCACAGGAGCATTACATACATAAAGTCTGTCTGTTTGTATAGATTTTCATATGTCAGTATTCTGTATTTTGTAACTCCATGTATGCTAAAAAATATTTTTGTTAGTCAAGATATGACTTCTTTTGTGGCTTTATTGTTTGCCATTGTTTTTGCTTTTCTTTAATTCTTTAAACATCTGTATTAAGTCTTGAATTCCTTAAAATAATGGCTGTTAAAATACAGGACACAAACAAGGAAATTAAAAAGAATGACTTCCTGGAACAGACAAAGTTGGGAGGCCATCATGTGACCACATAGAGTACTGTGTCCCATGGTTAGAACACAGTGGCAGAGCATTTGTAGAATGACCCTTTTTGGTGTAGTTTCTGTATTTCCTCTCTATACCTCATCTCATAATCCTCAGAAATGTAGCACTAGTACCAAGAGCATGAGAAATTGGGACTATCGCAGTTGCTGTGGCCTAGGAAGACATCCGAGCAAGTAACTAGACCATGAGTAATAACAGCAGTTACATTTATTGAGCCACTGTGGTGTTGCTATTTAAAAATGCATACATTTTCCATCCTGCCATTTATCCTGTTTTACTTTTAACTATGTGACTACGATTACTTCACATTCAATATGTTCTGCTATTTACTGACTTTGTGGTTTATCCTTCCTTAAGATCTGAGTTCTGAGGATACCACTAAGGAGATAGTGGCATAACCAGCAAAGGAACTACTCTTTCCTTCAATTTCTCGTTTCATGCAATGAGACAAGAAAGAGTCAAGGAAGGAGAGAAGAAAGAGCATGTTAAAATTCATTATATTGGAAATATAACTTTTCTTATCTTTTAGTATTGATTTTATAAAGTAGATTTTTTATCAATCTATTATTTTGGCTAAGATTAACTTAGTTTAATTACTTTACACGCAAATTTTCTCATTGTGAACCTAGATTTTTAAATCGCTAGTATAGTCACAAAAAATGACCTTAATAATCAGAGTATCTCTCTTGTGAATATTTCTAAATAAAGCTGTTGCAATTTTCCAGTCCAATTTATATAAAAAGGAACTGATCTAGGCCAAAAAAATACTTTTGGTGTTTTTCCTGAGATAAAATATGGAATCCACCTTAACATTCAAGAGTGCTTCTTACTCGACTAACTCTGAAATTCCATTCACAATGCATTGGAAACGTAACATACACTGGTTATTGGGCTGCAAGATGAGGTAATACAACATGAGAAGAACAATTTGTTAAGCAAAGAAGGTGAATATATGTTATGTTTCCCTTTTCTTTAGAGACAATCCTATTCAAAAGCTGAACAGATTCTAAGTCTTTATGGGAATCTGAAGTAAGTAAATAGCTTAAATAAAAAGAATGCCAAAGCCTGTGTGAGTGTCTAGTTAAGGAAAATAGATCAGTTTGAATTTTTGACATATCCATGCAAGTACATCAGTTGTGAAATGAACATGTCGGCATTATTCTATTTAGATTTGTTACTTCGTTATTAGTAAATATATTTAGTTGGTTATGGAGATTGAAATCCATCTATTCTGCCTTATTTCATTTTGTATATGCTCATTTCCAGTTGCATAGACTATGACTGCTGCTTTTCGGGAAATGAAAAGATTCTCGCTTTTATAATGTCAAATAAAGAAAGGAAACTTTACATTTATTTTGAGATCATTATAGAATTGCATGACCTTCTCCTTCACTTCCATCCATCCATGTTCTTCCTCATACTGCTGAGTGCTCTCCTTCAAATTTATGGTCCCCCTTTTTTTCCATTAATTGTTACATACAAACTTTTTTGCATGAATGTACTACTAAAAATTACTTAAAATATTCCCTAAATGGCTTTCCTTACAAAACATATTGCTTCTTAGTTGTACAGTTAACTGTCAATCTATGAAAATTTGAAGAGTACTCAGAAGTCTTCAAAATGCTAAATTAGCTAATGTAAAACTAAGGCCATGTAAGTTCTCAAGTCAGCCAATACCTTTTCAAGGTAAACTGTTGTCATAATGGCATTGGCTCTGGGGGACAAGAGAGCCCTGCTATGGAGCAGTTTCCCCAGAGCCAGACTGTCCCAGGACTTTGTCTGCCTGTCACAGAAACACTGCAGTGATTGAGCAAGCTCCTTAAAGCCCTGCTGCTCAAGTCTTCCCATCTGTAGAGTGAAGATAAGGTAGACTCATGCACAAAGCTATTGCAACGCTCAAAGTTACTTAAGATTAATAGTTATTCACCACTTGGAACAGTGGAGATCCAGGGTAGCAGGCCTGGTGAGACTGTGCTGCAAGTAGCCTGGGCACAGAGAATGCTGGGCCTGGCGTGCAGAAAGCATGGCACCCAAATTGGTTCAGGGGAGCAGGAACTCTGCCTTAGGGACTTGGTTTCCACTAGAAGGCCCTTGTGTGCAGACAAAAAGCTCAGGCCATTTGCCACTCGGAACAGTGGGGATCCAAGGACACAGGCCAGGTACACAGGAGAGACTGGAACCAATCACTGACAACAAGACCACATAAAATCACAGACAACAAGATGGCAAGAGGAAAGCAAAAGAACTTATCCAATGGAAACCAAGACAACCTGGCAACATCATAACACAGTTCTTCCATTACAGCAAACAGCGGAATGCCAAACACTTCAGGACAAGAAGACTCAGACCTGAAATCATACCTCAAGATAATGATGGAGATCTTTAAACAAGAACGGGAGAAAAGGCATAAAGAAATAGAAGCTTTTAAAGAGGAAACACAAAAAACCACCCAAAGAAATCAAAGAACAAAAGGAAAACAAAATGAAAGAGATGAAGGAATTAAAGAAGGAATTTAAAATGGAAATGGAAACAATAAAGAAAACACTAAAAGAGACAACAGTGGAGATAGAAAACCTAAAAAAGAAATCAGGAGTCTACAAGAGATGGAAGAGAGAATCTCAGGGGCCAAACACAACATTGAAAACATAGACAAAACAGTCAGAGAAGATGCAAAAGCCAAAAAGCTCCTAATCCAAAATGTCTAGGAGATCCAGGACACAATGAAAAAACCAAACCTAAGGATAATAGGAATAGAAGAGGGTGAAGAATGTCAACTAAGAGGCACAGTAAATATTTTCAACAAAATCATAGAAGAAAACTTCCCTACCCTTAAGAATGAGATGACCATTAGCATAAAAGAAGCCTACAGAACTCCAAATAGAGAGGACCAGAAAAGAAATTCTTCCTGACACATAATACTCAAAATGTCAAGTGCCCAAAGCAAAGAAATAATATTAAAAGCAGTAAGGGAAAAGGGTCATGTAACATATAAAGGCAGACCAATCAGAATCACACCTGACTTCTCAACAGAGACAATAAAAGCTAGAATATCCTGGACAGACATCATGTAGACCATAAGAGAAAACAAGTGTCAGCCCAAGCTGCTATACCCAGCAAAACTTTTAATCACCATAGATGGGGAGACCAAGATATTCTTGGAAAAAACTAAATTTACACAATATCTGACCAGAAACCCAGCACTACAATGAATTATGGTGGAAAACCTAATACAAGGAGGGAAATTACATCCTAGTAAAAACAAGAAAATGCCTAAGCAAGAAAAACAAAAAAAGAAAGACACACAGGCACAATTCAACCTACAAAAGCAAAATTAGCAGAAAACAGCAACCACTATTCCTTAATATCTGTTAATATAAATGGGCTCAATTCACCAATAAAAGAAATAGGCTATCAGACTGGATACATAAAGAGAATCCAGCATTTTGCTGCATTTAGGAAACTAATATTAGAGACAAAGACAGACAGTATCTCAGAGTAAAAGGTTGGGAAAAAAAACTTCCAAGCAAATAGCCCCAAGGAACAAGCTGGAGTAGCGAGTCTAATATCGAATAAAGTAGATTTTCAACGAAAAGTTAACAAAAAAAGATAATGAAGGACACCTTTTACTCATTATAGGGAAAATTTGACAAGAGGAACTCTCAATCCTTAACAAATATGTATAAAAATACACACAATAATAGTGGGAGACCTCAACACCTAACTCTCACCAATTGACAGATCATGGAAACAGAAACTGAACAAGGACACAGTAAAACTAGCAGAGGTTATAAACCTATTGGAATTAATAGATATCTACAGAACATATAATCCTAAAACAAAAGAATATTCCTTCTCATTCCCTCACGGCACCTTCTCCAAAATTGGTCACAAAACAAGCCTCAATAGATATAAGAAGATTGAAATACTCTGATGCATTCTATGAGATCACCATGTTCAAAGGCTGGTCTTTAATAACAAGAAAGACAACAAAAAGCCCATATGCACATGGAAAGTAAACAATGCTCTATTAAACAATAGCAGGGTCAAAGAAGAAATAAAGAAAGAAATTAAAAATTTTTTATAATTTAATGAAAATGAAAACAAAACATACCCAAACCTATAAGATGCAATGAAAGCAGCACTGAGAGGAAAACTCATAGCTCTGGGTGCCTCCAAAAAGAAACTGGAGAGAGCATACATTAGCAAATTGAAGCAGAGGTGAAAGCTCTAGAACAAAAGGAAGCAGATACACCCAAGAGGGGTAGACGGATAACAAGAAATAATCAAACTTAGGAAAGAAATCGACCCAATAAAAACAAAAAGAACCATTGAAAGAATCAACAAAACCAAGAGCTGGTTCTTTGAGAAAATTAACAAGATTGATAAACCCTTAGAAAGGCTAACTAGAGGGCAAAGAGAGAGTACCTAAATTAACAAAATCAGAAAGGAAAGTAGAGACAAAATAACGGAAACTGAGGAAATTCAAGAAATCATCAGATCCTACGAGAAAAGCATATACTCAACAAAGCTGGAAAATCTGGAGGAAATGAATGAATTCCTAGACAGATACAAGATACTAAAGTTAATCCAGGACCAGGTAAAACATCTAGATAATCCCATAAACACTAAAGACATAGAAGCAGTCATCAAAAGCCTCCCAACTAAAAAATTCCCTGGTCCAGATTGGTTCAGTGCAGAATTCTATCAGACATTTATTGCGGACATAATACCAATACTCTCTAAACTATTCCAAAAAATAGAGTCAGATGGAGCACTACCTAACATATTTTTCTCGGCCACAATATCCCTTGTTCCTAAATCACACAAAGACGCTACAAAGAAAGAGAACTTCAGACCAATCTCACTTATGAACATTGATGTAAAAATACTCAACAAAATCCTTGCAAACCAAATCCAAAAACACATCTAAACGACCATTCACCATGACCAAGTAGGCTTCATCCCTGACATGCAGGGATGGTTTAACATACAGAAATCCATCAATGTAATCCACCATATAAAAAAACTCAAAGAAAAAAACCACATGGTCATATCTCTAGATGCTGAGAAAGTATTTGACAAATTTAACACCCCTTCATGTTAAAAGACCTGGAAAGATAGGAATCCAAAGCCCATACCTAAGCATAATAAAAGCAATATACAGCAAACCAACAGACAAAATCAAACTTAACAGTGGAAAATTGAAGCAATTCCACTAAAATCAAGGACTTGACAAGGATGCCCACTCTCCCCCTACCTATTCAACATAGTACTTGAAGTCCTTGCTGGAGAAATTAGACAACAAAAAGAGATCAAGGGGATACAAATCGGAAAGTAAGAGGTAAAAACATCACTCGTTGCAGATGACATGATAGTGTACTTAAGTGACCCCAAAAATTCCACCTACAGCTGATAAACAAGTTCAGCAAAGTGGCTGGATACAAAATTAACTCAAACAAATCAGTAGCCTTTCTATATTCAAAGGACAAACATGTGGAGAAAAGAATTAGGGAAAAGATACCCTTCACAATAGTCACAAAAACTATGAAATACCTTGGTGTGACTCTAACTAAGCAAGAGAAGGACCTGTATGACAAGAACTTCAAACCTCTAAAGAAGAAAATCAAGGAAGGTCTCAGAAAATTGAAAGATCTCCCATGCTCATGGATTGGAAGGATCAATTTTTAAAAATGGTCATCCTATCAAAAGCAATCTACAGATTCAATGCAATCACCATCAAAATTCCAACCCAGTTCTTCATTGAGTTGGAAAGATCAATGTACAATTTCATCTAGAATAACAAAAGACCTAGAATAGCTAAATTTATCCTCAACAAAAAGAAAACATCTGTGGGAATCACTATCCCTGACCTCAAGCTATGTTACAAGGCAATTGTGCTGAAAACTGCATGGTACTGGTACAGAAATTGGCTCGTGGATCAATGGAATAGAATAGAAGATCCAGAAATGAGCCCTCACGTATATAGTCACCTGATTTTTGACAAAGGAGCTGTAAACATTCAATGGAAAAAGAACAGCTTATTCAACAAATGGTGCTAGTCCAACTGGCACTCAACATGCAAAAAAATGAAAATAGACCCTTTCTTATTTCCTTGTACAAAGCTCAAGTGTAAGTGGATCAAAGATCTCCACATTAAACCAAATACACTGAAACTATTAGAAGAGAAAATAGGGAAAACCGTAGAACACATAGGCACAGGAGAAAATTTTCTGAACAAAACACCAATGGCTCAAGATCTAAGGTCAAAGATTAACAAATGGGACTTAATGAGATTGCAAAGTTTCTGTAAGGCTAAAGACATTGTCAAGAAAACAAAATGTCAGATAACAGAATCGGAAAAAATCTTTACCAACTCCACATCAGATAGAGGCCTAATATCCAAGGTATACAAAGAACTCAAAAATCTAGACAACAGAGAATCAAAAATCCCTATTAAAAATGGGGCACAGAGCTAAACAAAACGTTCTCAATTGAGGAATATCGAAAGGCTGAGAAACATCTAAGGAAGTGCTCAATATCCTTAGCCATCAAGGAAATGCAAATCAAAACAACCCTGAGATTCCACCTCACACCATTCATATTGGCCAAGAGCCAAAACTCAGATGACAGCAGATGCTGGCAAGGTTGCAGAGAAAGAGGAACACTTCTCCACTGTTGGTGGGGTTGTAAACTGATACAACCACTCTGGAAATCAGTCTGGCGATTCCTCAGAAAATTGGACATAGTACTTCTTGAAGATCCAGCTATTCCACTTCTGGGCATATACCCCAGAGACACTCCAATATACAACAAATACCACAATGTTCATAGCATCTCTTTTTATAATAGCCAGAAACTGGAAAGAACCCAAATGTCTTTCAGTAGATGAATGGATACAAAAATTGTGGTACATTTACACAATGGAGTAAGACTCAGCCATCAGAAACAATGACTTAACCAAATTCTTAAGAAAATGGTTGCATCTAGAGAATATCATCCTGAGTGAGATAACCCAGTCACAAAAGAACAGACATAATATGCAGTCACTGATATTGTGATACTAACCCCAGAGGCCTGGACTGCCCCAGAAACAACTCACAGACTGTGTGAAGTTCAAGAAAAAAAGAAAACAAACCAAAAAAGTCATGCTCAATCCTTACACACCAAGAAAAGTTGACTAATTCCGGGTTACATCCTGTTTCACATGTACTCTTTGTTCATTGTAACTAGTAAGATCTTAGTGCAGATTATCAAACCTTAAATAAAAGAAAAACAAAAAAAGCCAAGCACTGACACAATTGTATTTGTATACATTTATGCAAAAATATTTAACATTTTTTCTTTTATCTTTATTTTTTAAAATAAAGTTTTTTTTAAAGAATATTTCTTTATAACTAGAACATGGTGGTTAGACTAAATTCACAACTACTTACAATTACTTAAATGCTTAGAGCAACATGGGTCTAACATATGTTTCCTTGGGTCATTCTTCTTCCCACATGCTTCTTTTGTAGCAGTGACTGAGCTGAAAATGGTCACTCATTGAGTTACTCAACCATTCAACAAATGTATACAAAGTATATTTGATGTGTTGGAATAGTGCCAACCCCGAAGGAAGAGTCTTCAAGAATAGGACCCATTTTATAACTCCAAATTTAAAATTTGTACCTTCCAAAAGAAAAGTCACATCTACGTACATGTGATGCTGTGTGGTAGAGGATATGGTGTGCTTCGAAAACACATAGGCAGCTTCCGCATAGAACGTATCAGGATTCTCTCAAAGTGAGAAATATTCTGGAAGGGAGATAAAGACAGTGAGACGAGGATAAGAGTGAAAAGGAGGAGAGGAGAGAAAAAGAAAGAGGAAGGAAAAAATACTACAGGCAAGAAAAAGTAAGGAGATAGATGAAATTATATATTTCACAAACATAAATAATTATGGCTGATAGATCTAAAAAGAAGACTAATAGGTTATGATTACAGTGCACACTCAGATCATGCAGTGTCTTGAAAACCTTATAAAGTTTCTGCTTGATTTTAATAAGAACAGGGAAGGCTGCCTGCAGGAAGACATGATCATGTTGCTGTTTTACATGAACTCACTCCAATATGCATGTTAGAAAGACTGTGTCAATTACGTTTTTTTTTCCCCTAAGGGAGTGGTGAGAGGTTTGAAACTATCAAGAACTAGAAGAAATTAAAAACAGAATTTTATTTTGGAAAGTGAACTGGGTGTTTAACTATAGTAAATGAGGGAAGAGGGAAATGGAAGGTACATCCTGGACCTTGTATTCATTGTGTGAGTATTTGCTAAACTTTGCAAAGACTGCTAATAAGAAAAAAACAAGCAAACCAAAACCAAAGCCAAAACAAAACTGGCTTGGGTCTTGGGGTGGAAGGAAGGAATGAATAAACCTACTGTGGTTTTAGGAAAGCTGGCTTTAAGGTAGTGTTGGGATACCTAAATAAAGAGAGATGTTTATACATTTATAGAGACATTATTGAAAGAAGTCAGATGTACACATTGATGTGTGTCCTATTGGCATGTAAGGAGTCAATCATGCAATGGACACAGTGTACTAAGTGGAAGATGAGATAAGGGTAAATATTAGAGGAGAGAAATTTCATGTAAGTGAACAGCAAAGAACAGCTGGAGCATATGAAAGAAAACAGAAACGTACATAAGACAAGTCAAAATGATGAGTGATAAAGAGAATTAAAAGATGTTTAAATGTAACCAAAGTAAGAAAAAAGAGTGGAGAAAGGCCAGGTGTCCTGGTGCAAACCTTTAATTCCAACACCCAGGGGGCAGAAGCAGGCAGGTGTCTGAGTTCAAGTCCAGTCTGCTCTATGGAACAAGTTCTGAGACAGCCAGGGATACACAGAGAAATCTTGTGTATAAAACCAAAAGAAAACAAAAACCTACAACAAAATGAAAAATAAGAATCTACAGAGTACAACTTTATTCTCACATATCGTATTCATATTTATTTTTCCCACAGACTAAACACAGTTTTAATCATAGCTGCACTCCTCATAGACACCCACACACATTCACAGACACCACACATTGCTCCATAAACAATCATGTTTAACAGTCATAACAATGCCATATATAGAAATTCTCATCCATTAGGTTCAGCCTTAGGTATTTGTCTGCATAATAATTACTTACATGGAGAAGTCTACTGATTTAAAAATGAGAACACTCTGGTTTATGATTTAAACAAGAATATGGCTCAGTTTTCCAGCTTTTAAATGGGCATATTAATACTAGCATTGAGAAGTTTTGAGATTTAATTGCTGCTTATAAAGAGATTTGGGAACGGAAGATGAAAGGTGCTCTGTAATATTATTGCTGTAGTTGGGACTGGCTGTGGTGAGCCACCTTAGCATTGGAGTATTGCAACAGTTGAAACTACAGTGTAATCTAGGATGATAAAACGTAATATATTATTAGATGACTTAGAAGGCGTAAGACTATGACTAAAATTTCTTCCTAGACATATATATTTTATCTTTTAGATACTTACTCAGTTTTAGAGCTTATTTTTCACAAAGGTTCCTCTCCTTCATTTTTTTTCTTTGCTTTAGCATGCTAGAACAAGGTGACTGAAAGAGACCATTGGCATCATCTCGTACATTTTAAAAGTTAAAGGCGATGAAACTGATCTTCAAGCTTCTATTTTCATTATCCCCAAAATTACCTGGTTAGAATTCAAAATTAACTGTTAGGACTTTCTTATTTTCTACAGTTGAGGATATTTTATTAACAATAAAATAAATTTTAAATAGGGTAAGTATATTAACAATTTATTCAGAGATTAAAATGGACAGCTCAGTGGTTAAGAGCTCTGGTTCTTCTTCCAAAGACCTGAGTTCAATTTCTAGCAACCACATGGCAGCTCACTACAGACTATAATTTAAGTTCTAGGGTGTCTGACAGCCTCATAGCAATGCACATAAATTAAAAGACAAGAAAAGAAAATAAGGTAAAGTAAAATAATATTAAATAAATAAATAATTTGTAAAAGCTAAGTAGTGGTGTTGGCTCCCTTTAATTCCAGAAATAGAGAAGAAGGAGTAGGCAAAGCTCTGTGACTTGAAGGCTAGCCTGGTCCAGAGAGCAAGTCTTAGGATAGCCAAGACTATCTTTGAAAAAAAATCACAGACAAAAAAACAAAAACATAAAGACAGAAAGAATAACAAAAAAATATCAAAATGTCATTTCATTTTAATGAGTAAAATGTATTATTTAATTTTATATTGCTAACAGACTACTCACTACTAACAAAAAATAAACAGTCCAGGCACAAGGAAGGTTGACCATAATTAAAAATTGTGACTTATATTTGATTTATAATTGAGTTCTTTGATTTTATCTATTATTAGTTTTTATTAAAAAATGTTACTGGCTCTTGGATTCAGATGATGTGATTTGTTTTTCTTTTAACACAGATATTTTAAATATAATTTCTTTTGTAGAACTTTTATTAGGTTTCATGTATAGAGTACAAAATAACTAAGTTAAAGTTATTATTTATTATTTATTTAGTTTATAGACAATTTTTATTTTAAAAATTGTCAAAGTAATTTCTTTTGATCGGTGCTATAAGGGAAACAGACCAGAAGAAATCACTGAGCTGATGTTTGGGCAGAGTGGTTCAAGAAGAAAGCAGATACAGCCTAGGTGTTGACAGATGAGGAGAAGGAGCTAAATGAAGACCATGAAGAAGAGTTTCAAGCAGAGAACATAAGATGAGAAGACTATATTTGCTTCAGAGGCAACAGTAAAGGAAATGGTGCATGAGGCATGTGTGAGGGACGGTAGAGCAGTGGTAGAAGCGGGCAGGAGGCAGGCTCTGTTCTGCTGTGCAGATGGGACTCAGAAGTTTAGACCTTCATAGTGAGAGTCCACAGGGGAGTTTTAATTGGGATAGTCAGAGGTTCGCCCTGTGATGTCACAAGAGTGCTCTGACTCTGGGTGACATTTTCCATGGAAGCTGGTGAGCTGCATGCATGTTTTAGGTGACTGAGAAGTGACTTCACAGAGCAATAGAAATAACACAGTGAAGTAAACAGTCTTTTTTAAAAATTGGATATTCTCTATATTTACATCTCAAATGCCATTCCCTGACCCCACTCTGATCCTCTCTCTCCCCACCACCCACTCCCACTTAAGTGCCTTGGCATTCCCTACACTGGGAAAACGAGCCTTCCCTGGACCAAAGGCCTCTCCTCCCATTGATGCCAAGCAATGCTATCTTCTGCTACATATGCAACTGGAGCCATGGGTCTCTCCATGTGTACTTATTGGTTGGTATTTTAGTCTCTGGGAGTTCTGAAGGGTCTGGTTGGTTGATAATGTTGTTCTTTCTATGGGGTTGCAGAACCTTTCAATTCCTTCAGTCCTTTCTCTATCTCCTTCATTGGGATCTCCATTTTTAATCCAATGATTAGCTGAAAGCATCCTCATCAGTATCTGTATAGTTCTGGCTGAGCCTCTATGGAGGAATCCTTATCTGGCTCCTGTAAGTAAGTACTCTTGGCATCAGCAATAATTTGTGGGTTTGGTGGCTGCATGTGAGATGGATCCCCAGGACAGGCAGTCTCTGGATTATCTTTCTTCAATTCCTGCTCCTCTATGCACTCACTGATAAGTGGATGCTAACCCCCAAAGCTCTGAATACCCAAGAAACAATCCAGAGACCTTATGAAATTCAAAAAAAAAAAAAAAAAAAAGGCCAGAATGTGGAAGCTTCAGTCCTTCTTAGAAAAGAGAACAAACACAGGAGGAAATACAGGTACAAATAGAGAAGTGAACATTCTTGTTCAAAGTGTCTGTGATAGATGAGAAGAGAGAAGGTTGAGCTTGGGGCTTAGATTGATTAACTATGGTAGTACTAAATTCACAGAGTCTTGCTATGAGAGTCTGGACCTAGTCTTATTACATCTTACTATGCCATGCTAGATGGATATCCCTGGGAGGCCTGGTCTTTTCTGAAGGAAAACAGAATAGGAGTAGACTGGAGTTAGAGGTGGGGGTAGGGAGGCTGAGAGGAAGGGAAAAAGGGGAAACTGGTCAGGATGTATTGTAAGAGGGAGTAATAGTAATTAATAATAAAGGGTAAAGACAAGAAGAGAAGTGCATTTTAATGAGTGATTTGTATTCCTGCATATAGTGTCTTAGTCAGGGTTTCTATTCCTGCACAAAACATTATGAACAAGAACCAAGTTGGGGAGGAAAGGGTATATTCAGCTTACATTTCTACATACTGTTTATCACCAAAGGAAGTCAAGACTGGAACTCAAGCAGGTCAGGAAGCAGGAGCTGATGTGGAGGCGATGGAGGGATGTTACTTACTGTCTTGCTTCCCTTGGCTTGCTCAGCTTGCTTTCTTATAGAACTCAGAACTACCAGCCCAGGAATGACACCACCCACAATGGGCTGGGACCTCCCCTATTGATGCCTTACAGATGGATCTCGTGGAGGAAATTTCTCATCTGAGGCTCCCTTCTCTGTGATAACTCCAGCTTGTATCAAGTTGACACAAAACCAGCCATTACAAATAGAAACCCTGACTAAGACAGATATAAAAAATGAATAGGTTTGAAATATTTCTTGCACATTCACTTGAAAAAAGTAAGAAAGGTACAAGAGCTACAAAAGGATGAGAAATAGTTCAAAAATATTTTAAGAATATTTTTCCATCACAGAAGAACAGAAAAGTGGAATTTATGTGACAGAGATATTGAATCAAAAGTAGCATGCATTTATATGCACATGTGCACACATGTAAGCACACACATGTACACTTACACAAATACACACACACACACATTTGTGTAGGAGCAAAGACAATATCAAAGCATTTATAGGCCAATCAGGGTTCTGGTTTGAAACGGTGCAAAAGTGATAGGCAACAGAACTAGTTTGTCCTGAATGTTTAAGTTTTGTCTTTAGCTACTCTGTGACAGTACCAACATCAGGAAGGGGATAAGGTGTGTAGAAGTCTCTAAGTGACTGGATTTCACTTAGTGGCCAGTGATATTCACCTGAGAACACAAGACACTATGGAAAAATGGATTAATTTGTTAGAGAGATTTTACATCTTCAAAATGAAATACCTCCAAGCAAAATGGAATTTAACCTATGAAAGTAGAATACAAAACTATAGTATTAGAGAAATGGTGGGTTGGGAAAAAGCCAATAGGCATCCTGACTGCTGGTTTAGAAGACACACTAACTATGTTAAAATCCAGAGACCAAGCCCACCCACTAATACAAAGTAATGTTAGCAAAAGAGAAGATAGTTAAGCCTTTAGTTAAATGGCTGTTCTAGCCCCTACCAACAGTAAATATTACAATGCTTTGGAGTAGCCAAAACAGATGACCAGGTCAGTGTCAAAGATGACCAACAACATGTAAGGAAGAAGTCAAACAATATACTGTTCGGCAGTAGACATTAACCAGAACAGCAAGCAATATACACATTTTAATCACATTTCAAGGATCCTATCAACTTTGATTTCTACTAACATGTCCAGGGCAGGAAGGACACATGCGTGTGCACGTGTGAGCATTTAAAATCTAACACTTGAAAATACTCTCAGATAAACTTTGTTGATGTCTAGAATGTTCAAAAGGAAATTTGGTTTAAGTCACGGGTCTCTAGAATACAGTCAAGAGATTAGAAGAGATTCTGGGTTCAATTTGTTGGGTCAAAAAGGAAAAAAAAAAAGAAAGAAAGAGAGAAGAAAAAAGACAGGGAGAAAAAGGAAAAGAAAGAAACAAACAAAAACTAAAAAGAGTATTATTAATATTGATAATAAAACTTAGTAATGTAAAAAATAAAAATCCTATTAAGAAGTTAAGTCAATAACAAAATGTGTGTGCAATAAAATAAATTAACATTACTGAAGTGTAGTGATATATGTGTATACAATAATTCATTCATCAAATCTTACTAAGATCTATTCTTTATGGCACATATCTAATCTGTTAATAGATAGAAATAATTCTAAGATTTCAAATGGAGTTTTAAAAACCAAGATACAGAAATAGGTGTGTCAGACTTTGTCTTCTGTGAGATATCTTATTTAGTCACCAGACAAATTTATCATTATCCTCACTTTACAGATAAGATACCTGAGATTTAGCTGAATTAAGCAAGTAGTTTACTATTAATTAGTCTGTCCAGAAGAGGATGAAAGACAAGTGAAGCCCAGACATCCATGACCAAGTGTATTGTAATTAATTTAAAGACACAAAAATATATTTTTGTTATAAATTATTTACTGAATATCTATAGAAGTAAAATTTCATGGTCAATGTATTAGTGTAGTTTTGTAGAATACAGTCATTTGTTTTCATTATTTTAAGCACATTATATTACAGTTTTTTCTTGTTAATATTTTTAAAGAAATATCTGAATGTAAAAATGAATAACTAGTATCCACAGGCCTCTAATTCCTATGTTGTATAAAACCATTAGCTCTGTAATATTTACTTGTCTTCCCTAAGTCCCAACCAATCTAATTTGTAAGTGAATATTTCATTTAGATCTCAAATAACTAGGTAAATAGTATTCAGATAATAAAGCCAATATAATCCACCCTTAATATTTCACCTTATTTATATTTTCACATCAAATATATACACAAAATTTCATTTCAATGTAGTTAAAACAGGCTATTTTTCTTTAAAAGCAGTGATTATTGCCTCTTGGCATTAAGTTTTGTTTCAACCCAATTGTATTATTTTGGCTATTTCTATTATTGTATTTATTGACATTTCAAATGTTATCCCTCTTTCCAGTTTTCCCTCTGGAAACACCCTATCCTGTTCCCCTCCCCCTGATTCTATGAGAATGCTTCCCCCATATAGTATACCTTTATTCTTCTCTCATATTATATTCCAACCACAATTTTACATCCTTCCATTTCTCCTAATCCCTTATTCCCTACCTCCTTTCCACTCCCTCAGATCCAGTGTTTCTTAATTCCCTTTCAAAAGACAAAAGGTAATATCTTATCATAGTTTAACAAGTTGCAATAAGACTAAGCACAAATCTTCATAGCAAGGTTGGATCAGGCAGCACAGTAGGAGGAAAAGGGTTCCAATTGTATTATTGTCATTAGGGCATATCTATTATTTATTAGCAGGTGCCCTTCAGGAATAATTTAAAGAGTTAGGGTAAGCAGAAGCATGTGTTCTTAAATATAATCAGCCATTTTATCCCCTTGTTCATTATCTTTTCCAAAAATAGGCTTAGTTACAGAACAGCAGTCATTTTGGTGGCATATTTTCTCCAAATTACATTGCTCACTTGTTTGACGTAATAACAAATTTCAATGTAAGATGTAAAGGAGTATTTTACACTGTTATAGTGTTACATTGCTACACATTATTAATGTGGCTTCTATGTCTGAAGTATCTGACAATCTAAAATAATCAAAATGTTTATCAAACTAATGAATGATGTAGCTGCTCAATAAGCACATAAATATTTCTTAAGTACACGTGATGGAGTTGCTTTTCCTTATTTTCTCCCTACATTTTTGTATTTTGCTTTGGATAAAATCCAGTGGCTTGTTTATGCAAGGCAAATGTGCAAATATTTTACCACAGTAACCTTTGAATAAATGGTGCCTCTTCATTTAAATGAGTATTTTTAATTGTCAAGTATGTATACTTACAGTATGTAACATAATGTTTGGAATACTGGTACAGTGACATGCCAAAATCAAGCTAATTCATGGATCTATCACCTTTGTATGTATTTATAAACTTTGTGGTGCAAATGCTTCTGTTTACTCTCGAAGCAATTTCAACAAATACAGTATGTCATTATTTCTTATAGCCAGTATGCTATACTATAAATCTCTTAAACGGATTCTTCCATTCTAGCTGAAAATTTGCATCATTTTCCCAATACTCCTATACTTCCTACCCCAAATCTTTGATAACTACTATCACCTTGGTTCTTGCCTTCACACACCTGAAGCTTTTAGACTCTGCATAGGTAAGATCACGGAGCATGTATCTTTCTCTGACCTCACTAATTTAAAACCTGCATTCAGTACTTCTGTTGTAGGCTTTATGCTAGGCTTCCACAAACCATGAACAAGCAAGTAAGCATTTAGGGACAGTTGGAAACTCTACTTTATATAACAGAATATATAGGTACTAAGTTTATGCAATGAGAGTACTTTCAGTTGAATAATACTTAACAATGTCCCAAATGTAGTTGATCAATCAAAATGTGGGCCAAGAGGCATTTTAAAATTATGTAGGGGTACATTTACACAATGGAGTACTACTCAGCTATCAGAAACAATGGCTTAAAGAAATTCTTAAGAAAATGGTTACATCTAGAGAATATCATCCTGAGTGAGATAACCCAGTCACAAAAGAACAGACATAATATGCAGTCACTGATAGTGGGATACTAACCCCAGAAAGCTCCGAACACCCCAGAAACAACTCACAGACTGTGTGAAGTTCAAGAAAAAAAAGAAAAAATATATATTTTTTAACTAAAATAGAACTGTATCACATCCCCCTTTCCTTCCTACAGCCCCTCCCAGTTTCTCTCCTATCCCCTCAAATTAATAACCTCTTTTCCTATATTATTGTTACATATATACATATGAGTATGTATATGTACCCACAAATACTTAATTACAACCTCAAAAATGTATTCGTATACTTTTATGCAAAAATGCTTTAAAATTTGTACATTTATCTTCGTTTTTTAAAATAAAGTTTTTCAATAAAAAATCATGTAGAAAGAGTACTTGATTTCTTTTTCAGTTTCTCAAATGAATACAAATTTGAGAGACTATGTCAAATGCAGTAGTCAAAAGTTCGCCAAAAGCAGATGAAGGAAGGACCCAGGTTCAAAGAAATTTCCACAGGCTGAACTAGTGAGGATAAGAAGAGAAACCATAAATGTGGCTGCTATAAACATAATAGAGCACGTGTCCTTATTACATGTTAGAGCATCTTTTGGATATATGCCCAGGAATGCTATAGCTGATAGTACTATGTTCAATGTTCTGAGAAACGGCTTGACTGATTTTCAGAAAAGTTGCACCAGCAATAGAGCAGTTCTCTTCTTTCTCCACATCCTCAACAACATCTGCTGTCATCTGAGTTTTTGATCTTAGCAATTCTGACTGGTGTGAGGTGGAATCTCAGGGTTGTTTTGATTTGCATTTCCCTGATGACTAGGGATGTTAAACATTTTTTTAGGTGCTTCTCAGCCATTGGAGTTTCCTCAGTTGAGAATTTATTGTTTAGCTCTGTTAATATCTTATAATAGGGTTATTTGGTTCTTTGGAGTCTAACTTCTTGAGTTCTTTGTATATATTGAATATTAGCCCTCTATCAAATGTAGAATTGATAAAGATCTTTTTCTAATCTTTTAATTGCCCTAACGACCTTTGCCTTACAGAAACTTTTCAATTTCATGAGGTCCCATTTCTTAATTCTTGATCTTAGAGCATTAAGCGATCAGTATTCAGTTCCGGAAATTTTTTCCTGTGCTCATGTATTGAAGGCATTCCCCCAGTTTCTTCTCTATTAGTTTTAGTGTACCTAGTTTATATGGCGGTCCTTGATCCACTTGCACTTGAGCTTTGTACAGAAAGATAAGAATGGATCAATTTGCATTCTTCTACATTCTAACTTCTAGTTGAACCAGCTCCATTTGTTGAAAATGTTGCCTTTTTTCCCCACTGTATGGTTTTAGCTTCTTTGTCAAAAATCAAGTGATTATAAGTCTGCGATTTCATTTCTGGATATTCAGTTCTATCCCTCTGAGATGTTCCTCAACAGAGGAATGGATACAAATAGTGTTCTACATTTACACAATGGAATACTATTAAATCGGCTATTAAAAACAATGACTTCATGAAATTTGCAGGCAAGTGGATGGATCTAGAAAATATCCTGAGTAAGGTAACTCAGTCCCAAAAGAACACACATGGTATGTACTCACTGATAAGTGAATATTAGGTAAAGAACTTGGAATACACAGGATGCACCTCTTGGACCATATGAAACTCAAGAAGAAGGAAGACCTAAGAGTGGATGTTACAGTCCTACTTAGAAGGGGGAACAAAATAATCAAGGGTAGCAGAGGGTGGGAGGGACTTGGGAAGAATAGAGGATAGGAAGAGGAAAAAGGGGCAGAATCTGGTATGGAAGGAAATGGAGGGTTAGGAAATTGAACTGAGATGTGCAGCAATAGGGGATGAGAAATTGGATGCAGCAGCTAGAAAGTCCTAAATGACAAAAATCAAGAGCCTCCCAAAACCCAACAGGGTTGACATTAGCTGAACTACCCCACAAAGGGGAGGGAGAACACGTCCGGAGGTTAGGCATGACCCTCCCCCTACCCCAGTTGAAGGATGGGGCTACCCACTCATCTCCAAAATGTTTACCCAGAATTGTTCCTGTTTAAAGGAAATACAGGAAACAAAGAGTGGAGTAGGACTGAAGGAAAGGCTATCAAGTGACTGCCCAACCTGGGGAATCCTTCCTCATGCAGACACCAAATCCAAACTCTATTGCTGATACAAAAAAGTGGTTGCTCACAGGAGCTTGATACAGCTGTCTCCGGAGAGGCTCTGCCAGATCCTGACCAGTACAGATGCAGGTGCTTAAAGTCAACCTTCAGACTGATCACAGGGTGTAGAGGAGTTGGTGGAAGGACTGAAAGAAGTGAAGGGGCCTTTTCTGACATCAATGGGACTGGAGGCCCTTGGTCTTATGAAGGCTTGATGCCCCAATGTATAGGAATGCCAGGGTGGTAAGGTGGGAGTGAGTTGGAGAGCACCCTCATAGAAGCAGGGAAAGGGGAATGTGATAGGGGATTTGCAGAGGGAAAACCAGGATAAGGGATAACATTTGAAATGTAAGTAAATAAAATATCCATTTTTTTAAAAAAGAAGATAAACTATTGTAATAGAACATTCACATGCTTTAAGTAAAACTGACCTTTACTGATCAGCTTAGGGTATCTATCATTCAGTGGCATGGAGTGAACTCACAAGGTCTATATCTCTTTGGTCCTGGCAGAGAAATCCCTCACTGTCTATTAAGTTGGTGCTGTAAGCCAGAGAAGCAGGCTATGGAGACATGCCAAAGGCGGTCATTTTTCCTATTGTTTCCTGACTCTACTAGTCTCCACTGCCTTATTTCTTTTCTCTTCCAAGTCTGAATCGCTTCCTTTGGGCACCAGTTCTTAGTCCCTTCTCAGATGTGTAAAGACCTAAACCTATCACAGTTTACACTAGACTGGCAAACAAGATTGCAATATTCCTCATTGACTTAGTGAAATGTATGATGTATTTCTTTGTACTTCTCTGTAGTTTATTTTCAATGACAGCTTTTAATAAAAAAATTTTTTTCTATTATCACTTGCAAATATTAAGTTATGTGATATCAAATCAAGGTCATCACAACATAAAAAAAGATACAAGTATTTAAGCACCTCAAATGTTTCTTTCTGGCATATACCCTAGTCCACCAAAGGTAATGTTCTACATTATTGTCTCAGAAAATCTTTTAAAAGAACCTAATTATTCTCTGCCCACCCTTTCTTGTTCCTCTTAACCTGCGACAACTTAATCCTTGCCCTGAGTGGTTACTCAATAATTATTTTGTGGGAGGCTGAAAAGATTGCCCAAGGCCCCTCCGCCTGCTTGTCTGGCCCTGCTCTTAACCTGGGGTGTCCGGTGAGAGAAGGGTTGAGAGCCGAATCTGCAGCTGGTGAATCAGAAGGTTAGGTAGCTGTAGATGACATCTGTGCGAAACATTATTTAAGGGTACATGCTGGTTAGCTGTAACTTTCATCAGTATGCCAGATCCTTGGTGGTAGATCACAGTGAATAAAAAGTGCTCAGACTTCGAAGGGATTTCCACAGGCCAAACCATCGTGGATAATAAGGTAAGGTATTTAAGGCTCATATACTTTAAGTAAAACTGATCATCCTGGGGCAGCAGCAAATAAAAAAGCACAACGAACAGCATACTTTCAGGGTCTAGTTGATTTCTAGAAATGCTTAAGAAGATGTTCTGTGAACATGAACCTAGTATGCCTCAATTAGATGCTAACTGAGCATTAGCAGATCGCAGACTCTATAATTAGCATTCATAAACCATTAGCATAACTAGTTCTGAATTGGTGTACAGGATTTAAATATCTGTGACACTCTATCCTATTCTCATACTATAAGTTTGTGTCTGGGACATAATTATTTGACTCCCCCAAGTCCTATCTCTCATATTTTAGTACAAGTGCCCACGAGTTTTTCTGTTCATGTCAATATAGTGAGCAATGTGGCATTTGCAGTGAGCATTTATTCACAGTGAATATTCCTAAGGACAGTGACAACCTACTCTATAAAATGAGAAAGTGGGGGCAAAGAACCTACCCCAGTGACACAATTAAATAGTAACCAGATTATCAGGAAAAACTTAAAATAAAAGCAGAGTGTACACACTTCATCTCAGTTTCCCAAGGTGCATTGCATTTCTGAGTAAGTCTGTGCTAAAACATTCAACGCTGCAGGAGATAAAAAGAGTGAATTTAGCAGATATTTTCAGCTATTATTTAACACACCCATTTTCAAAGAACACAAAAAATCCATAGTATTAAACACCACAGAGCAATTGAACAAGTTAAAAGATGTAAAAACAGTGATATGGTGTAATAATGAAAACGCGGAGAAAAGGCAAGGAAGAAACAAATTGATTATAGACCTTAGTCTTATTTGTTGTGACATTTAAGGAACACAGCTTTAGAAATGCATGTCAGGGAAATATTCACATGCTATCATAATCCTGTGGTCCTATTTTTATTAGTTTCACTGGGAAAAATTCTCCTATGCTTAAAGTGACTCTACCACGCGTTGACAGTTTCAAGACAATTGCCTGAGAACTTGGATGCTCAGAAGAAAAGCCATGAAGCTGGGGAGAGAGGCAGGGAACGGGACATTGCTCAGTATGATTCAAACTTGGGCTGTGATGCTGAGATACCGCAGCCAGGAGGGGAGTCAATGTTTGCTTCCTTACTAGGGAGGCAGGGATTATATGATATTTATCTATCTGGTGGGAGTGTGATGTAATTAATTAATGATCAAAAAAAGACTTTAAGATCCCTGGATGAAAGGTGCTTGCTTGGTGCAAAGTGTTATTACTCTGGTTTTAATAGTCATGATTACTGAGGTATTAAGTAAATGATATTCTTTCACTCCACATATAGTATCCTTGGTTGTTGTTATGGGCCGCATCTCATACAGACTGAAATTGAAAGTATGATATTGTAACTGCTTGCTTTGCATTTAGTTTTAAAAATACTTTCTTTTATTTTTTGAGAATATAATACAATTACTTAATTTTCCCCTTAGTTCCCTCCCTCAAAAAATTCCTATCTCCCTTTTTTTTCAGATGCATTTTAAATCCATGCCTTGCTTTTTCTTTAATTGCTTTGAGACACATATATGTATGTATTTCTAACTATAAAAATACATGTCACTTTTCTGCGTAACTTTACTTATATGAATGTTTTCAGGGAGTCTCTGTAATCCTGTAGTATTTCCATTCTTTCTTTAAGACTACATGAAATTTCTGAGAATTTAAGGGGTTTAATGATCTAGCCTGGTTTAATGGGCTTGCCTGAGGGAGTGTTGAGGATTTTGGAAAAGGAGTTAAGAGTTTCAGAGGATGTTTTTTAATGGCACTAGAAATAAAGTATCCTTAACTAATCAAACATAATTAGAAACTTTAAATTCATACTGACTTGTCCACTTTAAAATCCAGATATAAGGAAAAGCATAAAGAAATATAAGTTAGGGTTGAAATAACTTATTTCAAATTATAGATTTTTCTCAGCGATTGAAGGGAACAGTCTAGGTTAGATGTTTTAGGTTCGTTTATCTATCTTTTATCAAACATTCCTTCTCAAAAAACAGTATTTTAAAATAAAACAAACTGAAGAAAGAAAAATTAGTAGAGATCTTTAAAGTCCATTTATGAATCATAGTCAGATTTTACTTTCACCTACAGCTGTTGAGTGGTTGGAAATAAAAAGCTACATTCTCCGGTTCAGTTGAGTCTGATTTTGTGTTTTGTGCATTTAAGTGTAGGTCCAATGCAAAATAGTCTTTTCTAATGTGTTTTTCGTTGTGATAAAAGTGCATATGATAAAGTTTACCATTTAACCAAAACTTAATGTATAATTCAGAAGCTTCAAGTGCATGCACACATTTGTACAAATTGTACTAGATAACTTAGGGAATTTTCATTCTTTTAAGTGAAAATACTTCATCCAGTACAAAGCATGTTTACATTCTCCTCCTAATCTTTCCTAACCTCTACTCCAATTCCAGTCTCGACGCATGTACAAGGGGGGGGGGGGAGTGAGAGCAAACTGCACTTTTTTCAATTAAAAGGTAAAAAGCACATGGAAAAGAATTATTACATGTATAATAGAGTTCCTTCAACTCACTTTCTCCAGTCTTATACCTTTCCAAGTCGTCTGCCTAGGGGATGAGATCATCCAAAGTGATCCACTCTTTGCACGTTAATAAACATATCCGCAGACATGCACACATGTCAGCCTAATCTAAACAGTTTCTGTGGTGGTTTGAATGAGAATGGTCCCAATAGGCTTGTGGAGTTGGATGCTTGGTGAAAGTGTTGGGGAAGAATTGGGAGCTGTGGCCTTGTTAATAATGGTGTGGCCTTGTAGGGTAACTGTATCACTGGGCCTTCAAAAGCCTATACCATTTCTAGACTTCTAGTCTTCACTAAGAATTTACATGACTTAACACATAAACTCATATACACATATCTAAGAACAATGTATATGTACATATATTATACATAATATTATTCATTCATTTATTTATTTATTTATTTATTTATTTAGTTAGTTAGTTAGTTAGTTAGTTAGTTAGTTATAATATATCCACAGGCAGGCATGCAGGATGGTGCATGCCTTTACTTGCAATACTGAAGAGGAACAGGCAGGGGTATCTGTACGAGTTAGAAGCCAACATTGTCAACAGTAATTTCCAGGTTAGCTAAGGCATAGCATGACCTTATCTCCAGTTCAGGAAAACCAAATCCAAAGGAAAAAATAAACATATCAAGTTACTGGTAAGAAATATGAAGCTTTTTATAATTTAGCAAATAAGAACTCCAGTGATAGAAGAGAGATATTGAACTTGATTTCAGTGTTTAAATATTCTGATCTACTTCACCTCTTAATTTGAGGACCTGTTACGATAGATTGTTTGTTTTCCTCCTCCTCCTCCGCCTCCTCCTCCTCTTCCTCCTCCTCCTCCTCCTCTTCCTCCTCCTCCTCCTCTTCTTCTTCTTCTTCTTCTGCTTCTTCTTCTTCTCTTTCCTCTTCTTTATTTTCTTGATCTTCTTGTTCTTGCCCATGTCCTTGTTCTTCTTTCTCCTCCTCCTCCTCCTCTTCTTCTTACTCCACCTCCTGCTCTTTATTCTTTTCATTTACTAGAGGATGGGCAATTGGAGAAAATCATGTGCTTTAGAACATTGCAAATATCAGCAGAACAGAAGATACAGATGAAATATGGTCCAGAGGTGGGGATGATACTGGACTTCCTGACAGCAGTCAACTGTCAGAGCAATGGCAGTATCAGAACTGAGGAGACAGCC
This sequence comes from Micromys minutus, assembly GCF_963924665.1. Taxonomy (NCBI): domain Eukaryota; kingdom Metazoa; phylum Chordata; class Mammalia; order Rodentia; family Muridae; genus Micromys; species Micromys minutus. The sequence continues at coordinate 23,847,177 of NC_137974.1, read as the reverse complement.
AATGTTCAATGGCAGTTATGTAACTGCATATGTGAATATTACTTACATACAAGAAGCTAGACAAATAGTAAATATATTGAGACTTCTGAAAGTTAGCTTTCTAGCTGTAAAGAAATAAAACATAAATATTTTACAATGAATATCGTAAAATATTTTTTACTAGAAGTAGAAATAATTCACATGTATGTACTTATACCTATTTAATAAAATAATGAATAAATAGTGGGTAAATATTCTTAGAAACAATACGCAACTAGTCTGATATAAATATGTGTTATATACAAATGTCTTTTATTATATATACACATATACATTTTCTTACAATTTGCTTACAGTGACAACATCACTAAACATATAGACTAATGATCACATTTTATGTCTTCATCTTGCTGACTGTATATAATATTTCATATTAGCAAGTCTCCTTGAAAATATTGCAAATTCCAGAACTGAGGTCTCGAATACATAATGTGGAATTCAGCCTTTTGCAGAAACATTAAGAAACTGCCAATAAATAATATAAGCAACAAAAACAAAGGAGAAAAAGATTGAAGTGGGCAATGGTGAGGCAATGTCAATGTGATATTATGAGTATGGCATAGGTGGTAATGATGTATATGAGGAAAGTAAGAAATAATCGTGAGAGAAGTTGAGTTTAGGCCCTCTAGGTGAGAAGTCTGGAAATATAGAAGGCATAATAGAAATAGTCAATGCCTTTGGATCACCATTGCAATGTTACAGGAGTGACTCAAAGAAGTAGTAAATGGAGAACAGAAGAAACATAAACAATAAAGAAAACAATATATAAATTATAAAATGTCAACTCAACCAGTTTTTAGATGCTATATAGAAATACAAAAACACAATTGAACTAAATAACCTGTTTTAGCCATGAAAATTATCTAATTGAATTTCAAATAAATGGTACCCCATTTCCTTCAAACAGGACACCCCCAAATTCTGAAGCAGTAGTAAAATAAATAGAGAGCAAGGCCTACAAAAGATACATGATAAAACACAGATGTCACCTATATTTCTAAAAATAGATGAGACAAAATAAAGTTAACATTTTAATAGTTAGTGTTCACAACAAGTGATAGTCACTAAAAGATGATAAACACTTCAATTCACCAGAAAGGCATAAGAATTCTAATTCTGTTTTGCCTAAAACTATAATCTTGAATTATCTAAAGTAAGAGCATACAGAAGTGGAAGAAGGAACAGTAATCTGCCTTCCCGGAGATTTAAGCACAGTTTTCTCAGTTATGAGAAGTCATGTAGTCAAAAGTGAGTAAAATTCTGAGAGCTTTGTATCACAAAACTAACAAGGTTAGGAGTCCCATTTAAAGACTAAACTACACAAAGGTTACATATGTGTAGACGCCATATGTCAGTCCCATACATGCTCCCTGGTTGGCAGTTCAGTCTCCCTGAGGCTCTATGGGCTCAGGTCTCTTAATTTTGTAGGGTATTTTGTTGTGTCCTTGATCCTCTGGCTCCTACATCCTTCCTCTCCCTCTCCCACAGGATCCCAAGCTCTGTCTAATGTTTGGCTGTGGGTCTCTGCATCTGGTTTTGTCAGTTGTTGGGTAAAATATCTGTGATTTTATTATTCAAGACTCCTCTCTGCAAGTATAGCCAAATATCACTAGAAGTGTCAGGAGTGGGTTCCTTCTCACTGCATGGGTGTATGTTTTAATCTTAGCAGCTGGAAGGCTAAGGCAGGAGGATGGTGAATATGAGCACAGTCTGGACAATACAACAAAATCTGAGTTGCTTCTTAAGTTCATGCAACAAAATAAGAAAAAACATTCATAATAAGCTTATTTCAATTTTAAGATGTGCAAAACAGAATTCTTTTCACTACTCACGGAGAAGAAAAAATAAGACTAATCCAAAGTTTAAATGAATAAACAAAGAATAGCAATTCCTGACAATAATTTTAGTAGGCTTTATAAGATAATAAATTACTCCTATGTAAGTAGTAATAGAATAAATGGACAAAGAAAGGGCATAGATTTGGATTATCACAATAGCCATCAACAAAATGTTAAACTGTATTTAAATAGGAGGCAACAGATAGCTCCATGGTCATGGGGAAATAGCCAACTGAGAGATTGTTAACACTCACACAAGAGATGGTAATTACCTGATGATGCCCTTGAATTTCATCCTCTAATAGGAATGTTGTTAGGGAATGCAGATTTAAGAATGTGGGCCTCACACTTGAAGTTTTAGAGTTATCTTTGGAGGGGCTTGGGAGGTGGCCCACAGGTTAGGAGGCTTGTTGCAGAAACATGGGCAGAGACATTGATCCCCTAGCATCAAACACATGTAGGATAAGCATGGTCTCCCACTTGTAGTTTGAGAGTTCCAAAGTTAAAAGCAAGTCATTATCTCCCACCCTCAACTCCACTCCCCAAAATCCAAAACCCCAAACCAAAAAGCTCAGGTAGGTATTGCTTTAGTTAGGGTTTTACTGCTGTGAACAGACACCATGACCAAGGCAACTCTTATAAGAACAAGATTTAATTGGGGCTGGTTTACAGGTTCAGAGGTTCAGTCCATTATCAGCAAGGTGGAAGCATGGCAGCTTCTAGGCAGAAGTGGAATAGGAAGAGCTGAATGTTCTACACCTTCATCTAAAGGCAACTAGGAGAAGACTAGTTTCAAGGGGCAGCTAGAATGAGGCCCATGCCCACAGTGACATACTTCCTCCAACAAGACCATACCTTCAAATATTAATACTTCTTGGGTCAAGCATATTCAAACCACCACAGGCATATTGGAAAGCTCTGGGTTGAACTGAAAGAACCTGCCACAATGAACAATGTAAAAAATGATGAAAAATTCTTGGCATCAACCTCAAGCCTCCACACACATTGCAAAATGTGCATAAAGACTCAGATGCATATATGTTTACAAATATTCACAAGTGGATACATATCATAAACACAAAAATACATTATGAAAATTGTAAAACATTTTTTTACATCACTGAATTCTCAGTGATGGAAGATAGAGATGAACCTAATTAATGACATGGAAATACTTTGTAATGACCTGCCAGTGACATTGAAGTCACATGCTTTCGGTTTACTGCTCCAGTTGGTGGTTTGAACCTGAAAGTGTGGGGCTTAAAAAGAAGTAGACTATAGATTTATACAATAGTTACCTTTATTAAGAGCATCAGACAATTTATACTAAAGTGTACAATGACAAAGGCAGGCTGCACATGACAAATACATGTTTTTCTATAGAGACTTATAAATAAAAACAGCTAAAGTAAACACACTCCTATACTCCCAAGAGAAGCACAAATACCCATTCTAAAAACAACTCTATGCACTGAAGAAATTGAAGTTACAATACAATGGAGTATTCTCACATGACTCTATTCTTGGACTGAGTTCTGACATTTTCTATTTCTGTATAATAAATATCTGGCGATTTGTCTCTCTAGCATACCTCATCCTTCCGTTTTCAAAAGCATTTCCCTTCTGAAAAATGTTTGAGCCCTAGATGTAAAGACCATCCCTCAAACCTTAATTTCTCATTACTCTGGCTGGTTGGCCTTAGATTTGTAGCTTTAAGATTCTAAGTCAAGGTGAACCAATCACAAGACTCTAATATAATTATCATTAACATTAGGAGGGACCTATCATCTAAATTACATATAATAGTATATTTGGTCTATTATATTATCATGAAAATGCACCAGAGAAGATACACTTATTGTCTGTTTTTCATAGTAAATAAAGGTAGATAAGGGTCACCCTGATTCATATGTACACCAGGTTTTGAACACCCTGTCTCATGTGTCATCCAACCCAGTCTTCGAAGTTAATATTTCTCTTGTTTAGTGTCTTCATCTGTAAATGTACCAATGTACCAATTCCTGGATTCCCGACTGGAGTATCAAGGAGGTAAAACTTTGTGTATTTCTTTGCTGTAGTTAAAGGAACTTAGCTTGACTTCTAATAGAAGCATGCATCTTTCTGTGTGGAATCCAAACAGAGACACTGAAGACACCCTGACAAGTGTGTCTTCTGAGATCAGAGCTGATTTGATGGGCTGTCTGAGTCTCTGGTCTCAGTCACACTGAGACTAACTGGAGCCCTAACCTTCCATTAAAGCGATGATGTGAGCTTATTCAGGCCCCTTTCTGGATAAACTAGCTTAAATTTTAAAGCTTACAAGTAGGAGTCATGAGTAATTAAGGATGCCAATCGGCATCACCGTGGGAGAGTCTTTAGCAATACTCAGCCATCCAGTAATATAGCAGATTGCTGAGTTAGTACTGGCTGGGGATCCAGCAGGCAGCTCTGACCAAAAGGCAGGGTCACAACCACTTTACACAAGAGTGACAGAGATGTGAAAAAAATAGGTGAAGTAAGATGGAGCCTTTCACGGTTGATGCAACCCTATTAGAGGCGAGCAAAGTTTTAACCTCCGAAGCTCCACATTTCTCTGTCTTTCTCTCCTCTTTCTTTCCTGTTCTACACCTCCATTCCCTCTCTCTCAAGGTGTGTGTGTGTGTGTGTGTGTGTGTGTGTGTGTGTGTGTGTGTGTGTATGTTAGAGAGAGACAGAGAGACAGGGACAGAGGCAGAGAGAGAGGGTAAGAAGAATTGGGTTCTGGAAGGTGGCTCAGCATCTATACACATAGTACATGTTGGGACTAAAATTTGAATTCCCTGAGCCCAATAAATATTGGATGAACAATGTTATCTGCTTGTAATCCCTGTGTTTAGAAGTCAGGTATGGGAGTTGTGGAGGATATGGTTGGTTGATAATGTTGTTGTTCCCATGAGGTTTAAACCCCTTTCAGCTCCTTTAGTCCTTTCTTTAGCACCTTCATTCTCGTCCCTATGTTTGGTCCGAAGGTTAGCTACAAGCATGCTCAGCTGTATCTATATGACTCTGACAGAGTCCCTGAGGAGGCATCTCTCTTTGATTCCTGCCAGTAAGTACTTTATGGCATCACCAATAGTGCTTGGGTTTGGTGGCTGTACCAATCATTGAGCACACATGGAGAGGCTCCAGGTTCATATGTAGCAGAGGATAACATTGTGGGGAATCAATGTGAGAAGAGGCCTTTAGTCCAGTGAGGGCATGTTTTCCTAGTGTTGGGGAATGCCAAGTCACTGAGGTGGAGCGGGTGATTGGGAGAGGGTGCATCTTTGTGAAGACAAATGGAAAGGAAGGTGGGATAGGAGCAGGGGGTGGAGGGAATATCATTTGAAATGTAAATACAGACTGTATCTTAAAAAAAAAAAAAAGGTCATGTCAGGTCAGGTATGGTGTATCTCCAGAGAAATTTGACTGATCAGCCTAGCCATCACAATGCTCTGGAACCAGCTGAGAAAGCCTACCTTAGAGAACAAAGCAGCAATCGGCTCCACAAATCACGTTCAACTTAATTTGTACACACAGACACACACTCACACACAGATGCATTCACACACAAGTTCATCACACACACACACATACATACACACATGTATACACACAAATCTAAAAGAAAAAGAGGATAATTACCTTTCTTAGATTGTATGAGTATTAAATAAAATAATCCATAAAAAGTTATTACACAGTGTTGCCCTGTAAGTAGAAATGAGATATGAATCTAGTGCTGTATTTCATACAGATGTGAATTCACAGATGTTTGAGCTGATATTTGATAAATATATAAATTTAATTATATATTAAAAAGTAGCAACTGTTCTCATCTTGTACCTCTAGGCTTTCTTGAATATACTTTGACTTCTAGTACACACAAGACTAAACTATATATATATGTATGTATATAGATATACCATAGAGGCTTAAGTCGTAGTCTTAAAAATGAACACACATATTTCCAGGGTGAACATAACATGCAAAATCGATAGAGACCAAAATCAAATCTGAAGCCCCACTAATCCTTCTACAGTATTTTAAGCTTTCTTCTGCAAAAGAAGAAAAAGAAAAGCCGAATTCTTCAAACATGAATATATAAGCAGTTGTCTCAATCCGATAAGATCTTTCCTGCTTTGATTTGAGCTTTGTATTTTTCCAGTGAGTGATGAGGAAACTTCCAGATGGAGAGGTTTAATTTGTGAAATTTCCCCCTCGTCTATTCACATTGGCTTTCACATCCACTTTAAATTACAGAGAGAATCCCCAAAATTTCAAATAGTCCCAAGAGAGCTGATGAAATAGCTAATCTCTTTCCATGTGCATGCTAACAAAAGCAATTTCTTACCCAGCTCTATACTACCCAGTGGGACTGATAATGAATCTGTATTATGGTAACCTTTGAAGGAAGGAAGGAGCACACCTTTTGAGGAGCTGTATTTATTAGACAGTGTGTCTTTCGGTGTATGGATGCTCTTCTGTCCAGATACGGAGTTCACTCAGCCATGTCGACTGTGCCTAGACCTCCTGTCTTCCTGTTTCTCACAACACCTCTTCATTTACAAAACACACCAGAAAACACTCCACAATTACAGACAGTAAATACCAAATACAAACATGCTGAACAGCTTTCTCGGTGTTCAATGTTGCTTACTTTGAAAGGGCAACCGATTCTCATAGCTGACTTCGAATCTATGGGCGCTGATTTCCTGTTACAGTTGATAGGATTTGAATTTGTGTTCTGGCAAAAGTCTGCGATTATGTATTTATTTGGAAACCGAGAAGGAGGGGGGTCTTGCCTGATGTCACCTAAATGTAACACAGCAGCATTTCTTGGGAATCTCCTACAGAGGGCACCTTCACCTTATTGCAAACCCATGTGAAAGAGAATCTCAGTGGGAGCAGAGAAAACCTGTAAAATTGCAGCACATATGCTTGTTTTCATGAACCAGTTTTTTTTTTTTTTTTTCTATGCTGTCTTTGTTACCTTATCTTTAATGAAAAAGCACTGGCAACCCTATGTTCAATCATTGCTAGATACAGGATACTAACACGACCTTATTATTATATTCAGCTTGCTTGTGGGTGAGCTGGAGGCAGTTGTTCATATTGCCTAAGAGGCAATGGATCAATGAAAGAGAAGGGAAGAGGGAAGGACAAGTTTTGAACTGCCTCTTTTTTTTTTTTTTTTTTTTTTTTTTTTTTTTTTTTTTTTTTTTTTTTGCAACAATGTCCTTTATACAGCTGAGGATATTTTTAAAGCATTGTATTGGAAAACAAAGGCCAATGATAAAACACAGTGCTGGCACAGCCAGTGGTTGCTGTGTTGTTATGGTTAGTAAGTGCTTTTGGACTGAGTTATTTCCATAGAAACAATAAATATGTTTCTTTAGACACTGAAAAATACAGTCCGTATAAACTAATTCTGAGGGAGCCATAAAGAAAGGAATTTGAAAAGTGGCATGTGAGCTTGTGGACCTTGCTAAAGCAGTTCTAGAGGCTGTTTTTGTACAGCTGAATCCTTAAGTGAAAGTTTAGCATCTTATTTTACATCATACTGTTGAAAGAAAACATTATCATGCTGTGAAAACAGGAGGACCATAGAATAGAAACCACTGCCTCAACATTAATCAGCACAACGTGAACACTACATATATTGAGAGCTTCAGATGTAGCATTAATTTGGTGTTGATTCTGAAGGAACTTTCATTTTGTGATGACTAATTATAACACATATAAACAATGTGTACAAAGAACTTTTAGTATATTGGCCTTAAACTCTTTCTGTTTAGGCAGCTTCTTACTAAATTCAGCGAGTGCTATGATTTTATTTTTGTTTTTAAGGAAACTTTTTGGGATAATAAAATCAAAATATTAATGATAGTATTTCTTGGATATTAAGGTATTTCTAAAAAGGGAAGATCGAGTTTTTCTCTTCATATTTTCCAATGAAATGTTATCTGCTTGTATGCTAGATATAACACGTACTACATATTATATTTCCAATGAATTATGTATTCAATATGAATTACATATTATTAGCTTTATATTTTCAATTAATATTTTGCTCTCGGAACCACTTAAACTTCCTGCTGCAACTATTAAACTATTTGCCTATATTGCCTATATGTTTGTTCTATACTTTCCACATACAACAAATAAGAAAGTATGAATGTATCTTCGTTAACTTTTTTAAATGTATTAAATGAATGTCTAGAAATTCTTAACAACAAGCAAAAAGTTGGTTTCTTTTTTAGTACTGACTTTTGCAACTATGTCCGTTAGTTTCCTCATATGAAAACCAAACAGACAACAGACTGAAGTTTGTCCTAACGCTGGATTCAGACATATTTTCAAATCAGTTAAATTAGCTTCTGGGAGAAAGAGATCCATTTTCTGCTCAGCTGAGTTGGTTGCTTCCCAGGAGAGAACACCTAGATAGGATTGTCACCTCCCCAGGAGTCCCTGACACCTTGTTGACATTCCCTGGTGCTCTGTGGCTTCTGGCACTTTGATACATTCCACAGCCAAAGACTTTGAAGACATAGGCCATTCAAGTCCCCCTTACATCCCTCTAAAGGGAGAGTAAATGAAAAAGTCAAGCAGTTCAGACAATTTAAATGGGGCGGCAGGAGGGCTTGCTATTGCTCTGTTAGGAATAGCTGCGAGTGATCTCTAAATCATCTACTGGAAAATTCAAAAGGGGGATCTTCCTTTAAATCAGGATAAAATATTGGAGAAGAAGCCTAGATAACTACCCAGGGAAAAGCAGATTAGGGAGCAGGAAAGACTGCAGAAAAGCTGTGTGCACAGCATGCACTGCCCCTTTAAGGCCCAATGCTAGTTAGGTCCTTTCTGTAAAGGGTGTGAGGAGTGGGGTGTGTGGCTATATTCTAACCAGAGGAAGCCAGAGAAGTCACAGTTTTCAAAAAATGCTAAGGATTTTGCCATCACGTGTTTTTTTTTTTTTTTTTTTTTCTTTAATTAACTGTTTTTGCAAGATCTCAAAAGTGGTCTTTGGGGGCAAGGGTGATTGTTTAATCCCATGATGCTACCTCATATCCCATGAGTTTATGAGTGTTTACCTCTAAGCAGACACTGGGGATTTCCTATAAAATCAATTCTTAGCTTACAACTCAGGTACACGTGTCAGTAAAGGAATGCACCCTAAATCCCTGCTTGGAAATTTCTTCTTTCAGAAGATTCGGGGGCCTGGATGAAGATGGATGTGCTGTTCACACAGTGGGAGGTGGCCTTCAGAATCCTCTTTAGAGTATTTCAAAGGCTGTCACCGTTGGTGAAGGTAAGGATCCTTGGACCATCTCTGATGTACGGCACGGTCTCGGTGGGAACAGCAGCCCAGTATTTGCAGTTCTCTGATTTGATAATGTTCTATGATATTCTCATGCAAAATCTCCATCCTGTTATAGTAATGATGCCACAGATACTGCATGAGAAAAAAAAAGATTTGGATGGATTGTTTTCATTCTTTGCATCCTCCTCAATCAACACATAGCATGCAAAGCTGAGTGTGCTTCATGCAACAGATGGCTGTGCACAGTACAATGAGTGTGACTTTAACAGGTTTACAAACCTTTGCATGGAAGGTAAAGTGTGGAAGGTAAAGTGTCGCCCACAAACCTACCTGTACTCATTGTCTCAGGGGACAATTCTGTGTGCACTCTTTTATTTGCAGTCTCGTTGAAGACTCCTTAGCATCTTTGCTGATGTCTAAGAAAAGACAACTCTTCCTGTATGGATCCTAGAAAGCTTGTCATATCGGCCTAGTAGTCTATTCTGAAGATCTTTTTTAGATCTTAGATATCTAACATAGTAGTATCTACAGATTTTTGCTTCAAGTATTTTTTCCCAAATTAGGCTACAAAAGAACTGGGTGTGCACATCTAAGCATCTATTTCTGGTGTATGTGGTCTGAATGAAGCCATGCGTGGCATGAAGAATGAGCCATTTGTGTATAATTTGGTGGTCAAGGTAACAGGTGACATCACATAGAAAAAGCTGTTCTAATTAACATTTATTGAGCAATATGCAAGTTCATAACATCATACTAGATATAAGTAATAAGTCAAATTGGCTAAGACCACCTGAAAAAAAGACATATCAGTAAGTTTTGAAACATACGATGATCATCTTTCTCTGACAGAATACAAAGTATGAATTATTACAATGCATAGAGATGAGGCAGCAACAGTGAGCTGGGTTGGCTAGCCCCTTGGGTAGAGGGGCTTTCCTGCAAGCCCAAGCAACCTGAGTTCAATCCCTAGACCTCAGGTAAGGAGAAAACCAACAGCAGTAAGTCAAACAAGATTCTGGGATATGACGAATTTTGAACCATTCAAGAAATACTGGGTCTAAGTTAGACACAAGGATAAACTGTAGCTAAAAACTTGAAAGTTTTGAAGAGTTTGACAAAGAGGAGGCCTCAGGTATACTCAGATCTGTCCTAAAATAAGGGGTCTGAGAAGACATTTATTCCTGCCTCACACCCTGACAGTGTCCCACATTTCTCTTATGCAGACTGAAAGGGTGAGAAGCTGACCTGAGAAAATTCTATTCCCAGAGTCTGGCAAATATATTAGTAGAAAGTTGCATTGCTCTTTGTTTCTGGTTATTTTTAAGTCAACTAATGTCTAAGTTTACAATGACCAAGTGAGTACGGAGATCCATTTTGCACACCCTTTTTCCACGTCATTGTTTCAAAGTACACAGTGTGTTCCAGTTTTAATATTTGCTGAAGCATAGAACTGACATGCATTACAACAAAATGCCCCCCCCCAAAAAAACCCCAGCATTTTCCAGTCCTGTTAAATCAAAACTTCTTTCTCCCCTCTCCAGTCCTAGAGCCCTCAGGAGTCTAAATGGTAATGATCAATTGATTTGAGAGAATGTCATTTTGGTGCTTCCTTTCACAAGGTCTTAAGTCAAAGAAGGTATCTCTTCCTAACGATCTGTGCCTCATGTTGTGTCCTAGCATCACTGAAGCTGACCAGGCATGGATCACTGGATGAACATGCAATCTTAAATACTTCTCATATAAATCACTGGTTCCCTTCCAAGAGCAGTTGCTCACAGGGTAACACACCATTTTACAGCTTTGAGAGAGAGGTCTCTTCGTTCCACTAAGGCTCTACATCCTCCCAACCCTTCATCTCCAACATCATGAAATGAACAGAGAAAAAGAGGAAGAAGGAGGTGAGCTTCAAGACTAGCGTTCTAATGTCCCAGGACATGCCTAGAGCAACTTGGAATTGTAGACTCTCCTGTTTAACTTCTCAAACTCCTGCCTAAGCTATTTTTGTCTTCGGGGCAACCATTAAGATGAAATTATCAAAGCAATATGTTCATATTTAGATAATCTAAGAAGCAAGTACTATAGCTGGGGAAATTCTGATATCTGGGAAAATACTGGACAAGCAATTTTATAGAAATGAAAACAATGTTCACATTTTATGGTTCAGGTCTATTAACTAGAAATGTCACACAGTGTTCCTACAAAAACAAGGTATGCCACTGAAAGGTAAGCACTCCCACATTCTCTGGATACTAATAATGGACACGTTTCCAAACCAATGACTTTTTTCCCATGAACTCTAATGGCAAGGTGTGTTTTTACTGACAGTTAACTTGGATCAGGGCATGCAGTATTGTATTTCATCTCGTGACTCTGTAAACTCTAACTTTCTTTGAAGTTGAGCTGTTTCAATCTGTTTCCCTGTCTGAATAACTCTTACATGAACCTCACTGACCCAAGTAAACTCATTGAAACATACTATTTCTCCGTAATTGATGTTCCAAATGAGCGTCCCTTCTTAATAAAATGCTCAGGAAAACAAAGCAGCCTCGCATCCGGCACAAGTTGCATCATAATTAAATTTTATTTTATCCCATTGAGGCATGCTAAATGTTGAACAAAATATAATTTTAAGTAATTTGTTTGTATTCTTATCCGTAGGAGTTGGAAATTAACAGCGTTGCTAGTTTGTGTTCACTGTTAAGCCTGGAGAGCAGAGAGATTGCTTTGCAAACATTACAGTTATTATGTCTGCAGTTGGTACTCTTTGTATAAATTATTGATCAGCCAGCTTATTTTTCTTTCTGCTTAATGGATATTATAGCATAGCCGTTTACAACGCTATAGTTAAGGTGGTGTCAGCATTTCCATTATAATAAACCCTCTGTTACAGGGGTTTATAACTTGTTGTAAAAATTCGCTCTGGGCTGAAACTTGACATACACTATCAGGCTTCTAGAAGGTAGCAATTGTTTTCTTTTCAACTTAAAATGATGGCTCTGTCCAAAAATAGCAAATAAACAAACACACAGTTTATTCTTTTCCTGCAATCCTTGAAAGTTCTGTCTTCAAGTAAAACAATCTTATGCGCTGTTTGTTGGATAATGAGCCCCCTTCTTGGATTTCATAAACATTAAGAAAGAAAAACCAAAAGCTAAGAAAACAAAGTAAAACAACAAGAGGGCCAGTTAATCAAGAGGAACTTACATAGTCAAGTAATTTTCTTCTACTGTGGCAAAAGCATGCTGCACTTCACATCTCAATATTTAGTATCTATTCTGGACTGTAACAAATAAAATGTTTCCCTTCCATACTATTCTTAACTACTTATCTTTTAAGTTACTTAACATGATACATGTAATACAGATCTTGTTTATTTAAAGAGAGAAGAGCCTAAAAATGAGAAAATATGGAAAGTTTCAATTAAAGACCCAATATCTAATATAAAAGGAGAAATTGAAATATGTCTGTGTGCCCTGGCTGGCATCCAGCCCATTATTATTTTCAAGATGATGCCCTGATTTAAGAGATGAAAGAATTCTATCTGAATTGATATTAATTGCTGCTGCTCCCTCCTACCATTCAACTGTTCAATGATCTCCCTGTGCCTGCTATTTTAAGGATTATTTGTCCCAACAGCCTTTCATACAACCCCAAGATGGGCTACACTTATGCGGAAATGGGTACTTATAGGAACATATAACTAATTCATCATGAGCAATTGACTACCCACTCTTGGAATGATGCAGAGTTAGAATCCGAAAGAAGAAACTCCACCGTGAATTTTGTTCTTCATTATTATTTTTACCACTACTACAGCTTCTCATCTGAGTTTGGGTATTTCTTATCATTGGCCACATAATCAGGAAAGGATTTTCTGACATGTGTGATCTTTATTCTGAATAAGCAGAAAGGGCTTAAGAAGAGCAAGGGAGGGATGTCCTCCCACTGAACCATTTGGAATTGGATCTACATTAATGCCAGTAGACGATTACTATGTTCACACAGAGCCTTATGTCTTATCTCTGCATTTTTATGTTGTGGGGGAAAAACCCTGAATGCTATTTAAAACACTTTTAACCACCTTCCCATTAAGTATCAAAACTGTTACCATAAAGTCACTGTGCTTCAAGGTTGGCATGTCCCCATTCTGCTTTCCACCTTCTGTCTATGAGGTAATTCATCAGCACACTCTCTGCTTTTCACTAAAGAATGCCACAGACCAGAGAAAAGTACCTTTTCTGATCCGGAAGGAGAGGCAGAATACAAGAATTGAACCCAGGAACATGAAAGCCACCAAACTTCAGGCAGAGAGATGAACATGGACATGGAAAAGGCTGGAATTAAAAAGCTTGAAGACTGTACTTAGGATAGCTAAGGTTGATCTGCTGGGCTGATTGTTGAGGCCCTATGAGTCCAAATAGGCTTGAGAGAGTTACTTGGCATAATTTCTCCATCTTCAATGATTTACTACTGAAATGCAAACATCAATTTTGGACTCTCTCCTGAGAAACATTTAACAAAGTCAGTGAACTACTGGTACCCTGATATCTTTCTAGATTTGCCAAACTCTGATAGCTCTTTAATAAACCTGTGACTGGAGTTTATCTTTGTCTATGCTTTTCTTTCTTTTTTTAAAATTTCTATTAAGGAAACAGGTCCATTAGTAAATGCACAGATGTAAAAATGGTCTTCTGTACTTAGCCATTGTGGTGTATTGTAGGACTGTTGAGAAACGTATTCCATTGTTAAGGCTGTTTGTGCCGGGTGTGCTAATGCACTCTTTGATTGAGTGAATTAGCCGTCATAACAATCTGGCAGTCTGGCCATAGAAGTGTGCTCAAATTGATTTGTGTTATGGCTGGACTGGAAAATCTAGTGTTAGTTGTTTTTGGCCCTGGGGCATTGTTTGTACCAAACTCCACTTTTCATTTAATTTTCCAATACATTTTTGAAAGATTGAAATGCTTGTGATCAACATTTGATCCACTTGCATTATTTAAAAAAAAATCTGAAAGTAATTTCAGATTCCAAAAAAAAACCTTGCTTTCAATTAGGGTAAACATAATTAGAGTGACGTCGTGCTTGGAATGGTAAATCTGCCTTTGCATCTATTAAGCATGTTTTCTCCTTGTCCTGTTGGTGTAAGGAATTTAGTATAGATCTATAGCATGCAGTTATAATTTCTAACATATATACTCCTAATGGAGTTTGTGAAAAATTAAAGAATCAAACTTTAATGAAGCTTTCCTGTATTTCTTTTCATATATGTCTAAATTGCTTCTGTTTCATTTAGAAATACCGTAAAAGAACAACATACTCAAAGCTTTCAAAGCATTGTGAGATGTTAAGAGATTGTATTCCTATATACATTGCAGTCACTCTTTGCTTTCTTCTGTTGCTAGAAATAATTGTTTCTTTTTTCCTTTCTTTCTGTTTTTAGAAAACCATCATAGCAGTTGCTACATTGAAACTCTGAGGCATGAAGACCTGATTTATCCTAGGCCTGTCAATATTTGTATCTTTCTTACAATCTTCTCCTCTGCAGTCATTTACCAGAATTATAATGCAGCATGAATAAACCTAAAAAATGACTATTGATTACAGAGAAAGCTTTGTGAAATCATTTAGTCAGTTTCCCCACTTGAGAAATCAGTGAATGCAACGTGCCAATAGATAAGAATGGGAGAGATGTAATACGGTCCTGTGCCTCCCTGAGTTATGAAAAGGGTAAAAAAAAAAATTCCCACAGAACGCATCACTTCATACTCAAATAAAACGATACTTACCAAATCCCAACTACAAGTCCATCTTTTTACACATCTATTCTTCCTTTTTGAAACCACAGGCTGTGGGAGCATGTTTTTATATGTCCCTGTTTGCCACTGAGCCTTTTAACCAAATAGGATGCTCTCATCACCCACTAAAGTGCCTGTTGTCATTCAGGTAATCACCAGGACTTCAGCTGAAACAGCTATTTTATATATGCTCCCTGTCTCCTGCAAAGCTTACAGCTCTTCCCCAAACTGCATTTCATATCACACTGTATCCTGTGCCGATTTTTGTTAAGTAATAGATGATGAGACCATTCTTTTTATTAGTTCCCATTCTAACCGGGCTCCTCAAATGGGGATAGGAGGGGGAGGGGCAGGGGAGGGGCCAGAAGAGGGCAGAAGGAGGGAAGAAAAATACCTTCCCTGAACTGTACAAGCTAAGCTTCAAACGATATCCTAGGAAAGAAATTAAAGACTTCTTAATTAGTGCAGCAATTAAGCTTCCTTGGTAGCATTTTAATCAGCGTAGGCCCTATCAAAGGACAAACAGAACGATTTGCAGGTCTTTGAATTTTAAACAGTCTTATTGATTTCAGCACAATACGTCTTCACAAAACATAGGGAGAAATTTCTAATATCAGTTACAGTACTTTGAGTTTTGCTTATCCAAATCGAATGAAGGTTAGGGAGGATGAGATGGAGGAAGGGTGTCTTCAGCAACAAGAGACATAAAACAATAACCAGGACCCAAGCTCTCAGTGCTAAAGATTCAATGGAGAATTTGAAATCTTTCTTAAGTTGATCAATCTGCTACGTTAAGCACGGTTTGACTTTTTCACCACAGGAAAGAATGTCATCCAAAATAGGAAAGAAAGAAAAAAGATTAAAAACAATATGCTTTCTTCAGGGGTTCTCCTTCTGGTCTGTTTTATTTTGCAACATTTGACTTCTCTAACCCTATTGTTTGATGGAAGGAGCAAGTGGTGAGTCCTTGAAAAGGAACCTGAGGTGGGGGAGGGGAGGCATTCCACGCAGGTAGAGGACTATGCTCCCAAGCTTGGCTTCTAAATGAAGCATGTGCCCGGAGCACATGTCTCACTGCAGAAAATTTGAAGTTGGCTGGAAGCAGGGTGGGATTATGGTTTCCTGTACATCACTGCTTCCCTCCTCTTTGTCGCTTCAGAGTGTGGCAGATTTTGAAAGAGTGATGGTTTAAGGAAATGTAAGGATGTAAAACTCAGGCTTTGGCCACTTAACTTGACTTTTTTATTTGTACCAGGATTTGAAATGTTCCATAATTTACCATATAAAAGTCACACTAGACTTTATTAAAGTTAGGAGTGTCATTCACAAATAAAGTATTTTTTTTCTTTTAGTGTTTAACCCTGTCTACAGTGCAGTATTTCATGAATGCAGTAATTTGACATCTTAAAAATTGGCAATATTTCTGATATATTTTTGATATCTGTGATACATACTGAATCCATGCTTTTAGTTAAGAATAGGTTTGCTGATTCAAAAATTAATAAAGCTCACATCATTGTGTGTTAACACAGTAGCTATCTAAGACAAACTGTGCAAACTTCATCTATCTTTGTAGAGGTTTATATACTTGTATGCAATATTTTAAAAAATTTTTTACTCTGTAATAAAGCCTTCCAATACAAGTATCATTGCCCCCAAAGTCTAGCATAAAAGAGTAATAAAAGACAATAATGTCATATTTCACATTAGAGGGTTCCTGAACCTTTTGACACTAAACTTCAAAGAGTTCAATGGATTTAAAGGGATAAAGAGTAAAGTGATAATTTCAATACTTAAATGGCAAAAAAAAAAAAAAAAAAAAAAAAAAAAAATCCTAAAATTTCTCAAAGCTAAGAGCCTGTTATAATAGTTTATTTCTTAAATCTGACAAATGCTACCTCCTTCTCACATCTTGGGAAACCTTTGAACATGTGTAGACAGGTTCAGTGCCTAACTATTCCAGATTCCTAGAGATGTAAGCAACAAACACACAGGACCTGTGCTCAAATCATATGTTGGTCAAACACCCCCATTTAAACACCTCTGTGCAACAAGTTAAAGAAGACAAAAGGGGAAAGCTCGAACCCGAGTCCCCTCATGCAGACTAAAATCACCACTCCCTTCTCTTTTCTGTCTTTGCAAGTCAGCCAGGAGGCTAGGTTTTCAGTCTCCCTATTTACAGACACGTTCTCACTGAGAACCCAAAAGACGACCGACCTTCCCAAAACATAGCAGGACTTTCCAAATAGGAAAGGAACCCCATAATTACTGTGTTTCTTAAATAGCATGCTTTCTACTCTCCTTGGGTACTGAAGAAGTGAGAGTTGATTACTGTCTAAGACAGACAGGTGAATTAATTAGAGTTTTGGGTAAGAAACATCAGTGTGTTTTTGTATTCCACTTTCTAATCTTCAAGGACAGCTGATCTCTTTAGAAATTTCTAGCTATAGTAGTTATTCCTGACCAATCTCTGGGAGGTGAAAGGGAAGTTGTTTTGATTCACTGGATTTCTATTCTACTACGAAATAAGAAATTTTATCAGAAGCACCTACTACTCTTAAGTGACTTTCTTCCTGCAACTTGGAAACTCTTCTGAAACTCCTCAACCTTTATAAAAATATTTTAACACAGAAAAAACAAACTTCAGATACACAGAACAGTCCATTCTGCTTACATGTATATTTTCCTAAAATAATAATAATAATAATTGCTCAACATTCAGGAGCTCGGAATGTGTTTCCTTTTGTAACTGCTCGCACAAATGCTCCGGCTCTGTGTGAGTGTGTGTGTGTTTGTGTGTGTGTGTGTGTGTGTGTGTGTGTGTGTGTGTGATCGTAAATCCTTGAAGGTGAGCTGGAAGCTCTGCTGCTGCTCTTTCAGTCTTCAGGCGTTTGCTCAGAACCTTTTTTTGGGGGGACGGGTGGGGGCTAAGAGTCTTCTCGGGAGCCACAAAGTAGGTGGCAGGCAATGTAACGGTAGCAGTCGAGAGAGAAGTCTGTGGCCAGCTCTCTTCCTCTCTCCCTAGCACCGCTCTAGGGCCCTGGCTTTTCTAGGGCTTTCCTCCCACCGTTTTCTCTCCGAACCCCCCCCCCCCACCCGCCCCGTTTTCTACCCACCCCCCTTTCCTCTGTCTCGCGCTCCTGGAGTCTGTGCTCCGAGTTCCTGGTTGGATAATTTGGGTTAATACTAGTGAGAGAGGTTTTCGCGGCTTCAAAGGGTATTTCAAGTATCCGGAGCTCCTCCCCTCTGCACCGTGTGACAACAACAACTCGTCCAGCCGGCAGCCTGCACTTTCAGCTCATTTTCTCTCTGTCATTCCCCTCTCAATCTTTGATCAATGTACTTGCCAGGGAGGACCCAAGTCCCTCAACCCTCCTCCTTTTCACCTTCATCCTTAACTTTGTGCTAGAGCGGGACCCACACACCACCAGCCGACCCTCCCCGCCCCCCGCCTCCCCCCAGAGCAGCCCGAGATCCCAGCCCCGAGAGAGGACTCGCATTTCGACTTGCGGGACACTTTTGTGCGTTTCTCTCTCGAGCGCCTCTCGCGCTCGCCCCTCCTGCGCTCGCTCTTTCTTACCCTCACCTCCTTTTCTCCTCTTCTCTCTCTCTTTCCAACTAGGGTTCCTTCCTAGAGTGCTTGTTGTCTCTGCCCCCCCCTCGATCCTTGTCCCCCTTTCTCCCCCTTCCCCTCTGGGGGGTGTGTGGCAACTTTTCCCCCTCGCTTCTCCTCCTTCTGTTTCCCCTTATATGTGACCATGGCAGTGCCGGCGGCTTTGATCCCTCCGACCCAGCTGGTCCCCCCTCAACCCCCGATCTCCACTTCTGCTTCCTCCTCTGGCACCACCACCTCCACCTCCTCGGCGACCTCGTCTCCGGCTCCATCCATCGGACCCCCGGCGTCGTCTGGGCCAACTCTGTTCCGGCCGGAGCCCATTGCCTCTTCTGCTTCTTCAGCGGCGACCACAGTCACCTCTCCTGGTGGCGGCGGCGGCGGCGGCAGCGGAGGCGGCGGTGGCAGCGGCGGCAACGGAGGCGGCGGCGGGAGCAACTGCAACCCCAGCCTGGCGACCGGGAGCAGTGGCGGCGGCGGCGTTAGCGCTGGCGGCGGTGGCGCCTCCAGCACCCCCATCACCGCGAGCACCGGCAGCAGCAGCAGCAGCAGCAGTAGCAGCAGCAGCAGTAGCAGCAGCAGCAGCAGCAGTAGCAGCAGCAGCAGCAGCAGCAGCTGCGGCCCCCTCCCTGGGAAACCCGTGTACTCAACCCCGTCCCCAGTGGAAAACACCCCCCAGAATAATGAGTGCAAAATGGTGGATCTGAGAGGGGCCAAAGTGGCTTCCTTCACGGTGGAGGGCTGCGAGCTGATCTGCCTGCCCCAGGCTTTCGACCTGTTCCTGAAGCACTTGGTGGGGGGCTTGCACACCGTCTACACCAAGCTGAAGCGGTTGGAGATCACGCCGGTGGTGTGCAATGTGGAACAGGTTCGCATCCTGAGGGGACTGGGGGCCATCCAGCCCGGAGTCAACCGCTGCAAACTCATCTCCAGGAAGGACTTCGAGACCCTCTACAATGACTGCACCAACGCCAGGTAAAGAGCGGAGGGGAACCTCCAGTCGCCCTGGTCCTTTCCCACCCTCCAGCTTGCCCTTCCCCTGCTCCTTTCCTGGCGCCGCCCGCTCAGCGCGTCCGCGAGCTGCGCGCCCTGGCGAGCGCGGCCCTCTCCTGCCGGTCCCCGGGGCTAGTCTCCTTCACCCGACCTCCTGTACAAGTTCGCACCGCTCGCGGCCAGTTCTGAGCCGGCCAGGTCTTCCTGCTGCTCCCCAGGGCATTCGGGCTGGGCTGCGGCTGCGCTAGGGATCCAGAGTGGGAAGCAGGAGGAAGGTGCCTTCCCAGGAGTCACAGCCCCTTCTCGGTCTCGCTGGTGACTTGCACCCATTCTGGGCACTACTGCCTGAGTGTGCACTCCTGGGTCCTGGGTTCCTCCGGAAGCCTTTGGGCACCTCTAGGACAGGAGAGAGGTCGTGACCCTAATCCCTTAGGGTTTGAAAGCTAGGGGATGTGTTCTGGAATAGGGGGCTCCTCTAGTTAGAAAAGAGGGTGGGCTGGCAGCTGAGAGCCGCGCTGAGAAGTCAGCAGGGGAGCAGTACCCGGGGCGCTGAGAAGAGCAGGGGTAATCTGGGAGTTCAAGACAGGAGTTCAGTTCCACAGCCCAGAGGGAAGCTTATACATGGAAGGGGTTTGTGTGTGCGCATGTGTTTGTGTGTGTGTGTGTGTGTGTGTGTGTGTGTGTGTGTGTGTGTGTGTGTGTGTGTGTGTGTGTGTGTGAAAAGAAGTATGTTTGCCCCGGGGCAGATGCGAGGGCACAAACACGTTTTGTTCTTTAGGAGGTGATCTGGTGCCCCAGACTCTTGGAAGCTGAATTGGAGAGGTGGGGAAGAAAAGAACAGGACTTGTTTGCCCTCTTTTCAAAGTGCAGTTTACGGGTCTTCTTTCTTTTTTTCCACTTTCTTTTCTGAGTTTAGTAGCTCAGGAAAGGAGCAGGTGTACCTTTTGCCATAGGATGCTCAGGGCTTGAATATTTTTCGCCTAGTCTTCCTTGGTAAAGTGTGCACTCTGTGCACCGAGGTGGCCTTGGGACAGTCTCTGACCCAACCAGTTTTAAGCTAATGAACGCTCTGTGGGGGAGGATCTACCAAGAGGGGGCGGGAGTGGGGCAACTTGTCAGTTTCGGGGTAGAAATGATCCAGCTGTTGGCAGAGGGAAAAGCTCAGAGGTTCTGGGAGGATGAGAGAAGGGACAGTTGGAGATCATAATCAGACACTTGGGAACTGGGCGAAAAGATATTTCTGTTTATATGTGTATATAAGTTTATATACATATATAAAACTTTGGTACCTTTAAAATAAGCTTAATAGTGAGGGGAAGAAAGTGGGGGCTAAGGAAACTGGACAGAAGGGGTGTGAAGGCAATAGTTAAGACCAGAAGGAAATGGAGCCCCCAAGTCACCAGGTCCTTCTTTGAGACTGATCCTCTGTAGGGCCTGGGAAGTATAGGGAAACACTGGAATTCCATCCTGATCTAACTGACCTAGCAAGAAATATTTTTTTCTGTGTTTATTTGATGTACCTGTCTTGACCACTTATTTCAGCTGTGGGGTGTGTGTGTGTGTGTGTGTGTGTGTGTGTGTGTGTGTGTGTGTGTGTTCTGCTTGCGCATACGTGCGCGCACACATGCTTCTGCTGGATGCGGTGGATAGCCAGATGGCAATGGGCACGGGTGGGCATGCTGATCGCTAAATGCCATTTAGTCGGATAACTGTCATCCTTGGTTGTCCACAAGATAACATATTTGTCTAAAACCCGCCGTAAAAACTACCAGAAGCAGCCAGAACATTGCTGTAGAGTTATGCACAGTGCACGGTAAAACTGGAAGTCCGTTCAGACACTTCTGCTGTCACAGTGACTCTGTGACAAATTGAGATGCAGCTTTGGCTTTGCTCTGTACTAACGAAATGCCTGCTCTTCTCCCAATATCCATTGTGTTTCTGGTGCTGGATAATCAAGTCATTTTACGTATGAGGGTACATAGGGGCGTGCACACACACACACACACACACACACACACACCCTGTGAGAAACTCCTTATAGTGCTTTTGTGACCTTATAATACCAAGGCTTTAAATGGTAATTTTAGTCATATAATTGAATAGTCTTAAAGTTAGTTTTTAATAAAAGTTTTCTTTTTACTTTCTTTTCTCCTCTTTCTCCCCTAGTCATTCTTCCTCTTTACATTCTTCTCCCTCCCAGAGGTTCCCAATAGTTCTGTAGTCTTAAGTTGCAAAGACAAAGATCAGTTAAACCCAGCATAATTGTTTATTTCTTTAAAAATATCTCATCGGTACCTTCAATTACATTTCATTTAGCCTTAATATTATGTGATTAAATATTATGTGATTAAATGTTTTGTTCTAAAATCCTACTTCAAGCTATTCTTAGGCAGTAAAAGTGCTCACTGACCATTGAATTTTGATTTTTTTATCAACTAAAAAGCCTGTTTAACTTAAACACATGGAAATCTTACCCCGAGAAGACGTGAATACATATCTATATAGGTTCTCCAAACACTGCCATAGGCCAGGAAAAGGAAGTTGCATTTGAAGTTTCCCTCACCAAAAACATACAATTTGCATGTTAGCACATTACTAGTTTAATGGTAATTATAAGGGTTATGTTTTCATTTCTTTATTTAGAAAGCAATAGCTAGTATTTACTTTGTACTTTGAACTTGAAAACTATTTTTTTTTCCATTTAAATCTGGTTTATGCTTTGGTATTAAGATTTTGTTTTTATTACTTTAGATTAGAGTGACATCTTTCACCCTAGTTTCCTTCTGTTTTGGGTATTTAACAAACCAAGGGAAAGTTTGCTCATTCTATTATTGAAAATATAAAAGTAATAAAATTTCTAGTATATGATTAATTATACAGATAAACATTCTGTGCGGTGTATACAGTGTGTGTCTGATATCAAATTTTAGTATATCAGCTGCTCATAGGATATATATCTAAGGGGGATTCAGCAATATTTAAATTTCAGGGAATTTTAGGATGCTAAAAAGGTGATGCTAAAGGAAAGAAACATTAATAAACTTTCTGAGAGAGACTCAGGAACAGTAGCAAATCTTAAAGTCGATTTAATTTGCTTGGGGCTATTGAATTAGTATGCTATCTATGAAAATTAGAGGAAATGTTGAAGCCATCTGTCATTGCCACTAGGAGAAGAAAAGGCACTGTCACCTTCTAGATAGTAAAACTAAAAATATAGGACTCAAAATATGAAAGAAAATCTAAGGATCTTCGTTTTAAAGTTGTTAAAAGACGAAGTCTGACCTTGATCAGTTTCCTCCAATTATTATTTCAAAACTAAACATTAGTTGTCTGAACTTGGCTGTTGCAGCAGAGGTCAGTTAATTAACTGCTA
Organism: Micromys minutus; assembly: GCF_963924665.1. Taxonomy (NCBI): domain Eukaryota; kingdom Metazoa; phylum Chordata; class Mammalia; order Rodentia; family Muridae; genus Micromys; species Micromys minutus. The sequence continues at coordinate 23,824,190 of NC_137974.1, read as the reverse complement.
ACCATTAAATAACAACAACAAAAAGTCATTATGTCCATGGTCAAGTCGGTTTGTGTCAATCAATTGCTTGTTTGTAGATTTGGATTAGAGTTTGATTTTTCTGTGAATTCGTGGAATGAAAAGTGATTCTTGCATTTGTTATCTGAAATGCTTATTTTCTTAATTATTTGAAGAAGAAGATTTTCTTTCTTTCTTTCTTTCTTTCTTTTCCTAAGACTATGACTTGGCTTCTGTGTAGCCTGAGGTTTCCAAAGTTTTTCACTTAAACAGACTACCTCATTTAGCATTTTACATGTGTACACACACACTCATAAGCAGCACTCTTTTGTCTTTAAAGTAGATGTTACCCATGAACATAAATTGGAAGATATGCCAAGCCTTTTATGTTTCAGGGTTATATCTGAATACAGTTTTACTGTAAGAACTGTAAATTTCCCAGTAATTCTTTGCTTTATTTTTCTTGTTTAGGGTTTTTTAATAAAGATAGAGTGCTGGGGCTCTATTTAACATTTCCCCCCCCCTACTGTTGTCTGCCCCGCATTGAAAAGGGATTTTCAACACAAATACAGATTCACTAACTTCTGACAATCATGAGGCTTGGCACAGAGAAATTCAAGAATTATTTCATTTGAAGAAGAAACTATGTTTTGAAGTGTTTGTGCTGTGGTAGATTAACGATTCCTATAAAAACCAAATGTCTTATTTTATAACATTTCAAAAGAAAGCAACATGATTAGGTGACCAAGCCATAATATGGAAGCTAGTTTGGATTTATAACTTATTTCTTTTTGGTTTACAAATGTTAAAAATTATAGCTAATTACTAATATATTAATGAGGTATGAGACTATCACCTTGCAGTATAAACTATAAGTTTTTGAGTTACGCAGGTAATATTTGTTAAGATGTTCCTTGCAGTTAGTGTCAAACATAATTATTATAAAGACTGTGCATGGTTACAGATTGTTTATCTTTTAGAAAAAAATACATTTAGTAAATGTTATAATGCAATTTTCATAAATAATATTTTTATTTTTAGAGCTTCAAATATTCTATCTATTGATCAGTTTCCTTACACATGCACAGTTTCCTTACACAAAATTTAATAAATTTGATGCAGGTTTTTAAAAATCACCTTTTCATTAATCAATGCTTGCAGGGTATTTTTGGTTGTTCTTGTTGAATCTACTGCATTTCATGGGAGTTGCATGTAAATCAGTGAGACAAATATTAGACACCTCTTTTTTCCTTAGTTACCTCCCCTGCCCCCTGGGATGTGACACCTAATATTGAGTAAAGTCTTGGCAGGCTTTGGGCATAAATCACTCTTTTTTTTGGCGATTTACTACATGTGGTTCGCCAACATACAAAAACATAATATGGTTTATTGTTTCTCATTTGATGTTTGTTTCTGGAATGTAAATAGCATTTGCAAATTAGCTTAATTTGCAACCAAGTAGTTGTCATTTTAAGAAGGAAAGATGATTTGACTATCAATCAGTATTACATTACCTTTTCAAGTTATTTTATTCAGTTGTTTCCTACAATTGTCTTTGTCAATCTAGTAAAATAGTTATTTTAATAGCATTGTATCAGCAACACAAAATACAGCTTTGCAAATTGCACTAGGAAATGGAACTCTCACAGGTTGCAAGGTGTCTCCTTTCGAATCTCTGCATGAAGAAAACAATTTAAAACATGCCTTCTAAGTAGGCACAGGTGAGTTTTCTGGGCTTCATTAAATATTTAATTGTAAGTGTGTTTTGGATTCTTTGTTACATTTTGATTTTGTCTGATTTTATTTTTCAAGGTTATCATTTTTTTCAGGCTGCCAACCCAAAAAAATGTCCTTGGGAACTATGTGCTTTGGAAATGGTAGGAAACATGACATTGATGAGAAGTATCTGAGTGTTTGAATGGCTTTCATTGCAGGTTTCTACATGTTAAATTTAAATTGTTATAAAGACTAGAATGAGGCCATTACTGGCTAGCAAGTATCTGATTCTAATCTGAGGTTGTGGGTTCTAATTGGTCAGTATGAGATATTGTCGCTAAGAATAAATGCTTACATAAGTGCTCCAACTAAAATACTCTAGATAAGTTTTCATATTTTCAGCTTTTGAGACCACACTATCTTTTCTATTGGATTTGTTGTGTTTATTGTTGTTCAAAGTAGGAAATGTTGAATTAAAACACAAAGCACCTAATTGAACTTAAAGTCTAGTGCAGAAGGCTCTGTTATTCAACTAATACATTTACCTCAAGTCTAGCAAATCTTATATGACATTAAAATTTATTTACTTTCCTTTCAGATTTCCCAGAAGTGTTTTAGTCAAAATACTTTTATGATACAATAGCTGATTTCTCAAGAAGTGTCTTTTATTGGCTAACACTTGCTTTTTAAAGCTATGTTGCACAAACAAATGACTGCTGGAATAGTGTCGTCAGTTAAAAAGATATTGTTTCAGAATCCAGAAATATTCAGATTAAGATAATTATAGTTTGTTGTAATAAGCTATTATTAGATTAACATGCTTAAGACACACACACACATTTGTTTGTTTGTTTGTTTATTTCAACTAGTTCTGATGGTTTTCGAAGTGTCTGTCCATTGCTGCTTATCTGTAGGCAGTAAATCATCAAGTACAAGTCCAGTCATATAAGTTAGTACATCAATGAAGTGAATGGTTTCCAGTCAGAGACATTAAAATTCTCTTGGTATACTCTGACGGGTTTCTACATAAGAAAACAACATTCTTAATTTCCCAATTAAGAAATTCATCTTTAGATTTTTCCAGATTGGATGCTGCACTTGTCAATAGATGAAGTCTGTTAAAATTGCAATATTTTGGTAACCTGGTAAAAACAATGACTTAAAGTTGGTCAAATATTTCAAAGCTGTGATTCTTTTGTGTTTTTAATCATATGAGATTTGATTGCAAGTTGTAAAGTACAACTTTTTAAACTGCAATTCTCAATATGTTGCTTAATTGGTCTCAATTTGGAGGGGGGAGTTTTTTTTTGTACTATAGTATTGTAAACTATGCACCCTAGAAAACTGTTGGTGCATATCCAGAAACAAGTGTTGAGAGCAATGAGAATTAGATGGAGAATAGGAATCTTAATGCAGAATTCAGAACTGTCACTGTCCAGATGGATTACAATACCTGGAATGCACCCACACTTCTTAGAAGATGTTAATTGAAATAAGCCAGGCACCAGAGGACAAATGCTACATCAGTTAACTTATGTATGGAATTCTTAAGAGTTGACAGTAGAAAAGCATGTTAGAAGGGTGGTTACCAAGGGCTGAGAGGGATGTTGGTCGAGACTACATAGTTTTAGCTTGATAAGAACAGAAAGTTCAAAAGAATTTTATTTCCTCCTATTTTATATTTGTCTCTGCAGCATGGTTTGTATATGCAAACTATCTGAGGTCTAGGAGATAACTCTGAACACAGTGTATTTGTTTGACCAACACTTCATGTACTATTAAAGCATGACTTTTACAGAGTGAACATTTAAATGTGCAGTAGGATCCAGATTTCATGAGTCACGTGGGATGGTGGATGATATCTTTCCTTAGTAGAAATGAACAAAGTAAATACAAAGAAGGAACAATGCACAAGGTTGAATTGTCTTTGGCTTTGCACAGTATCAAATGCTTCTACATAGCTAAATTGCTTTATCCAGCACAATAGGAAAAGTTGTCTCACTCTTATCAAGGATTATCAAATTATATATCAGGAAATTTGGCCAGTTGGGAGGCAAATATTTAATAGAAACAGCAGCTTCTGGGACAATTACTTCTTAATTCATGTTAAGGAATTCTGGCCATGTATTAACAAAACAGCAATGTTAATATTAATCAAGAAATAATTTATTCACCTGGCATGTAAAATATTTTCTTAAAATCATAAACAATATTCTGAACTTTTACTGGCAACAATTAAGAGTCTGTTCTAACAATAGTATTATTATTTTAAAGACATTCCACTGATGTGCCAATCAGGTAAATGACTTGAAGGTGAAACCTTGGAGTTCATTACAGTCTTGATGGAGTCAGCTGCTACGTTCCATTCTATTCCTGTTTCACTCCATTCTATTCCTGTTTCACATTCACACCTTTAAACTTTGTTTAACCTTATTCTCAGAAGGGATATTTCTTGAGTTAGACATGTGTTAGCCTGACCTTTGAACTTTAAGACAATGACTCAAACCACTTTCTTTTTCATATTGCCAGCCATACATGGTATATGAGGGTAGATCTGCTTGCATGTGCAACAGGTGTAAAAGTTTTATCAATTGTTTAGTGATATCTATAAAGAATATTTTTTCTTTATGTAAATTTTATTCCACTTGATATAAATGTATGAGTGATTTAATAATCTTAATATATTTAGAAGAAAAGCTTTACTTATATGTACATGTGCATACTTTACAACTGTTGGATGTAGGACAGGGGACAATGAGTTACACAAGAATTATCCTCAGTTTGCTTGTTGGGATTCCAAAAAAAATAAAATACATTTGCAAAAAGATTTTGCTTTACACTGATGTTTGCCAAGGAAATGTAACTTAATTTTAGAGTAAAGAATTAGGCATCTGCATTTAAATATTTTAAAGGTCGTTCATATACAAGAGTCTGTCACTATTAGGACAATAACTAAAGTTTAATGAATTTTCTGTTTATTTTTATTGTAACTATAATGTACTTTAAAATCTCTAATCAAAGTGCACCAACGAGAATTATTTGTATGAATAAATATTAAATGATTAGATGCCAAACTTTGGGCATTTCTAAACAGCACTAAATGTGCTCAATGTTGTTCTTACTCCAATTTTTTTTTTTACTTTACTTATCTCCTTTTTAAACTTTAGAATTAGAAATTGCTTATCTTTTAGGATCACTGGCTACATTGTGAGAAAATAATTTCATAACCTGAAGAGAAGTAGCTTCTTTAAAAGCTTTGCCATCAGTGAGCTGCTCAGGAGGAGGTCAATGGGTTGATCTTCGAGTCTTCATAAGGAGATGTACATTCTTGCACCAGACTTCTAATTGTCTTTGAAAACACTTGGTAAAGATCCAGATAAGTTGAAATCAATCACTTTCTCAATAATTCCATGGCACTTGGCAAGTGGTTACATCAGTGCTAAAAGTACGAGGATAGGTATACTTTTTGTAAGGTAGAAAAATGATTTTATATATATAATATGTTTCATATATTATATATATATATAAAATATTAATGTATGTGATATATTTCACCTTCATCTAATGATTGTAGAGTTACAAAGGATACAACCCAAACTTGAACTTAGTACTTTATGCCTATTTTAAAGGAAGTTTATCTTTTTATTTGGTAACTCAAATAGAAGTAAATATCTCTAGCCTTACATCTCACATCACCTGGTGTGCAAAATATGAAGTGGAAAGACAGTAAGTAGTTAACGTGGTTTCAGAATGCTTTATAGCTTGATAGCTCTGAAACTTTATTCTTACCTTCTAAGAACATTGTGACAAGTGAGAGGAATGGTCCAGGATGACGGCATGTCTGATTTGTCATTTCTTTTCTGTCTTTACACCATTGACAGGACATGCAGATTTGAACTTGTAGCCAGGAAGAGAGCTTCCATGCTTCAAATTGCCAAAAGACCCCAAGGGATAGAAACTTGACCCCCTTTTATGCAACCATAGAATTACATTTATACAACTTACCCCATGGGAAAACATTGAAGTGATCCCAACTCAAACCTTAATATTGGAGCCTTCTGGGTCAGATTTGATTTGGGGGTTGAGGGGGGTGTGAAACACCTGTTTGGCTACTATATTAGGAAATCTGATATATTTATGAAATGTAAAATATCATCCATTAGTGATTTTTAATTAATATCAAATAGTATAAAATTTGAAGATGCTTAAGTTTACTCATGTTATTATAGTGTTAGTTAAATAAAATAAAATATCTTTTATATATGCTTCCTAGATTTAAGGAGCTTAAACCCAAATTTATTTAATTACATTATTGATACATTTATACTTAATTTTTCTCTAGTTCTGAACTAAGTTATATAGAAGAAAAATATTATAAAAAGAGTTTTTTCCTTGTTGTAGTCTTTGAACATATAGATTTTCCTTTGAGTATTTTTCAGTTTCCTTAGAATCGCACCTTATGATTTTGCTTTGTTTTGAGTTGAAATGCTCAGTGGAGTTTCCAGAGGACCTAATTTTATCTCCATTAGAAACAACTGATCATGGTCATTAGAGCACGCAGACACTACTTATAATTTAGTTGGCTTTACTTTACAGTGTATGATGGATTCAAGTTGGAAATCTGAAGTTAACAATTTGCTCACAGCAGTGTACATATTTATTGTGTGTGTAATGGTTGTCCTAGTTTCATAAGTACCTAAATATTCTCTTACATATTCAAGTGTATGATTAATATAAATGATTGAAGGGTCAGAATCTCTATGCTTGTGAAACTACTATATTTAATGCCTACAGAGAGATGAAAGAATGTTTATTTTTCAGATAGTTTGACTTACTATTTACTAAAATCTATATACTAAAGCACAGTTTATAAATGGTGTGGCAAAACACAAATGTTGGTACTATTATAATAGTTTAATAATTTCATCATCCAACTTTAGATGTTAAGTTAGCATATTCCTTCTCCAATTTAAATACAGAAGAATGTGAAATAGTATTTGCTTCTTTTACATTTAATATTAATAAAGCCTCTTAGATAAACTGCTACTGGTTATTTTTTGTAATGGATCTCTTTTTTGAATAAAGGGATAGAAACAGAAATTTCTTATACATAATACAAAATATTTATAAAACATTTATGTTATAATAATATAATTTGTATATGTAATCTTCATTAGCATAACTCATATTCACCAAGGAGAAATTATTTATAATGATAAGCATACATTATTTACTTACTTTTGATTGCTATGTAACATAAGACTTACAGAGGAAACTAGCAGCTATTCAGTCTCTCCTTAATGCTTATAATTCAAAAAAGGTTGAAAAGCAAAATGCTAGGGAAAGTTCCCTGAAATCACCTTAATACTCTGTTTATAAAATATTGACATCTGATTGTATATTTTATTTAGTGTGAAAGTTGTCCTTGTCTAGTTGTATGCTTTAAACAGTTATGGAAAGAGGAAGACAGGATAGATTATAAAAGTTTGTTGATGTTACAAATAATCTGTTGGGGGAAAGGCAACCTATTCTAACTTTGGCTGTGGCAGTGATGGAAAGTTTCTATGACTTTTTTTTGTCTTCTCATGACACTCTAAAACTCTATTTCCAATAATGATTGATGGAACCCACACCATGGAATCTGAAAAAAAAAGAGAGCACAGTATACGAGAGAGGAAAAATTTATCTTTCTGGACAATTCTTTAAAAATAGAATAATGTTTATCATTTCCAGGCTTCTACGTGTAATTTAAAATGCATTTTCTCAGACAACAACTAAATTCTATCTCCTTAAATACCCTTATTCTATGAACTATCCTTTTAATAATCCTATTTCTTTTGGGGGGAAAGTTAGTTAAAACTGTAAAGGAGATAGGAACACTTTACCATGAAATCTACCTATAAGCATATGGCCAAGATAAAACAAAAATAAAAAACAAAAACAAACAAACAAGCAGAAAAGAAAACCCCAAACCTCTGTGTTTTAAACTGTGTTTTGGTGGGTTTTCTTAATTTCAAGTGAAAAAATACTACTTCTTTCTATCAAGGTATTTTATTTCAGGTTTAGGAAATAACATTAGTATGATATATTTGATCTTGGGTAAACTTTCTTGCTTTTTCTTTTAGGGACAGGGCTAAAGGAGGGCCCACGACAGGAACGCTGTTTGTTTTTCACAAAAGTTGTTTGTGATTTCAGGTACCCCTGGGAAATCTCTTGATCAGATTCACATCTGTTCCTGTCAAAGTGGGTGCTAAGATACCGGTCACCCAGCAACCATGTCCAAGAGGGAATTGGGCCGATAATAACTTCAAAAAGGAATGACAGATGCTAGATTAGGATGAAAGACAAAACGCATGAAAAATGAGCTTGTTAGAATCAAAAATTTGTTCAAGCACCTTTATGCAAATTAAATGAATATTGAATATTTGCAGGCAGCAATTTCTACTTTTTTTTTCCTTCTGGATTGTAAAGAAAAGAATAGTGTATTTAAACTCACAAATGCCACTTCTTTCTTTGTCGCTAATTAACATACAAAGCAGAATCTCTTTTTAAAAAATCAGATTAGCCACCTGGGTTCTTCTGCCTCCACAGAGAATGTGAGGACTCTCTCCTTATGACAGTGACACTTTCAAGACGACTTAGCTTATCTCGTTTATTTTTTTTTCCTTCCTGATAAACAGTCTCATTCGAGTTACAGTTGTTTTAGAAGAATGTAAATCCCTTTCTTGAGAAAGCATTTCAGAAGTAACCTTACCCTGTTGTCCTGGAAATTGCTTAATGTACATTAATAAAAGATCACAGGAGATGAGTTCACACCAAAAGTACAGGCTTCTCATTGACTGGTTAAATAGCAATCCCTCTAAGTAAAGGAGAGAGGAATGCTGGACGGGAAAGTGAGCAGGAGATCTCTTCACAATTTAGGATGCTCTTTGATACATTACAGTTTTTCTGTCGAGCTGTTCACATACTAATCAGACTTCGGAAAAGCCTGATAGGACGCAGTGATTGAGAGTGGTTCCCGAGTCTTGGTTTAGCGATGTCTAATGTGGTCACGTAGAGAAATTGATTTTCTTCAGAAATTAATTAATTTTTCATATCGCCTTAAGCTGCAGTTAAAAAGAGTGCATACTTGTCTGTTTTTTCCAGAAATATTGCCTAATCATATTAATACCATTGCCCCAAGGATGAAAAGATAATTGTACAAATGCATTTGGAAATATGTATCACTGAGTATTTATGATTAAATTATGCAAATGACCCAGCTCTCATCCTTTCCAGACCCAGATTGTCTAATTAGGATTGATATGCTGAATAGATGTTCCAGAATTTGAATACAAGCATGTCCAAGGAGCAGAAAATTGGAAATGACAAGGCTGAAATCCAAAGAAAAGTGTCTTTCCTTTCTATACTTCGTTAATGTGCTGTTAGCAGTTGAGGGCTTTTTTCTCCCTTTAGCTATTTTGAGGTTCCCATGCACTTATTAGAAACAAATATGGAAAATGAACTGAACTTTGGCAATTGGTATTTTGTTTCAACTTGGCACTTATTTCAAAATAGTAATGTCTCGGTCATTCTAAGGGAACATTTATCCTTGAGACACTTTTACCTAGTGTCCTTTGAGCTGGCAATGTTGTTTAAAGTCAGTTCTCCAAACTTGAGCAGTATGAGAGTGAAATATTGTCTAAGGATAAACTTTCTGAAGCCATCCTTCATTAATACCTTCACACAGTCACCCATCCATCCACATACTTAATCTTGTAGTTGAAGATAACCGTTTAAGAACAGTTCTGATTAAGGATAAAACACAGCACTTTAAATGTAACAATATTTGAATTTGAAGCCCTCAGCAGGCTTTCTCCCTCACTGATTACACTCATTCATCTTAGATGGAGGGGTGGTAGTGAGCAGCTAGGACATGACTGAACTGTCAGGACTCCAGCCTTTGTTAAGCAGCGGGTAGTCAGTGCCTCTGAACTCGCTGGCTCCTGCTCCCCATCTGCAGGATGATGGATTGCAGTGTTTAATACATTTCAGCTTTTGTCTGTCATAGTGTAGACAGACAGTACTATCAGTGATTTCAATAGTGATTAGGGAACCATTTCAAACTACTCCTATTGGCCAGACAGCTTCCAGGAATGTCTGATGAAACATCCTCATTGGCACGCTCACCATGTAACTGTGAAGTCTATGTGGAGATTATACATCGACAGTTTATACCATTGCAGAAGCCCAGTGAAAATTCCTGGACGATATTCCATTTTATAATCAAGTTATGTATGGCAATATTGAGTCTATTCACAGTAACTAGTGTAATGCTGAAGGTGACTATGTATCCCCTATTTAATGACAGCATGGATACAAGCATTCTGTAGGCTGTGATGTCAGATGTTGCTATGATCATCACTACAGACCCATCATCTAACTTGGATGAGAGAATGCAAGAATTTTGTTAAAGCAATAAGATATAAGCTGGGATGTGCTATGCTACTATTTGCTGAGTTGTGCATTCTTTGAAGTTCACAACTCCAGAGGACGAATACATTTCGACAACCAGGAATTTACTCTGAAACTACTCCATAGTCTCCCCGGGGTTTTCTCATTCTATTTCTAGAACTGGCATTAAGAAAAGAAGTATCCAAAAGAAAAGATTCAGTGACGTTATTCGTAACATGGGAAAAGTTTTAATTTATGAATGGGGCTAAATAACTCAAAGTGGTAAATAGTACATCATCTGCCAATTATAATATAATATGACCAGTGTAATGTAAATCATGTGAATGTAAATCAGTAAGTATTTCTGGGTGTGGGTATATGGCTGCAAACATAGTCACAGACGTAGCACAGCATGAATGTGTGCTCATACAAACATTTTTACTGAGCCATACACACCCTACTCACCCATACTATCCTAGCCAACTCCATGCTTTATTAATGGACACAGCAGTTAACTTTGGACCTTTTGACATGCTAGTAATGGTAATAGGAACAGTGACCCTGTATCTCCTGCATCATGAATTCAGAAGTGTAGTTTTCAAATCACCACCTTCTTTTGTCTTGTTTTACATTAATAAAACCATGTTCACCTGAAGAGTTGAACATATTCTTACATATCCTAAGGGAGTCATTTGTTAGGATAAACCAAATGTAATGACCACACATTATATTTTCATATAGAAATGAACATAACTGGGTTTAAGAAAATCTGAATTTTTTTAAGTCAAAGCTTTTTAGGACTTCATATAGCATGTAGTGAACTAATGTACTCCAATGAAGAGGCTGTGTCTCCTGCTATGAGGTACGGAATGTTTACCAAGTCAGTGAATAGTACATGCAACTTAAGCATGGCACTATGTTTCTAATCTACACTGTAGCACCAGACTGCATGAGAAAGCCAGGATACTGAAGGACAGTTCAGCTCAATGTAGAGTGGTTCGTGCGATGTTCAGGTTTGATTGTGCTTTTCACCTACTAATTATTTCACTACGACCATTAAGGTGGCAGGTGATGATCAGTAAAGACTAAGAATGCTAGGGAACTGCGGGGAACATGTCTGAGCAATGAGAAAAGAGGATTGATGCTATAAAAAGAGTTGTAGTCTCTTTCTGGAGAGCTTGTCCCTAGAGGAAAATGATTCTTTCTCTCAATATCTATTGATTGCATATACCTGTTTATCTAGGGCTTAGACCAGGTGGAATTTCCCCTATTCACATTTCCAAGTAACCTTGGGAACAAGAACCCATGAGCAATGCTAAATGAACTTAGTAGGTTGTAGGTACATGTGTACACACATGTAGGCTGTCAGCCCTGTTATTTATATTGTTAGTCTTGTGTTGAGTTAAGCCCCATAATTACAAAATAATGCAGCCTATTTGTCCTTGTTGGATGAATAGATGAATAAATTTGTGCTAGAAATCAAATGCATGCGTTTTTCAAGAGGCTAAATGAATATGTGTGCTGTCTAGAAGAGTTGCCCAGGGAAGTAGGATAGAACCCCTTTAATTCATTGCATCATTTTTTAGCTATGTCACTATTCACTAGTGCCTGTGCCTGCACGGCAGTTGTAGTCTTGATACCTAACCATGACTCCTTGGTAGATTCATAAATTGGGGGAGATGCATGTCAGGCCGCAAGTCCAAGTTCTTATTTCTCAGTAGCTTCCTGTAATGATCCTACCTCTAATGAGATAAATTACTACTGCTAAAAAAAAAAAAAAAGAAAGAAAGAAAGAAAGAAAAGAAAGGAGAAAAAGGAGTTTTGGCCATCTTAGCTAATAAATCACATTGACTGCCTGACTGATCAGATCAATTGTGCATAAATCAGTGCCTTAAAGTGTCTTAAAATAAGATTTTACTGGGACCAATTGATGCTCTAGATTCCGTAAAGGCATGGTCTCCTGCCCATAACACACTGAGCATGAGCCTGGAATCCTGACACCGCATTATGCTGTCATAATTGAAATAAAGGTTGTCAAATGACAGGGGTGTGGCTTCGAAGTGTAGTTGTCATTGTCATTGGGTCTATTTCTGTCCTATTTGTTTCAGCCCTTACTACTTAGGTTAATTATTTCCTTCTTTTTTAGTAGTAGGGTTTAAACCTAGGACCTCGTGCACTCCAAGAAGGCATTCTATTACTAATCTACCTTGCAATCACTTCTTTTTTTCTTTATGTTTGGAACTCACTAGATTGCTACAACAGGACTTGAGCATATTCTGTAGCTCGGACAGCCCACACCCCAGACTTTTGATGCTTCTGTCTGTATTTGGAATCACAACACACCTGTCACATCAGGCCTTGTCCTTAGTAGATGTTGTTGTATGTAAAAGCAGCTTTCAAAGCCTGAGCAACAAAAATCAGTCTTTGGAATAATTTTTAGAAAGTGTCATACTGCTATGAATATTTAGAAGGGGAGATGCCATTAATACCCACCAAAATATTTCATTATCACAATAGCTATGAGTATGTGACTTACTTATCTGTAGGCATCTTGGGGTCTTGAGACAGAGTCAGGACACTTGATTTCCTAATATCTGTATATCAGCATATTTAAAGCCCAAGACTCAAATGTACTGTGGGGATAATAGCAGTAGTTTTGTACTTAACAAAGAAAGTTGTGAGGAGAGGATGGACTGATGGTTGCCCCAAAGCAAACTTTCTCTTAAATTCCCATTTAAAACATTAGAATTTCTTTACCAGTTTAAATCATAAAGAAAAATGATTTTGCCACATTGTGAATTTATTTTTAACAAAATTCCAAGTAAATTAGCAAAGTTTATGAAATTGAATTTTTATAACCATACGTTATCTACTAAATTTCTGTTAGTATGTACAACCAAAGATATATTTTAAATGATAGATTAAAAAGTTTAATACTTTGAGGCACAAGGAAAGAGAAAATATGCTTTGTTATAGCACACGTGTAGGAGGAGATTAGGCTCAATACTTTTGGTAAACTGTCATGTGACTTCTGTGCATGCAGAAGTGTCTACACCAGTTTAAATGAGGCATCACTGAATCATGGATTTCATTTAAAGTTGACCACAGCTTTCTATGATGACTAAATGTCCAAAATCTTCCTAAGAAAAAGGCATAATTTATAGTTATTCCTTATCAAAGATCCAATAGATCTAAAATAGTGATTTGTGTTAGTCTCAATATTTTATGGGTATGGCAAAATGTTCCTTCTTTTAATATGCTATTCTGACTTTAAAAATTTATACCATAGTCTTTTATTAATTACACAATGCACATCATTTTTTCCTGTTAGACCGTGGAACTTAGCAGATTGCTGAAATTGGATCTGGAAGATTTTCTTCTTGACATTTGTCTACAAAAGTTACTGTGTAAAACTTACCAGAGGAGAGGAAATAGAGAAAAGCAGGTGTTTCTTGTTTTTGTTTTTGTTGCGTTATCCTTGATGTACATAGAATTTGGAAATACAGTTTATAAAATACAGTTAGAAGTTTAGTTGCCATTGTCAATGGGTCTTTTTCTTTTTTCACAAAATATAAAAAGGCAGCTGACTTTCTCACTGAATTTTTGTTTTCATTTTTGAACAACATAAACACACTCCAGTTTAGAGTGTTTACCATACTCTAGTGGTAATTTAGGCACCAGTATCGAAACTTTGTTATGTATATAGGCACATAGAAATTTATAGAATTTTAACTAGAAATTTTTGCTTGATCTTGATTTTTATCTATCATATTAATTTTGAAATATGAAATCATGATTCTTAACTTACACAAAATTTAACTATGTGATCATACCATATGTGTGTATGTGTATACACCTATATGCACATATATATTTAGATAATTACATGTTATTATCCTTGTGAGTATTATGAACTAGATGTCATAGTGTTTTAGATATCTACTTTTACTTCCTGTGATATCTTTAGGAATTATATTTGATCTGAATTTAAAAATAAGAGCTGTTAGTTAAGCTGCTTAGGAGTGTAAGGAATTCTGAAGCTGTCATTCTGGGGTATCTAATGTTACCTTCAGGTGTCTGCACACACCCAAACTCATGCATACGCATCCGTTCACATGCACATCCGCATACTTTAAAACATTATTGCAGCATTGATTTATGACTACCTTGTACATTAGATGGTTAAGGCAGGAAGGTACCATGCAGAAATGATTGGATCACTCCTCCTTCTTGTGATTTCCTGACAGATGTTAGTTCATTGTCTTGTGTCTGTTTCTGAATTCTATTTACTTACTTTGTTCAGAATGAAGCAATGTTGCTACTGGATATGGAAACTTTCAGGGATTGAAAACCACTCATCTGGGCATAAAATTGGAATTGACATTAATTCTGTTGTAAGTAGGGTCTGTAGATTCAGCCAGTGTCTGTGGTGGCCTCTCTTTTCCTTTATGGGCTGTTCTTCAGATTCATCTCTATCATTCCGTGTCACTCACCATCTGGATCTGCTTTCCGTCCTACTGGTTCGGCACTTTGTTGATGACTTTATTTCCCAGTCAAAAAGCACTTGCTATCCAGGCATCCTTATATTCCATAGGAAGTACAGGCCTGTCATATTGTTAAAGTTTTTTGGATTTGCAACTTCCTTGGTTGGATTAGTTCTTCGATGTGCTCACCCTTGGGAAGTGTGAGAAATCGTGCTCATTGCATTGGGTAATTATGCAGGAAAAAAATGACATTATTGCTGTTCTGTGAGATCTCTTTGTAAGGTAAGAAGTAAGTTGTGATTTTTTTTTTTTATTTAATGCTTAGTGTCTTACTAAAGTATTGAATAATAAGAGAACACTCATGTTTGGCCCTCTCCATTAATTAAGGAATAAAAGTTTTTATTTATTTATTTATTTTTTACTAAATCAAGGAGAAGTGATTTCGGGTATAGTGTTTCTATGTAATATTAAGCAGTGAGTCATATTGTTATTAAATTTTATTCACTTGTATTTTTGGGAGTTTTAAAAGTAGATTGGTTGGTCTCAAACCCAAAGTTCCATTTCGTCTTCTTGATAGTAGCTTTGGGAATTGCGAAAAATAATAATGAAGAGGTATTCAACAATTTTAACAAATTTCAGCCTGTTTATCATCTAATTAACTGGTGTGCATCGGTTGCTTACTCTTCTATCACTGTTCCTATCCCTCCTATGACTTGTGTGTTGATTATTCAGGGTTCTATTACTATTTACTTTTAACCTTACTTTATTTTAATCTAGTGATACTTGATGTCACGAAGTCAATTCTTGGAATCCTCATGAATGTGTGCCCTAAAATGGTAATTTGAAACATATAAGAATCACTTAGTTTTAAATTCTATTAGTGTATTCCCGTGAAAGTCACATTTTTTTTTTTTTTAGTTCTTTCTTGGTAACAGTTCATTGGTAAAGATTCAGGTGCGCGTGCTTTTGTATAAGGATGTGAAGAAGGAAGCTGTATTTACTGTGGAGGCTTCTGTCTTAATAGACTGTCTCTCCTCTTCTCCTAAATTAGATTCTTCACATTTATAACTCCTCTAGGTCAAGTATCACAATGCTTTGCAAGTGGTATTCTTATTTAAAAGTATGTAAGGTATAAATCCACCCAATTTAAACAATAGAAAAACACCTGCATATAACTTTACTGTATCTATGTCTTTCCAAAGACTTCTGATAGAATACATGAAGCTTTGTCACTTGGCTCAGTATGTTGACAGAAAGTGTGTTTCCCCTGGGCTTTGGGATCTACCACATTGGATAGAGCACTTGTACATGTTTGATAAGCAGGGCATTTTTTTTTGAAGAATTGCAAAGTTTCCTACAAAATTACAGATTTTTAACTTGAATTTTGATTATTTAAAAAATCAAATGGATCCCTAAAAATATCATCATGATACTTTAAATAATCTCACATAATGTACCCCAACAAAAGAAGAGAAATAAACATTTTATAATGTCCTTATTCAAATGTTTAAAAACGAAAATTTCTTGTCCAGAACATAAGAAAATTTATTGAAAATCAAATTTCCTTTACACAGACTCTATCTATCCTACAATCAGTCACCTTGATGCTCACCAAATAGATCTCTAGATTTAATATGACTTTCAGCTCTCTGCCAAATTTGCTCTATTGAGAAATCATTTAATATTTTAAGGCTCAATGTTGAGAAGTCGATATTTAAGTTTTACTGTTTTTTTCCTCTTCTACTATATACATTACCTTTCCATACATTATTCTCCTCCACCCCAGACCTCCGTGGGCATTTGAGACAGAATCTATGTGACCCAGGTTGTCCTCACAGTCACAAACCTGTGATCCTTCCATGTCATACTCTTCCATGTTGGCTCAGAGTTGTGCTCCATTGTCCCTCACTTTTATTTCTAACTCTACTCAGGATCACATCTTCATTTTACCCTTCGCTGCATCACTATCCTTTTCAACAGTTTTCTGTGGAGTCTTCCTCCTGGAATTTGTAATATTATTTCTGCCGATATTTGTTTATGTGCAATGTCACAAACAGCCGTGCTTGCTTAAGTGAGAGAATGGGCGTTCCATAAAGAACACACTCAAGGCTGGCAGCTGTAACGAAATTTAATTTTCACCTATATTTCACAGTTTATTCCTGGTGTGAAATGTTTCTGTTCAAGCTTCATTCCAGGGGACTAAGAAAAATGGGCATTATTAGTTTTTAACAAAGAGGTTAATCTTTGGAGTTATGTGGGAGAAAAAAAAATTATCTCTTTGTTTTCTAACAAGGTACTTACTTGTCATAGTTCTATTTTATGTGGCTGTGTGGCATGTCTGAAGGTTAGATTCCTGAGTAAATGCTGTGTTGTCTGAGAGCCTGGGAGAATAGTTTATGCTAGGTTAAAAAAGCAGGCTTAGAAGAAGAGATATCAAATGATATTTGTTAGTCTTTTCCGATAAACTTACATAGTAAGCTCCAACAGCTTCAAACATACACATGACTCAGTTTCAAACCAATTACATAAGTTTAAAGACCAATCACCATTCATTTAATCAATAGTGATTTCTTGACATCTACAAAGAATTTTGAGTTTCAGAAAACATAGCAACCAGGAAAAAAAGTCCTCCTTACTTTTCTAAAATAGATTCTTTATTATTATTATTATTATTATTATTATTATTATTATTATTATTATTTGTTGGATATTCTCTGTATTTACATTTCAGATGCTATCTTCTTTCCCCCAATCCCATTTCCCCTTCCTCTCCCCTTACTTCCATGAAGGTGCTCCCTCTCCTGACCATCCTCACCCACCTCACCACCTTGGCATTCCCCTACACTGGGAAAATGCACGTTCAATGGACCAAAGTCCTCTCCTCCCATTGATGTCAGCAAATGCTGTCCTCTGTTGCATATGCACCTGGGGCCATTGGTCTCTCCATGTGTGCTCATTCGTTGGTGTTTCTAACTTAGATTCTTACAAGAAACAAGTAAAGACTTACAGTATATTCTTTAGGAGTGTATTATGTGTTCGTGTGTGTGTGTGTCTGTGTGTGTGTGTGTGTGTGTGTCTGTGTGTGTGTGTGTGTGTGTGTGTGTGTGTGGGTGTGTGTGTGTGTGTATGAATAATCCCATGGGCTTAGAAAACCATAGACTCTGAAAATAAAGATATAGACTTGTATCATTGCATAAATGCATGATCTTCTTCAACTTTATATGTGTCCTTTTTCTTTTGGAAGAAGTGATAAACTACTCCTTTGGTTCTGTAAGTCATATTTCTTCTGAAAATACAAGTTTAAAGAGTAAATGATAAAAAATTTAAATTAAAATGTACCTCCTTTGACAGTATATGGCCATTAGAAATCACAGTGTTCCTTTTTTATTCTCTACTACTTTGTATCAGTCTCATTTTATTTTATTTTATTTTTTTCTGATTTGGTTTACTTTTCATTTTACCTTTAGCATTAGCAAAAAATAGATGTGAGTTAAGAAGTTGAAATTTTTTCAAACAAAAACCAAAAGTAAACCACATGTAACCTGCAAAAATGTGGCATGATAGAAGAAGATAAAATACGTTTTATTACAATATCTGGATTGGTCAGGTTGGAGATTAGAGTAGATCTGTTTATGTAGTTTTAGACATCAGGCTGGGCATGCGAAGCCCTGCCATTGGAAACAGACCTATAAGGCACAGTTAGTGAATTTAAAAGCTATATTGAAATAACAATAAATCCTCATGATTCCTCTTCTCTTGGAGGATTTTTAATTGGAGAACAGTCACGACTGTATTTGGGGTTTTGGCTATGTAACACTGTGAATGTGTGTGAGTTGACCTGGACACATTTTAAACCAGAGACTATCAGATTATTCCTGATCTAGGTGAAGGAGTGTCTTATACAAAGCAGTTGTGGATGCAAAGAAAGATGCAAAGGAGAATGGAGTCAAAATATGCTGCAAGTTATAGAAGACTGCTCGAGTGAGCTGGTTAAGAGTGAGTTAGAGTAGGCGAGCTCCGTTCTCGAGTTTCAGGTGAGACCATTGAAACTCTGAGGTGTTCATTATGGCCACAGAATAATGAATGTGGCTCTGGGATAACTTCAAAATTATCTATAAATCAAGAAAAATGTAGCTTTAATACTTCTGTGCTAAAGACTGATGTTGTTCCCATCTTCTGGCAAAAACAGTATTAAAATCTCACTTTTCCTAAAAGGTATTTTTCTAATTTTCAGAAGCCAAGTATTATTTTCTGTTACAAATTGTGTAAAGTTAAATGGAAGTCAAATAGAAAGTTCTGCAAAGAACATGTCTTCCTTTGTTGCTGAGTAATGATTGGGCTCTCGGAAACACCTTTGCTGTTTTTGGCTACAATCATGGGATAATGACTAGTGACAAAGGATGAAAATACTCTATTCCAGAATCTGAAAGAGCAAATGGCATTGTTCTGCTAAGAGAATACCACGGTGATTTAACTAAGTGTAAAAGCTAATGCTAACTATGGAGATAGATACCTCAAGCACCAAAGTGCACTCAGTCTGCACGGTGTACTTACAAACTAACACTGCCCAATTTCGTTCAGTGTCAGTGGATATGCAAACATAAAGGATATGCCATTTTTGGTAATTAGAAATAACTAGGAAGAGCATGTGAACTCATAACCATGAACATGTGACAAGGCATGAGCATATGAAAGCCAAAGCCAACCTGCTCACTTCTTCAGTAAGACACAAAGAGGAGAAAGATAGGTCCAGAGCTCCACAGTTCCTTTCCTAAGGCCTACATCCAGTAACCTAGTTTTCTACCTTTAGACCCAACTTCACTGGGTCCTGACTTTCGCTACCATAACAGTGTCACTCATGGGACCTAACTTTTGACACATCTTCTCAAATACTAGCAATAAGTCTGCCTTGTATGTACTTTTTTTTTTTTTTTGTTTCTGTCACACTGTTCATTAAGTAATTCAGTACAATGATGACAGTGTGCTTCAGGTGAAACCATTGTATTCCCTTGTAATGAACAACGTCTTAGGCTTCTTCTCATATGGCCATACTGCCTGCCGTGTCCTCACTTTCTTAGCTTATTGATGAGAGAGCACAAACAGTCTTTATTCTCACTATACTTAAGTTGTCTATACTTTCTTCCTACCCCAGGGGAGACCAAGATCTAGAATTAATAATTACACCAATTTTCAACCCAACTTTTAAAATCACATTTTGACCTTTCATCTAGTCAACTTGTAACTGAATAATTAATATTGTTTTAAACATGTTTAAATGTTAAAATACATTTGGATATTTCAAAAATTCTATAATCTAATATATAATCTAATAGTAATGTCACAGTAGACTTGTTGACAAACACTCAAAAGAACAAATGTTTTTGCTTATTACTATATGTACAATATAATGTGATTCAGCGTATAGAGATGCAATAATTTAAATAAGACAATATATTTTGTAAATATTGATACCAAATATTACTAGATATTCATATATGTTTATTTGGACCTTAATCTTTTCTCATTTAAAATTATTATTATGTTTCATTTCTACAACAAGGAGAAGACCTTGGGCTGTGTTTTTGTGTGTATAAATTAACAAAAGCTATATTTTACTTACATAATTCATATTTTTATGTGTCTAATATGAGATGGCTATGTATCTTGGATATTCTAGTAAGTATTATATGCAAAACTCAGCATTCATAGGCAATATTTTAGCACTCATGGGTGTGTAAGAATTGACAATAAATACACCATTAATAAATTAGAGAAGTATATGGATTTCAGCAGGAATAATAGAACAGAACTTAGTAAGGGAGGCCTATGGTTAGAAGAGTGCAAGAATTGAAATTTTAAAGACAGTAATCTGCATAAAAACTATCTTCTTGATAAACATTGTTAGCAATGCTTATTTCTCTTTGCATTTCCTCTGGTTTTGCATCTCAGGTTAGAAGAAGAAAGGTAGGAAATGTGGCAGTCATAGAATAGCACCTTTCCTTATAGACAAACAAGAAAGATTGAAGTTTTCTTTTTCTACTGGATGAGAGCAAACTCTGCTGCACAGGACAGTTGACCCTGCCAGCTTTAGTTTACTCATCTTTTTATTTGAGAACATTTTTATCAAATCATATACATTAAGAACTCAGCACAGTTAAAGACTTAATAAATAGTCATAAGTATAGCTATTTACTTTTTTGTTCCCCAAACCAATATCTTTTTAAAACCTATCACATGCTCTTCATATAGGGAAGCTGATAGCATTCTGTAATGATATGTTGTTTTTCTACAAGGTCAAAAGAATATCTTGAAATCCTTTAAAAAAAGAAACAATGTGACTCTTACTCAACAATTTCTCTAGATATAAATTTCCCAATCTATGCAGTGGGTCCTGCCGTGATAAAGCTAATATTAAAGAGTATGAGATAATTTTTACTTAGAGAAGGATATGAGAAGACAAAACCAACTACCCTTTTTGAAGGCAGTCAGAAGAACAACAATTTTAACCTTGTTTTAACTTTCATTTCAATAACAACTACAGTATTTCTTTATGAATAGCATTAGTCTAAATTGATTAAACCCATGTTAATTCAATCTTTTATACATCATCTTTTCTCCCATTTACTTCTTTTGAGTTCACTTGCTCAGTTTCTTGCTTTTTCACATACCCCAGTAAACAAGGCTTTATGTCTCTTGGCAGGCTCTGGTTAACTTATTCATGAAGCATACGGGGCGATTTCTTTCTTTAATAGACTAGTAGTTACTGTTTTCAAACAGCTTCCTCCAGTCTATTTTGGTTTTATTTTGAAGACATGAGCAAACATGCTCAAAGTTTTTGCCAGTTTTCAGCAGTACACATGGTGAAGGGATAATGAATTTTGGTAGGGAGTCAGGAAGAAATGGGGGAAATGTTGGCAAGCATTTGTCTCCTTTTCTTTGTTTGCCAAATTCCTGGGCTGGTCCTTGAGTCTAAATTCTTCTCCCTGTGCATGGAGAGCCATTGACAGAAAGGCAGGCAGGAAAGAGGGTAGGAAGAAATCAGTGGTACCTGAGGTTTTAGTTTCTAACACATAGCCTGATATCTATTTAGTTTTCCCAAATTAACTGGTCCTCTGATTCTGTACGTGCAAGTACATGCAGTGCTTCAGGTTATTACAAACGTATTATTCCCACCATCACTATTAGAAACAAAAGTGGTTGCAACATGACAGACCATATTAGGTTTAGTAGAACATGAAAAAACTCCCCTGTCATAGGAACACGAAGATAGATACAGCTTTTTACAAAATGAGAGAAAGGGTCAACCGTAGGCTCGGGTGGAAGGTGAGGACTGGGAATAGAAGCAGTAAAGTGTGGAATTTCTTCAGTGCTGACTTCATTCTTGGGACTACTTTGTTTTATATAGATCGTGATCCTACAAACGATGTCCCATAATAGCAGTTCAGAGATGCTCAGGGGCACAATAGCTCTAGATAGTAGAGATTAGGTAGATATCCCGGGTCTTTGAGGCTGGTCTATTTCACAGGCTTGTTATATGAGCACCCCTGTCTTATCCATTTTGCCTCTAATCACATTTTTCATTTCATGTGTGTGCCTCACTTATAACCCTGATTTTATGTCATAACAGTTGCTGAATCAGCACCCTTCTCTTTCCAGTCCTCAATTTTAAACAGCCTCATTATGAAGAATATAGCACTTAAAAAACATGGCACAAATGTGTATTACTGCAACACAAGATAAAAGAAATTATTGAAAAATGCACATAGTGCTGAAGTAACTTTATCCTAAGGGACATTTCACTATCTTAATTGATTTTTTTTTTTTTTTAGTTCCATTTTATTAAGTGTTCTTGGAGGAGGAAAATGGCAAGTTACCTCCTAAAAATAAGGAAACACTTGACTTAATTTTAATGCTACTTTGAGTTCCTCCCACCACCATGGTAAAGTCAACCAGTTTAAAACAGTTTGTAATGAAAAACAAAAACAATCAGAAACATTTAGTTCTAACTTGGCTAAAATCAATTTTTTCTTTTAAAATATATCATTTGCTAATAGGAAGAATAAACATAATGTTTTCTTTTTTATGGAAGCAGTTCAAAAGCAACACAGAGATTGCAACTTAGTGTCTTAGATACATTTACTATGCAGGTGTGTTCTTGTTTTAGCTTCATAAATCCACTCCTACATAAAACATTGTAGTCCACTTATGTTGTCAGTTGAAGGCTCCCTCTGCCCAAGTCACAATAGTTTAGTTGGTTAAGTTGTCATGAATCTGAAAGACCTAAAGGTTTATAAAGCCATTTTATAGCTCAGCCAAAAAACTGAGAACAGCACTGATCTGTGATTGTTAAGTTCAACTATCCCCACTTTCGTCTAAACCACAGATGTCAAAAAGTAGATATATTACCAAATGGATTTACAAACCTCAGCTTTAGTCTTATCAGTGCCCTTTACTATAACTCAAACTATGCTCCGTGTTACTAGGCAGAAGTCGTGTTCATGAGATTATTAAATAAAATTCAGGTTATTATTTCTACTCAGACATAGAAAATAAACATTGGGTCTTTGTTTTCCAAACATTGGAAGATAAAGTAATATCTCTAAAACTTGGAGTGTACAATTAATGTACCTCACTAAATAGTCCAGCCCTGTGTTTTGTTGAAAGTGACCTTTGTCAGCAAGTCTGGTGTACAGATACCACTTAGGGCCAGTCTTCCAATATTCCTGACCCAAGGATTATAGATGAATCTGGTGCTCTGAGGTCATTTCCACCCCGTCCACTTTTTTATAAAAATAAATATTTTCCTTTTTTGTATCTCTCAAAACAATTTTTTTCATACAGATTTAAGAACTTTCTGAAGGGGATATGGACAATCTTTTGTCTTATTTCAAAAGCCACACGTTTTTATTTTTGTTTTGTTTTATTTTTAAGAAAGGAAAGTAAAGAAGAAAGAGGGAGGGAGGGATGGAAGGAGGAAGAGAGAGAGAGAAGAAACAAGGAATGAAACAGGGAAGGAAGAAAGAAAGGAAGGAAGGAAGGGAGGGAGAGAGGGAGGGAATCAGGTTGTTTTCCTTAATTAGCTTCTTCCTCTAAAGAAAGGGAAAACACATGGTGCCTTTTTAGAATTAGAAGGAGATATATTAGCATCAACAAAAAAATTTTCAGTGTTGTTCATTGAACTTAAAGAATACTATTGAAATGAGAGTAAACAAACTGATAGACATGATCCCACCAACCAGAACAGATGGAATACTGTGTGCTCTCAACCGTTTTATGTTTCTAGTAGCATAAGGGGTCTTAGTTTGAGACCTTAAATAGATTAAGGCCAAGCATTTGATATTATATTATAACAAGAAAAAATGATCTAATGTTCACTCTGTGGTCAAGTTGAGTTTTAAGGTTCATTTTCTCTTTGTTAAAAATTGAACATACTTTACACATTTATAGACTTTTTGGCAAAACTATACAAATTGAAATTTTTATATCAAATTAGTATCTAAACATCCTACAGATCTATTTATACCGATGGAACAACTAAATCTGTGTTCTCTTTGAGTCCCAGGCATTTCCACTAACATTGACTTTAGACAATATTTAACGTGTTGTAGTCAAATTATTACTTTATCGGTAACAACAATATCCACATTTTAATAATGAATTGTTGACTTATTCTTCGTATTCAAAAGCAGTGCTAATCATTTAGAGAAAATAAGCTTCCATTTTATTACTAAGAGATCAACTTCATTTATTCCTATTTACTTGTCTTCTCTTTGTCAGGATATAGAGTGAGAAATTGTAGAGAGATCCTTTACTGTCTAAACACCCAGCACACAAATGCTTCTCAATAGAAATAACACACAAAATGTGTTCAAAGACAATACAGAGCCTGAGAAATTCTTGTGTGCTGACAGCTCTCCAACGGTGTTATCACAGCAGGGAGACATCAGTTGAAGAAACAGATAGTGACCTCAGAAAAAGTCTGGTCAGCGGTGTGGACAGGGTTTCACAAGATTATAAATCACCCCAGGGTCGCTCTGTTCCCACCATAAAGAGAGCATGGTCATTTTATTGTAATCTAATAAGAGACAGGAGCAAAGGACAGCTCCAGTGTGTGTTTGAAAAAAAAAAATCTTGATTACAGTTTCAAGACTATACAGTTTCTTTGCTATTGAAGTGTAGATTATAGGGGTTAAGGCCCTGTTAGGATTGGATTACCTTTTATAGCTGAATGTTATCCCCTGGTTCATGAATCAGAAAGTACTTAAATTAAACCGAACATTTGGGAGCAATCTCAGGATGTGGCTGGGTGGTAGAAAATTAATCATTATTTGGTGGTAGATTATTAAACTGTTCATGTGAAGGGGGTCTCTCACAGAATCAGTAAATTAACTTTGTGTGAGGTATACATCAACAATGTGGGGCACCTTCTATGTAGCATTTTATGTTAGAATTCCTTTCAGCAGGACTGATTCGGTGATAGAAAACACACATTTATATAAAGTGCAGGCAAGAAGTAATAATAATTCTGTACCGAGGAACTACCAGAGTTTTAAGTTTCGTGGATCTTAAATAATTTTCACAGTATATCTTAAATTAGTTTGTGCATTTGTTTTTTTCATAATAGTATTAAAGTAAAATACACAGTTACTGAATATTTGCAAATTCAGTGCCCAGAAAGCTAACAGAAAATGTCATCTTAGGAATCCTAAGCTAACAAAAAATGTCAGCATTAAGCTTATTCAACACTATTTGATCTCCACATATTTATGGAGCTGTAATTTGGAGTTTTAGCCCTGAAATGGCTTTTGTTCCTCAAGTTAGCACCTTTGCCCTGTCAGTTTGTTTCTGGGAAACTGAGCTGACACCTGTATTATCAGTCTTGAGCTATTGGCTGAACGCTGATTGTTAAGAAGCTGACATTAGTAGAGAGAGACAGAGTAAGGAAATACTGCTAAGGGTATATTTTATGTTGTTTTTCCAGACGCAAAAATAAATAAGTTGGAGTTACAGCATTTTCCCTTCATGCCAGGCCTGAATGGAGCTTTCTGTTCGTCTGGTTTCTCTTCTGTTTCCCTTAAGGAGCCACAGATTGCATGATCTCCCTCGCTCTCCTTCCCTTTCCTGAGAAGAGATGAACGTGAAGGGAATTCTGTCTCCCAGAGGATATCAGCCTGGTCGGTTAAACATAGTGTGTCTTTAATTCATCTCAGTTTGTTTTCCATCTGTCAGTTTCTCTTTGCTTCTTCCTTTTGTGTGCCTAAGTAGGGGTGTAGGCTGGCTTCCCTGGGTCTCTTTGCCATTGGCTTTCTCCAGCGCCATTCGAGGTGCCACTGCATGGACAGGAAACTGGATATGCAGGCGAATTCAAATACTATTATGAATTTAAGTTGGTGGGGAACACTATTTTTATAAGCTGGCATTAGCTAAAATAACACGAGCTGTGAAGGCTAATGTAACATCAAGCAAAGAATGACCAAGTCAAGGATACCACTTTTTTTTTACAGGGCTTTAGACTATCTTCCTTCTGCCTCCCACAGGTAGCTGTGAGAACGATGTCAATAAAAGTATGACGTTCTCAAACAGTTAATAAATATATTCTTAAAATCAGATATTTGATTACAACCTTTCAGACAATTTCCTACTCTATCAAGATTATAGACCGATTTTTTCCTATGGAAGTACAATATAAATAAATATCTTTACTTAGAACATATATAGCTATTTTAGAAGGGGAAGCTATGATTTCCTAAGAGTAGAAGTCAGAACAATGCCTCACTTTCTGTGCTTCCCCCTGTCCAGGTAAAGAGTACCCCTCCACCCATAGCAACCCTCACGTAACTGACAGTCCTGTGGCTAAGAGTTGCATATAGCCATCTGTTTTACATATATATCTTTTTGCCATCTTCATTACTAGATGCTCTCAGAAAGAAAGTAGATAAGTGCAAATGCCAACACATATTTTCGTTAGTGACACTGAATAGCCTGGTTAAGGAAGAAAAACAAATGTGCTTATTGTGATTTATCACTTCTGACATCAGCATGTACCATACAGCTCTCTGGGAAGCAAAATGGTTGCTCCTGAGGACAGTGATGTCAACGCTACTTTGATTATTTGAAACAAACCATTAGGCTGATGAAAAAACTATCACCACAGTGGAGAATCCTGCACAGGGAGAAGGGGCTTGCAGATAATGGGGAAACGAATGAAAATGTCTTCCTTAGAATCCAAAGACTTCAAAGCTTAGTATTTAGACAAATTTTGAATGCATAAAATAATTGAAATTTGTTTGGATTTGTAAATTATAGTTTTAGCATTTGCCCAGGTGAGGACACAGGTGTTCTAATGATTTCTTCTATAAACAATTCATTCAAATGAAAATGAGTCCTTCTGTAAATTGAGCTTTCAAATTAAGATTATTTTATTAGACCTTTCAAAATAAGTTTCCAAATAGGACTTTATTTATTTTCTCAGAAGACTATGCTGAATTTTACTTAAATACATACATATTACAAAACCTAATCATAAATTATACTTTCATTCCTCTCCTGTGATTTTTCAATGCAGATTATGTTTGACTTATCAGACTCCCAACTACTCAAATTACCCACAATGTAGAAATTTTCTTAAGCATGTGTGAGTTAACATATTTAAGGACCCAGTGAAGGTTGTTTTTTGCCATTATTTGTTCGTGTATACTAAATGTCAGAATAGACAATTATGGTCAATATTGTAAACAAACTCCTGGTCTTTAGAGGACAGTATTTAAATAACTTTACATGGGAGGTGTCTTAGTCAGGACTGTATTCCTGCACAAAACATCTTGACTAAAAAGGAAATTGCAGAGGACAGGATTTATTCAGCTTACACTTCCACATTGCTGTTCATCACCAAAGGAAGTGGGGATAGGAACTCACAAAGTGCAAGAACATGGAGACCTGAGCTGATTCAGAGATCATGGAGGGGTGCTGCATACTGAATTGCTTCACCTGGCTTGCTCACCTTGCTTTTTTATAGAACCCAGAACTACTAGCCTAGGACTGGCACCACCCACAATGGGCTGGCTCTAATAGAGAAAATGCTTTACAGATGGATCTCATGGAGGCATTTCCTCAAGGGAGGCTCTTTTTTCTGTGATAATTCCAGCTTGTGTGAAGTTGACACAAAACCAGCCAGTACAAGGGTAGTGCCAGAAGGAACACTGGAAAGAGGACAGCATTTATGGGAATGGCAGTACTAACTTTCATGAATAGGAAATACTGATGTGAACCTAGACCATAGTCATTGGGGACTTCACATCCCAAGAGAGGAAGAAAAAGAGATGGCTCCTCAGGATGAGCTGTGTTAAGAGAAAATTGATGAAACTTGGTAGAGAGCAAGAGGAGGACTTGGAGGGAGGAACAGGAAAGGGAAAATGTGATAATCTTAAAATTTCCAAAATACAAGAAATAATACAAAAGAGCAAATTGAGTGACTAAAAAGGCACAGTGTATCTCCTGAACCTTCCCTAAGGCAGTTAACACACCTCTAAAAAAACACTTCAATATAATTACTGTTCTGCAGCTATCAGAAAATGTGTATTCGAATAACAGTCCTAAAGCCCCAAAGTATAGCTTATACTTTTCAAAGTCTAAAGATTTCAGTGTTTGCAGGTTTACGTTATTAATTAGACCACAATAAATCTGGATGTAGATGCTGTACATTTAATTTCCCCATGAGAAAATGTCAGTTTCTCAGAGGCTAAAGGCATTTTCTTCCCACTGCTGCCAGCCCTCCTGTTAGACTGAGATTCAGCTCAGGACTTTTGAAGGACCATGGTTTTGCCATCCTTAGTGCTAATGTCTTCCTTGGAAGCTTTTAGCTCAGAAGGCAGAGCAGAACAAGTCAATCAGTGAGTGGTTTTATTTTGAGTGCCTTTCCTATGAGCCCACTGTACCTGTTCAGGATGTAGAGGAAAGATGGCCTATGCTAGGTGCTGAAGATAACAGCTAGTTGTGTGTTGACAGACCCCCTAAGTCACTTACTTAGGGGCCAAACCTCCAAACAGTTAAACAAATGCTGTCTCAAGTATTATGAAATACAGATACTATTAGGTCAATGTTGTTTTAATGAAATGAACCCCACCATTTTTTGCAAATGGATCCCATACACAGCAGTTGCTCTAAATTCAGCTGCTGGTTTTTGTCCTAAAGAACAGAAAATTTTCCTTAAGGAATGATTTTTCTATCTAATCTATGCCTTATATTGGGAAGCCCCAATAAACTGCATATTTGTGATTTTCCTCCTGGTTTTACTCTTACTGTTTCAATTGGTAGGCACTGTCTGAGGTTTTATTATCAGTGACATACATTAAATTATCAATGAAGAAAGGGCACTTTTCCATTGAAGGTGACTCCAATGTTTTTATAAACTTAATAAGGAGTGTTCCATCAATGACCTTATTCTTTTATGGTACGTTGACAGTCTTTTGATGTGGTTCTCTCTCTCTCTTGCTCTCAGTTTCATTCCGGGTCTGCTGGCAATTCTGCTATTATGGAATCATTTCCTGGTTGAGTGAATATTTTCTCAAGGTTTGAACTTACTGTGGAACCCAAGGATGCCTTACCAATTAAGTTGCAAGTTGATTTTGTTGTTAGCCAGCTTGGCATCAAAGGCTGAGTTCTGCAAATTAATGAAGCCCATGTTGTAATGATTAGTTTTCAGTTCCTGCAGCCAGTATGTTCTATAACAAGGGGTGATCTGGTTTAGTGAGTGGTAAATCAATAGGCTATAGATCTAGCAATGCCTGTGCACCCCAGAAAAGAACGACTATAAATGTCCCACGCTTGGGAAAGTTAGGACTAGTGATCTAGGATAGCTACTTAGACTTGTTCTCTTGAGTTTGAAATAGAAACCCCACAGCTTCCCATCTATTTTATTCCATTATTTCCAACAAAAATGTCTCTTAATTGACATGGTAAAAGTGAATCTAAGTGAACATAGTGACTGAATCTCTAATGTGAGCACTCCAGAGGCTGAGAAAAAGAAGACTTGGAATTCTAAGCAAACCTGAGCTGTATAGCAAAAACTTGTCCTGAACACCAACAGTGAGTTTTGCATACCAGGACAGTTTATCCATGGGACAATAACTGAGAATATCAATTCTGCTTTGAAATTACTGTATAAGATTCATCTCAGTATCTTCTGTGTGCATTGAACAGGTTTAATTGTGAAGCATCCATAGATTTAAATTTAAGGTTACTGTTGCTCTCTGTTCCCACTTACAGTTAATGAGAATTCCAACAGTTAGCTTCAGTTGAGCAGTCAATGTGTTCTGCATGCCTTCCTGGTCAAGTACTCTTTTGGGTACTAAAGAGAAAATGGCAAATAAGGAACTTTTTGTTATCTCCAGGATCTACTGTAGAATTCTCTCTCTCTCTCTCTCTCTCTCTCTCTCTCTCTCTCCCTCTCTCTCTCTCTCTCTCTCTCTCTCTCTCTCTCTCTCTCCTCTCTCTCTCTCTCTCACTCACTCACTCTGGGTATATATGCAGGTGCACAAATATATTTTCATACATATTAAAATTAAAACATACTTAGTATGCTTTGTACTTTTAGATATAAAGAATGTAAGTAAATAGCAGGTACAAATAAATATGACGGGTCAATTTTTGATTCACTAAAGTTTCATGAGTGAACAATTGGACATTACTGTAGTTGTAGAAAATAGGTACCCTCTCAAAGGAAAAAAAAAACAGGAGCCAAAGCAACACACCTCCAAGTATACCATGAGCTGATGTGGAAACGAGAGTAAAGGCAGGTTACCTGCATTCCTGGATCATACTTGAGCCTAGGACAACAGTATGACAACTGTTGGGGATGGTATCCAGGGGTACAGGATGGCATGAGTCCAGACTTAAGAGTACATACATGTTTTGTGTAACTTAGACAACAGCTACAACAGAATGTCGGAAACTTCCTGACCCTAAAATCGTACTTTAATTTTTTTCTACAGGTGTATTTCCGAATAATTTAAAAGTACTCAAAGCTAGTGTTTAAGTCATGAGTATGTCATAAAGAATCAAGATGACAAAACAATCAGATCAAGGAATACGCTCTATATTCATACATGTAGACAACATGTAAGACTGTATTCATACATGTAGACTACATGACAAAACAATCAGATCAAGGAACTCATTCGATATTCATACATGTAGACTACATGTAAAACTGTTTTGTTGGCATAAAAGGTTCCATCTATTATCAGGCAGTCCAAGTGACATTCCAATGAATTCTTTAAAAGTCTGCATTTCGTGCAGCATTTGGGATCTACAGGGACACGGCAAAGGCAGTGGGCTCAGGGTGTTAATTCTTCCCATGTTTTTGTTTTACATGTGCGTGGGTACAGCTGTCTGTGCTGTTGCCAGATGTCAGGGCAGGGGCTTCAGGAAGCTTTTCCGCAGATCTGCCATTTCCCAGAGGTGAAATATTATAGCGTAAAATAACATTCCACATATAAATTCAAGTTGACTGCTTTGTTTTTTCTTTCCTTTTTTTGTGCATTTTAGGTGTTAATCAGAAACAAAGTGCTCAGACATGAGTCCAGACTCATCTTGCACTGTTCGCAGAAATATTGTCTATTAATAGCCCAAACAAGAGAATAGTCCACAGTGGCAAAACTTCATAAATAGATTAAAATGTTATGCAACCATAAAATGGACACAGTGTTTAGAAAAAGAAAAAAGCCTTCAGATACTATACCATAGTTGAAATTTGAAAACGTGTTAAATTGAGAAAGCCAGAAACAAAATAATTTATGGGTATATCATCCTTTTATGAAAACAATTCATTACAATAAGCAAAATCTTAAAGTGTGATTAGTTCCTGCATGTGGTTACAGAACGTAGCGCAATATTACTAATGAATAAAGAGCTTTCTATGTAGTGGGGGGGTAAATCAGCTTTCAAATTAGATTTCCTATGTCTGTGGAGAAGACCCATGAGCAAAACCTCTTGTGCAATCCTAAAATCCTGAGTTTGAATCTAGAGTACACACTTAAAATCTGGCTCTGCCAGATGTGTCTGTAGTCTCAAAATTGTCATGATTGAGGCAGGCAGACACTAGAGGCTTAGTGGACACCCATCCTAGCTTCTCATTATTGCAAGAGGAAAGGCTAGAGACAGAGAGATCAAGACACCTGACATTATCCTCTAGCCTTGACACAGGAGTGTGCAACTGTGCATGCACACATATATACCACTCACTCAACACTAGACCATGATGAGATTGCAAAGCTTTTTAAGTTGTTAACACTGTTTATTCATAAATTTTCTCATATAGGTTGATGTATATGATAGTAATAGCTTCTAAGTGAAGCTATAGAAGGTTCATTTGTTATAAATAAGTGAGGAAGAGAGTTAATTCAGAAAACCCAAGAGGGTATCAGACCTTGGAACTGGAGTTGTAGGTGTGTGAGCTGCCAAGTGTGGGTGCTGGGAACTGAACCCAGGTTCTCTGCGTGTGTGTCAAGTTCTTCTAACCACCAAGGCTTTCTCCAGGCTGCTTTATAATACTAATTAAAATTCACTCATAAATGGAGCAGAAAATAAAAAGCATAGACTTAAAAATAATTTAAGGGCCATGTTTTCTTTGCTTCCTTTCATTTATATTTTGTATTTTTAATTTTCCAATTGCATTATGAATAAAATTAATAAATCAAAGTGGACTGTAATCAACAATAAATTTTCAAGTCTTTCTTTTATTAACTTCTTCTTTATTTAATCTTGATTCTTAAGGAAGTATATATATGTATTTATATATATATATATACATATATATATATTATCAAAGTAAGTTTAATATAGCAGCAGTAAAGTTCATCTGTCCAAAGATATACAGTGCCTTAGGCTCTGTAAGGCTAAAGATTCCAACATTTGTGTATTTCTTTAAGTTACATGGCCTGTGTATGCTCTCTCTCTGAGCTTTCTTTTCTCCATTACTCACCTGCTTATATACCTCCCTTTCTTCTTGAATGGATTCACTTTGATCCTCCTACCCACTGGGTATATAGCGTACTCCTCGGTGCATATATAAGCATACAGCTGTGTGTTTTCAGTGGTTATTTATGTCTGGATTGCTTTTGTTTTCAGTTATCAGTAGAATGTTCAGAATATTAGGAAAAATTCTTTTTTTTCCCAATTACTGCATCTTTTTAGTGTGTTTATTTTTAAATGCTCATTTAACCTTGAATAATAAACAAAATGCTCTTTTTGTGGCACATGAAATTATAAAAAGAAATGTCACTGCATTTGTGTTCATACTTTTCTATATTTTAAAATGCATTCCCAAAGATAAACTCACTAAAGATTTCTAAAATTCATGAAGACATAAAATAAAATTCAATTTGCATTTAATTTTTTATAGTTTCATAGAACTTTTATATTAAGGGTAACTAGATCATTAGCTTTATGCCCTTCCTGTTGCCTTATCTCTCTCTTTTATTCTTTTTGCTATCACATAGGCCTGAGTAGCCCCTCACTCATTTACTTCATCTGAAAGAAGGTGGCACCCTTGCATCTTAATTGTGGTGTCCTCAATGACAGGTTAATTTCAAACTCCATCTTGATGGAACATATGCCACCGTTTGTATAGTTCGCCTAACACAGAGCTGCACCAGAGCATCGCATACTAGAAAAGTTAACGTTATTAAAGGAGGGTTTTGTCTTTTACCCATTGAAATTTTCTGGCAGTGTCTGATCCATTCTGTAAAGTAAACTCTCTGAGATTGACAAGAATCCAAGAGTGATGGCATGCCAGAATATGGCCTTCACTTTACCTTCATGTGAGAAATGTGTCACAGAGGAAGTGAATAACATGAACGTGTCACACACCCACACCCTAGTTTTATGTATATTGTAGCTGTTAATTTATATGGTATTCTAATTGTAGACATCTTTGATGTGAGTATGGCTATTCAATACAAATTGAGAAAAACACCTTTCCACAAACTGTATTAATTTTTAAGAGAATATTTTAATGAAGAATAAGATAATTCACAAACAAACTTAGAATGGCATTTGATTAATATGTTTGTGTTTCCTCATGTTATATACATACATAATTTTGCTTAAATTTAATTGAGAATATTATGATAGTCTATGTCTTTAGCAGTTACCAAGAGAAATATTCAACAATTACTTCTGCACGGAGGCTTTGGGATCCTAATTCTTAATAGAAGAAAAGTTCCATTCTATTCACTCAAATAAAGTGGACCATGCTTTGTTCAACTCAACAAGCAAAGGGGCAGGACAGCAACATTTTCAGATCCTAGGTGCATTCTCCGTAAAATTAAAAGTTGAATATTGTACAGAAAAAAGAATATATCCAACTGAAAACTTAGAATAATGCTAACAGGCTTTTGGTATTTAAATCTAAGAAGAGTGAGATTGTGGACAGAAACTGAGGCCATCTTTTATTTTTTTGTAATTTGCATTTGAAAAAGGGGACCATATCGAGTATATTTGAAAACTAAAAGGGAATGGAAACTGTTCAGTAATGGCATTATAGAT
Organism: Micromys minutus; assembly: GCF_963924665.1. NCBI lineage: Eukaryota > Metazoa > Chordata > Mammalia > Rodentia > Muridae > Micromys > Micromys minutus. The sequence goes on along the minus strand of NC_137974.1, from coordinate 23,790,015 downwards.
GGATAGAATACTAAGTTAGTTTTCAATTCATGTACAGTAGGAAAACTGCATCACAACACATAGGAGGTTAGAGACATGGTTGAACTCTCTTGAATAGGGTCATGTCTTAGTCAGGGTTTCTATTCCCCCACAAACATCATGACCAAAAAGCAAATTGGGGAGGAAAGCGTTTATTCAGCTTACACTTTGTTGTTCATTACCAAAGAAAATCAGGACTGGAATTCAATCAGGTCAGGAAGCAGAGGCCATTGAGGGATGTCACTTACTGGCTTGCTTCCCCTGGCTTGCTCAGCCTGCTTTCATATAGAACCCAGGTCTACCAGTCCAGGGATGGCACTACCCATACTGGACTGGGCCCTTCCCCCTTGATCACTAGTTGAGAAAATGCCGTAGAGCTGCATCTCATGGAGACATTTATTAAACTGAAGCTCCTTTCTCTGTGATAACTCCAGTTTGTGTCAAGTTGACATGAAACCAGCCAGTACAGGTCACCATTTCATTCTTAGACTGGGAATCTGTAAAGACATCTAAGATGCCTACTTTTTAACCCTTTGGAGATGAGCCTATCTTGTTCCAAGGGAGTGTTAGGAACAGGTTCAGACTCCAATAACTACTGTCTCATCTTACTGGCTTCTGCTTAGGTCTTTAAAGCTCGTTCTTGATGGATCACACAGAGAGGCTCACACTTTGAAATTTTCATTGGAAACTTGGTTGATGCTGTGATGAGTGTTCAAGAGTTGAAGCTTGAAAGACCTTTCCTGTTTTTATATTCACCCCCTCTTCTCCCTTCATTGTTCACACAGGGGTAATCCTTTTAGGAAATTTAGGAAGCAAATATAATCCTACACTATCTAAATGGAAATTATAGTAGGATAAACTTAATGAGTTGATAATTTTAGGTTTTACTAATGAATTTTATTTTTGCTGGATTTCTATTTGAAAACCACATATTTGTGGGCTAGATATGGAGTTCACTTGAGAGAATGCTTTCTCACTATGCATATAAATAACCAAGCATGATGAAATCTAAATATGCAGAAGGTAGGAACAACAGGACTAAATATTCAAGGTCATCTTTGGCTAGTTAGCGAATTCAGGGACAGCTACAAAAGACACTGCCTGAAAAATTAATTACTAATTAATTTGTTTTTTACTCACCTTTTATATTTCATTATCATTTAATTTATCTCCAGCAATCAAGTTAACGCTGGGTACTGCTATTCTCCTGAGTATAGAGTATCATCTCTGTGACTCTCTGGTACTCTGGTTAGGGTCTGGGCTTCCAAGGACAGTCTCGTACACCTTGCAGTAGGTATTGCTATTGTTAGTCTTTTTCTTTTCTTCCATGGGAATTCTTCTCCCGTATGGCTCTCTTGGATCTATTTTAGTCTTATTCTGTACAAATCAATGAAATGAAAATGAGCTGTTTCTGTTCCACCCAGATGTCTTCGCCCTCCTCTTTTCAGTTCTTTTGATACAGTTATATTACATTGTTCCTTTAGCAAACCAATATCTAAAATGGTCTTGTCTTGTTTTGTAATTTTATCTTTTGTCAGTATGGAATTCTTTTAAAAAAAGGAACTGTGCGGTTTCCACTATGGGACACTCACTGCTGAGGGCAACACATGACATTCCACGAGAAATTAGTTGATGTTTAGTAAACAGATGTATAAAACAGGACATTTATACTTTCCAGTTTGTTCCTCTTCTATAAAGATTACACACTGTATTAATATTTCTGCATATAGAAGGAGAATGAGTACAGAAAGGTGAGTGGTTCATCTCCATTCTCGTATCTAGCAAAATATGTAATAATAATTGTAACCCTGAGAAACTCCTTGAGGGTCCCAGTTCTAAACCATGACTACATAAATTAAAGTGAGCCAGCATTCTGTGGTACTTGCTCGGGTCCATGATGAATATTTTTCAAGTATATCCCCTGAACAGATGAACACTTCATCCTTACCAGTTAGCTCTCTCCTAAGAGAGAAGATTTTAATCGACTTTATTGGCCTTCCTTGGCCTTCCCTGGCCTTCTCTGCCTCTCTCTCTCTCTCTCTCTCTCTCTCTCTCTCTCTCTCTCTCTCTCTCTCTCTCTCTCTCTCTCTCTCTCTCTCTTTCTCTCTCCCTCCCTCTCTCTCCCTCTCCTTCTTTTTCAATCTGTCTTCTCTCTGTCTCTTTCTCTTTTTCTGTCACTCTGTCTCTCTTTCTCTCCATATCTATTTATCTACCCATCTATCTACCCATCTATCTATCTGTCTGTCTGTCTATTTTTCTATCTGTCTGTCTGTCCGTCCGTCCGTCCATCCATCCATCCATCCATCCATCCATCCATCATTGTTATCTATCTATCTATCTATCTATCTATCTATCTATCTATCTATCTATCTATCTATCTATCTATCCATCCATCCATCTATCCATCCATCTATCTTTCTTTCTATCTCTCGTTGTTTTTGTGTATGTGTGTATGTATGTGATGATAAGTAGGGCAAGCTGCAGATCAGTAGACTGATCAATGCAAAATGGTTTCCTAAAGTTTCATTTCTCTCCTTACTTCTTTCCATTTCAATTGAGGAGAAGCTTCATTTTTGCCTCAGAATTGCACAGTTTTTGCAAGGAAATCTGTGTAAATATTTTGCCTGTTCTTCAGGAACTGGAAACTGTCCTACCTCTGTGCTATGGTGGTCTTCCACATGTGACATGCCACCATATTGGTTTTCCTCACTCTTGATGGCACATTTGAAACTGTTCCCTGTGTCACTTAAATTCTCCAGATGCCAGCATACAAGGAGGTTATAGTCTACACCAGGCCATTGGTCTACTTTTGGAAATTAGAATGGGATCCTGGAATGAAAAATGTGTAGATCAAATGATACAAGATAGTATTAGGGTTAAAACAAGCTAAACCAAGTGTTGGCATGCAGACCTGTAATGCTAACAGTTTCCAACTGAATTTGAGGCAAGAGGGCTGTTGGTTTAAAGACAATGTGGTCTTTATAGTGAGGTCCTAGTTGGCATAGATTTTTGGTCTCAATACAGAGCAGAAACAATAATGAAGGTGTTGATGGTGATAATGACTGTGATAATGACAACAATAATAATAATACACAGTATCCAAAACCAAAAGAAAAAACAAGAACATTCTAAACCTTATTTATTATTATTATTATTATTATTATTATTATTAATTAGCTTTCTTTCACTATGATAAACACCATGACCCAAGGCAAGTTAAAGAGGAAAAGGTTTGTTCAGTTTTGGAGCTCAAGTTAGCCATTTAAGGAAGTCAAAGTAGGTAGTTGAGGCACAAAAATAGAATTGATGCAGAAGCCATGGATAAATGCGGCTTATTGGAGTGCTTTTTGGTGGCTTGAATACATTCTTACACTAATCCAAACCACCGTCCCACTGGTAGCACTATCCACAGTAAGGGAGACCTTCCCACATCAGTGATTAATCAGGAAATTTCCCTATAGAAATGACCACAGGGCATTATGACAGAGTAAATATCTCAGCCAAAATTTCTCCTCAGATCTGTCTAGCTTTGTATCAGATTGATGAAAGCTCCCCATACCCCACTTTACCACCCGATATGTATGACTTATATTCACATTATATTTTTGATAACTGGAAGTTTATTGGAGATTTTACTCCCTAGTGATACTTAACTGGAACAGCCAGACCCATAAGCATGGTTCAGAATTTCGTTAAGTATTATTCCTGATGCAGGAAACTTTGTTTATGTCAGGCATTGAGCTTTATTTACATGAGAAAATGTCACACCTTTTTCTTGAAGATGAAGCCTGAAAATATCTCTCAACTGAGTATTTCAAAAGGCACTTAAGATTTCTTTTTAGTCCACTCTACTCCTCAATATAATTCTCAACTGTTTTAAATTCTGATATTCCTCAGTCTTTTATGAACGGATATAAACCTGATTATCCAATTCTTGAAAATGTCGTATTTTGCAAAACTGTGTCTGCAGGGTTGGGGAAGGGCCTCACCAAGTCACTGAATTAGGGAATAGTGCCATTGAAGGCAATAGTAATGCCAAGTAACATTGTGCATTGAAGCCTGGCTCTCATTGAGCTCTGTCCCATGTTTTCTGTAGCAACATGAATACTAACCCACACCTAGAAAACAGTCTGTGGATGCTGTTACTTGGACAGTCTTGCTCCAAGGAATATTTGGACATTAGCATAAAGGTTGCACATGTTATACAAAGTGTAATTAAAGAAGCTTTGATCCCCAAATGTCAACTAGCTTGCTAAGTGTCATAACAAAGTGTCAAGCATCTGGTATACAGTTAATTTGTAGTCATTAACTCCATATTGTTGATGTGACAGTTTGTTAGGGAAGCAAGCTTGACAGTTGCATTTTCTTCTTGATTGACATCCACAGACCTCCCCACCAGTTTAGTTTACATTCCTGTTGGAGTTTTCTCAGGTTGCATTTTTGCTGCTTAATTTCTCTCCACTTATCACATGAAGTGGCAGGAAACTTTCAAAAACATGCCATAAGCATACAGAGTTCCAGCATCCTCATCTAAGAGAGTTGAAATGTTCACTAATGTTGGATAAGAGAAAGTCATGTTGATCCTTCATTACAAACCAAAAAATCGTTCAAGTAATGTTGATGATATATGCATTATCTACATGCATAATGTTCACAAATGACATATTTATAATATGGCAACTGCCATGACAATTAATATAGTCAGCACTAATTTCTTGTACAGTTCCATTAATATTTCTACTTTTCAAAGGCTCAGAAAACAGATAACTGGATACTTCATCATATTCTTAATTGCATTGATTTAATTTAAGGAGTCCATTATAATCTAATTTTATTCCTTTAATGTTTTGAAATTTTAGTTGTATTGAATTATGTTTAACTTGGTGGATGCCAGGTTTTTACTCTTGTTATTAATATAATCTTATTTGAACAATGTTTTGTGAGTTATTTCAGACTTTAGTCTCACACATTCTTTCATTATCCTAACCATATATTACATACATACATATATACATACATATATTCAGAGAATCACTTTAGCAAATGATAAATATATGCCTTTATAATAAGATAAAGAACATATTAATTATTAAAAAATAGGTTAATTCATTTCCCATTGTCGTACTAAATTAAGCAAAATGCCCAATTCATAAGTCTGAAAAAGATACAGTCGTAATTTACTTCCTATAATTAGTTAGCTTTCCTGTTTGAAGTAACATGACTTTCTAGACAAGGATTATGAAATTAATAAAGGAAAAAATCCATTTATTTTCAGTTATCTATTTTATTTTAATTTTTTGTCAACAGAGAAGGCCACTTTTGGTTGGTTGACAGTATTATAAACCATTAATTTAATTACTTAAATCGATCTAATCTTTTGCTTGCCAATTGTTTTTACACTAGTATAATGTGAAAATACCTTATACATGATTTTGGGCTACCATTGTAAAAAGGGCCATCCATTTAAATATTGCTTAGATGTGTTTTATGTGACTTGTTGCTTGGTCTTTTGTGTGTTATCCTAATTGATTATTCTTGTACATCACATTCTAGTCTACACGTCTGACCTTGGGGGACAGTGCTCAGATGGTATCATGTGTAATTCCTTCTTTTGTTTCAATATTTGACTGAGAGTGCTTGCACACGTGTGGTAGTGGACACTTCTGTAGTTGACAAAGGATTAGTCTGAGGGAATTTTTGTTTTTTGCTTGTTTTACCTTCTTCTCTGTTGATGCAAAGTCTCTTTAATGCTTGCTACTCTGCTACTATTTGGCCTATGAGTTTCCAAGTCTACAGCCTTTGCCTCCCAGCTAATTGTAGGAGTCCTGATCTTACAGGTTCTAGTTGTTTGACTTCCCTTATTTACAACAAATTTGGGGTTGGAACTCAGATGGTAAGGATATTGGTTTTATTAGTAGAGTGATCCCCAAAGCTCAATATTCTGCATTTGAAGTTTTTGCTTGCTATGGTTACTTTTCTCTCCCAGTTATACTGTCTTTGAGCAGGAAAAGGAGTGAATTCTCCTTGAGAATGAAGAAAGGAAAACTTACTCATGGAAAGATGGGAAAGTATCTGCAAATGGAGGTGAGCCATGTGTTGATGTCAGAGAACCATGAGATTAATGCTTGAATCTGACTTTGAGGATGATAGGTCTGCATTGATCATTCACTGATCATAATATTTTTGAACAATTAATTGAAGATGACAAGTCTTCTGTCTCTTTATCTTCAATGTATGATAAAGTTTTTGTGATATTAAACATTGAAGTGATAGTTGGGAAATTATCTGACACAGTAGTTGTAGTAAGTGGTTGTAACTATTCAGAGTAAACTTAAGGTTCTTTCAAGTTCAGTTCACTTTATTCTCTCCTATAGAAATTTGATAACACTCATTTCTTAGACATGGCACACATGATAATAAAGTACAGATTGAGAGTTCATTTTGCTCTTGATTTTTTTTAAATGCATGAGTTCTATTATATTTATTTGAAAATTCTAAATCCATTTCAGCAATTGTAAATATCAGCTTTCTCTACATTGGTGAATGTAAATTCACAATATTGAACCCTGCTAAGTTTTGAAAGTTCTCTATGTCCTTTTGTATCAGATTGTCAGCAAGACTTAATTATTCATGTAAAAATCAGCATCTTTCATTAGCATGCAAGTAATTTGTCATCACTAACTGGTAAAGATATAAGTATCTCCAAGAATCTTTTTGAAAGATTTTATTTATTATCAGAAAAATTCAGTTTGTGTAGTATATCCATACATATGCCTATGTAGTGTGATATAAAAATTTCCCAGGAAAAGATTGCATTAGTAAAACTTGAAAAAGCTTTGGTTAAGTGATATTGATTTATGAACTATAAATCTAACCATGACCATGGGAATTAGTTTTTTCCTAGTGTGGTTTCTACCTTTACCTGGTGCACTAGTTGAAGAAGTTGCAAGGAAGAATCTCAACAAGACCTTAGTACAGATTTGAATTGTATTGAAAGCTGAAGTCTTTTCCATATGGACTTCAAGGAACACTCACTTCTCTTAGGAGTATGTTGGCAACCACTTTGTTGCCGCATACTTGCTACTGACTTCTCTTCTAGTACAGATTACACTACAAGATTTTGGAATGACAGTAATATCATTCACTAAAACCCCAAAAGATAAGAATAACACAATTTTAAGAGTGAAATTTGATAAACTAAAACAGCAAAAAAGTCCTGAATTCTATGCTCCTAGGACTTTTAAGGTAGGAAAAAAATAACACAATGACAGAGTAGCAGAGAAGAACATATTGTGATGGTTTATGCTATAAAAAGAGAAGGTGAAAAGCAAAGATTTTGGAATGTTCAGTTTATACTGGATAAAAGGATAAATGATTTTCTTTTAATGTTCAGAGGAAGGCATGCTGGTATCTCAGTTTCCTATTCATTAGTTAATTAATTAATTAATTTTTTATTTCTCCCAGAGGTATTCTCTTGGGAAGGGTCAGCTGGATTTTCAGCTGATCCTTGGTACATTTCTCTTTGGCTCTCTTATTTATCAGACCATTTTGCTTTGTGAGTATCAGAAAGCTAACTTGGCTCTTAAAGTGCAAAATATGTTCAATGTGCACATTAAATTCTCTTGGCAAGAGTTTTCCCTTAACTTATTTGTTTACAAGAATGCCAACAGCCTGCTGGGTAACACTATAGTTCCTTTCATTTCGCCATGGCAACATTTTGGGGTTTCTTTTTTTTTTTCTTTTTTCTGAATAGGATCTGTTCCTTTGATGTTACCTTGGCTTTTGCTGATCCTCTTGTATAGATTCTCTTGTATCTTGTGTGTAGATTAAGAAACAACTTCATGTGTTTTGAAAGACCTAGAGAACATATTCTTTTCCTCTTTACCTTTAATTTGACAGATTTATGAATAACAGGCAAATTGGCAGTTCCAGCTAAAGTTAAATCTATATTTTATTTAAATGCAGATAAATTTATAGCTTTCTCTCTGAAATTTAAGCATCCATAAACTATAGAGTTTAATCAATTTAAAAACAACAATAAATTGTAAATTAAGGATAAACTATTAAAAACTGGATGGCCACTCTAATGGTTGAAATTAGTATTAAGAACACAACCTAAAACAGCTGCAAAATTTAATTTATAAGTCCATTTTTGAATGATTTCACATACAATAGAGAAAAACTCAAAGCATGAAGAGGGGTACAAAATTTCACTAGTTCATCTTTCTTTAATTTAAAAGTGTTTAAGACTCACTTGTAATGAAAGGAGCAGTGTTTTAAATTTTCTTCATATAACTTTCAGTTTTCAAGACAGGCTATGCAAATAATAGCACATTTGTTAGTCTCATGATGATGGTATTAGTTACGACTTTCACTGTAGTTTGAAATGTCGTACCACAAGCACTTCTAATTCCATGGCAATTACTCTCAGAGCTGTCTGGTGGGCAACAGAGCAAAAGTGCAGTAGAAAAGGAAGAATGCTGAATTCATAGAACTGAGTCCATTTACTTCTCAGTCCTGCTGTGGTGGCACATGCTTTTAATCCCAGCACTTCAGGAGGCAGATGCAGGAGGATCTCGGGTTTCAAGGACAGCCTCATGAGCAGAAGAAGTTCCAGGACAGCCAAACTATACAAAAAAACAAATGGGTATGAAAAACCAAGAACTCATGTATTTCTATGAGAGTTTCTCTGTGTATTTTTGCTCCTAAGGTAGATGCTGTCTAACATGCCAAAGGATAAATTATCCCACAAATTACTGGTTAATGATATATAGAGATAATATAGCCCCAGTAATGCTTCAGTTTCTATTAATGGATAAAATATAATGATATTGAAGTTACACTAATTTTAGGAATTTGTTTCATATAAATTTGTTCTACATCAATCTACTATAATCACATGTGAATTTTTTCTAAGTTTCTTTGATGAAATGCAAGTTATCCATTTTGTAGTTTTTATACAACTAGTTTGAAGTATCTTAGTGTTTCTTCAGTAGTAGGTTTATTTAAATTTGAAGTACCTGCCTTGAGTAAAACATCTAGTGGTTATACATGTAATTAAAAATATCAAAGAAGGCATGATCAAAAGTTGCTTCTTCATTATAGTAGAGGGATTTAAAAAGTAGAAGAAAATTTCTTCATTTGATAACTATAACCAGAAAACCTAACTAGAGATAAAATACATATCATAATATAGACGAGATTTATTTTCTTCCTTTTAATATTTATTAACTATTCACAAGAATTTATTAAACATGTTTTTATTTGAGTAGGCTTTCTCTTTATATTTTTCCTTCCCTTGATCAGGAACACTTGTAATCTGTCCTACTGAGAAGAACAGCTTTTCTAGATTATGGTATATGTGGAATTAGCAACTAAGCAAAACACACAAATTAAGGAATCAAGGGCATCATAAAATGTATTGCTTCATAAACTCTGCTTCTGCTTTGAAAGTGTAGTTTAATTTATAGTACTGTGTACTTTCTGGGTAACTCTATCCTAGTTCATTCTGTTTAAAATAATGAAGTTGGAACTATATGAGCTTTCAGACATCATTGTGCCAAGGAGATGAGAAGAATCAATTTATCTTTTCTTGACCAGTTTTACAAGCAGAGTCATACCCTTCTTCCCATTGAGAATAGAAAGGCTGCTGCAATCCTCAGTTTACCCGGATGTGATTTTCTTACTTCTACCTCACTTAATAAATTCTTTAAGAAGGAAGCACACTCAGAAAACAGTCTGTGTTCAAATGAGCAAACGACTCATAAGTGCAGTCCTCTGTGGGACTACTTACTTCTTTACTAATGTTCATTATTTTAGTAAAATTCCACACATTAGAAGTTTCTCATTGACGGACGGAATAATGAGAGGCTTGGATGTTAAAATGCCTGGTAGTGTGAGGGACCTTGGATCTCCAGAATTCATGTGAAAGCCAGCTTCAGTAGTTTGTATGTGTAACCCCAGATTTGAGAAAGTGGAAACAGCCAGGTCCTGGAGTTTATTTCCTGGATAGGCTAGCTGATGTTCTAAAGCTCCAGGTTCAGATTTGAGCAATAGAAGAAGCCACAGGACATGATGATCTGGTCTCCAAATGGGCAAGTGCATATGTGCAGATATGCTCATAACACATGTATATACACAAAGCATTTACCATCTTACACCCTCTCCAATCACAAAATAAAAAAGTAAAATAACATGCTCCTAAACGCCCTCTGTTTTTCAAATATGGTATCATAAAACAGCTTTGCTTTTGGTATTTGTTAAGCATGAATGCAAATATTGGCTTCTTCTATTACATCTTACTCATTTTTCAAATATAGGGATTAATTCTTTGTGATTTATTGTGAATATTAAAACCAGAAGTATATAATTAGAGGTAAATTACCTGTGGCACTTCTTCCTGTGTGTCAAAACTTAACTAAGTGACGTACTACATGACTTGACATTCCTTCATCTCATTGTGTGGTGGCTGTTGCTACATCAACAAATATCAACCATTGTTAATTTCTTCAAAATTGGCAAAATTTGCTTTCAACTATTACTATTTCAACCCTGTTCTGTATTATTTTCATTCATAGTCTATAGTTCTGCTTTCTTCTTGTTTTTGTTTTTATCATATAGAATAGAGTTTATTCAAGGCATGGGGAGGGGAGTTAAGAGGGTAGTAGAGAGAGAAAGACAGAGGGGAGAAGGGAATGGGTAGAGAGGGGGAAGGATGGCAAGAGCAAGAGAGAAACAAGAGACCAAGAGAGAACAAGACCTGTGGTTCAGTTCCTTGCCTCCATCTTATACACACACCCACAAACACATAAATACACATATTCAAAAGACATAGCACTCAAAATATTGATTATATGGAGTTGTGAAATGGGTAACTTCCTTTCCTTAATTTCTTTTAAAACTGTGATTTTTTACATGAGTTAATCTTCAGTTACAGAATCTCTGTACACTTTAGTTCATTGTCCTTAGTGCTATAGGACTGTATGCCCCCTCATTTTCAGTAATAAAAATGCATAACATTAAAGTATAACATATTTAAGTGAAAGTATTAAATGGTCCTATGTATCATAGGTCAATATACTCGTGATTCAAAGGAACAGAGAATAACTTCATGTTTGGTTAGCAGCAAAAGGCATTCATTTATTTCTTAATATTCAGATATTATTGATCTTTCCTATTTATTTTATATCATATTTATTATTTTATCTATTCATTGGTGTGTCTTTAAATGTAAAAATGTGGATGTTCAACAGTATAAATTAAAAAAATATTAACATGAAGGGAAATGCTTTATCACATATTTTCTCTTTGAGGTATTTCATGAAAAGTTCATCATTTAAAAGATTTTCTTAGTCATAAATCATTACTGAGTATAGAAAAGTTAGAACATTATAAAAGTAAAACTATTCTCCTTTCCAGTCTGATGAAAAGTAAGCTTATAAATGGTCTATGCTTAGAGTATCCCTCAGAATTACAAATATGTCAAGAAATCTAATTTGTATGCATCAGCTCTCACGCCTGTGTTTGTGTTGGCTTTAAGTAGCAGCATAGATTTTAATTGTGAGGTTTTAAGTTCTGCAATTAAAATTTACCCTTTTTACTTAGTGGGTTGAGTGATAGTTTTTTACTTAATTTGGACAGTTTAGACAAATTATATTTAAAAGAGCATAAAGATGCACACAGCATTTCCCAATCCAGAGAAGGTCAAAGTGTCTTAGTCACATTTTTTTTTAAGTTTTACCTTGAATCACTAATGATTCTTCCTACTGTATTGACTAAATCTTGCTGAAGCAGGATGTCAGACTTCTTTAAAACATCAAGTCCTTTGAAATCAATGGCTTAAATGACCTTGAACACAATAGGGAACATGATAGTTTATATCTTATGATGTTATGTTGAAATCACAATGAAGGATGCAGAAATAGATTGCATTAGTCGTGCCTCCAAAGATGCTTGTATTTCTTTTCTGATTGCTTTTGTGTTGATAAAAATAATGAAAGTTCTTTGCGAATTATGAACAAATTTGTTTAGAGCTTTGATCCGAGCAGAAGTGTAGTAGAAATTCTGAAGACAGGTGTTTAACTGGATCAAGAGAGACCATAAAATAGATAATTCTGGTCAATAATGGAAGTGAGGTCATAGGAAACAATTTTATTGAATAACTGTAGCAAACGATCTCTTGGAGACTTTGAAACAGGAACACACTAAAGAGGTATTATCAATGTGAATGAGTATGGAAGACAATTTCTTTTTTTCTCTTTTTTTTTATTAGATACTTTGTATTTACATTTGAAATGTTATCTCTTTACCCTACCTGCTTCCATCTTCCCATTTCTAACAATACAAGAGAAAGAATGGAATTTCAAAGAAGTAGGTCTTTGAGCACAAGCAATCTGACATCTACTGACAGACGGACTGGCAGTTGGATCTGATGCCTGGGTCTTGGGTAGGAAGGGATAGTTTTACATAGCTCCTCTTAGTTAGATCAAGACAAGTCTTCTGGGTCAGGATACTAAGCAGAGGTGATGTATTAATTGAATTTTGTTTTAGTTCAATAGAAATTGCTCTCAGAAAACATTACTTGATGTGGTTGATACTTTGCATCAGGGAAGCAATTCAGGAGACAACTGTGACAATAAAGATAGAAGTTAAGTGAGTCTGTCCTAGCTTTGTTTCTTTAGGCAGGATCCCTAAGGTAAGGCAAAGGTGCTGTTCAAGGAAAGCAGAGATTTTGACCAGAAAGAGATTTTGAATGGTTGGATGGGAAGAAAAGGTTTTTCTGATGTATATAAGTTAACAATGCTTTTATCTCTTAGCTATTAGTATGTCCTTTATCTAATGTTGATTTACCATCAATGTGAAAGAGTAACCAGTTGCTAACAGTTAGACCTTTTTGTCCAGAGACATTTTTTAAAATGGAAATTTTACCTGGAATAAAAAAACACAACAAACAAAAATGTTGCAGTCAAGAGAGAATAAAATTTTATCTCTTTCACACTTACCTGTTGTCTGCTCGTAGTTGTAAAGATTTATAAAGTTTTCTGATTGGTAATAGAAAATAACAGCTGTTATTTTTACATATTCAGGCACTTCCCTCCTTTTTCTCTCTCTCTTTTGCAGTCTGTGTTAAATACTTTTCTCTCTCTTTTGCAGTCTGTGTTAAATACTTTTTCTTTAGCAGACTGTGTTAAATACTGGCAGAGCAACATAGACTGACAGGGGTACGGACAGTGGGAAGGTCCAGGCAAACATGAGGCTTTATTGTCTATTTTAGGATCTCTGAAGCCACAGTTTGGAATTATAGGTATGTTAGCAAATGCCTTCTGGGTTGCTCCCATGTTTTTGTTGTAATGTCTAAATCTAGTGTCTTAAGATAGTTTTGAATTGAACATGAAGTGTACCTGCGTTGATAGAATTGTCCTGATGTCACTTCTCCATTCTTTTCTACAAACAAACAAATAAGGGCATTTCTAGTAAAGTGTCCAAGGACCAGACATTTCTATCACATCCCTCGGTTCTCTTCAGTCCTGGTCGCTGTGGACTTTGCCATCTTCCCCATCTACTTCCTGTGTCCTGGTGAGCCCACACTCACCACATTTTCTATTTGAAAATAGACACTCATCTCAGTTTATGAGCCCCAAATCATCATTAGCAAGAGGAGGGAAGTAAGTCTTCTTGGGATGTTAATCAAAAAAGTATGAGATTTTGGAAGAATTCCATAAATAAATCGCTCCCATCATGAAGATTTTATGCCAGAGAAGGAGGCTGATAACTATGATAAGGTGGAATATTTGGGAGCACGTCGAACAAGAGTGTGTTTCAATCGCAGTGTGAGCTGATGTTCATCTTTGGGAAGTCTAGTGAGAAGATTCTTCATAATCTGGCACACTGCTTAGATTTAAACAAGATGATTTTGTCAAAACGTCATTATCAATTCTTCACATAATGCATATGCATTGCCCGCATTTCATAGTTAAGTATTTTATTTAGAGGAATTACTAATGCTCACAAGGCAAACACCATCCAAGTAGAGAAAAAGTATTGCTTAATTATTTCTAATAAAGAAGAAATTGTAAGGCTATTTTTCTTACAAGCTGAGAGGGCTCCATGGCAACTAAGTGCTACTGTTCAGTGTCTGGTTATCCCACCAATGCTACCCAAGACTAGGAAACCATGTAATCCAGTGCTCTGGCTCATGATGTCTCCAAAATCTACTAAAGTCTCTTCTAGGCACTGTCGACCTGTGTGTATAAAGGCCTGGCCAGTATAAAATAATCTTGTTTAAAATGTCTTGGAATAGTTTCACAACTGCATTTAAGATTTGAGAAATGTGTACTTAGCAATCGTCCTTCAAAATCCTACAATGAAAAAAAGCATTGATGAAGTAAATACTAGATTAAATAACTGAAAAATCAGCTTGACATTGCCATCCCTCTTCCAATCTCATGAACATTTAATTCTTATTAATTAATTATGTACGCTGTGTCGCTGATGGAAGAGAAAATTCTCCCACCAGAAATGATCAAAGTTCTACCTAGTTAAAAACATAATAGAAAAACGAGCAAACAAACAAACAAACAAAAAACAAAAACAACACGTATTTTCAGAAAACTCTAACGGTAAGAAAGGGCAATTCAGTGTATTTCCATTCCGTTTTTCTGACATTTACAAGGATGGGAGACAAAGCAGAAATAAAACATTATGTGTTTACCTCAAAAAAAAACAAAACAAAACAAAACCCACAGCTGTTGCGTTTAATTTTATCTCTACCAGCCGTGACAGCAGCCTTTTTAAATATTGAAAGTGTGAATTCAGGTTTCTACAAAACAGTTGCCACATAAATTCCTTTAAGCACTCTTAATTATATATGAGGCATCAGAAGTTTCCTGGCCTAGTTGTGGTAGTTTTTCAGAGAACAAATGAGGAGGGCTCTGCAGCCGCCGAAGCCATCTAGTCCCGTGACACTGTGACAGCTTGGCCTTTAGACTATCAAAATGGAAGTCTTAAAGACTCCCTGGATCTGAGTCTCACAGCCCATTGTGACTAGCAGAAACAAATTCAAAGTGAGTTGCACTGACAACTGTGGAGCTCAGCAGCAGAATTTTTCCTGATGCATGAACATCTGTCTATGTGGTTTGAGTCAATGACCCTTCCCTACATATGGCTACTAAGCACTTGAAATGGACCAAATATAGTTAGGAAAATTACGAATCTAGCTGGTCATTCTTGTGTCATGTACTGATGCTCCACCACAGGGAAAGCATGTCTTGTTCCTATGGTGGCAAAATAAGCAAAAATAAATAAATAAATAATATTTCTTCGTGAGTAGGGAAGATGGGTTTTAAACGCTTATCAGTCACAATTCTGCCCGGCTTTAGATGTATCAAAAATCTAAAACAATATAAAGAATCAAAAAAAAAAAAAAAAAAAAAAAGGAGAAACACCAGTTCTGGTTTTCAGTGTGAGACAAAGGATTATGGGTTAGGAATTCACACAACCATTGGTGGTACCTTGGCAGATGGAACTTCTTTATAATGGCATTCCAGATCCTGGGAACTACAAGCAAAGAAAGGGCTTTGGACATTTGAGGCCACCGCAGGCTGTGGAAATTTAGTTAAAGTCAAGACAGGGAATGTGAGCATTGACTAGCACCTAAAAAGCAGAGGCCAAGAATCTCAGGAAACATGCAGAAATCCCTTAAGATATTGGAAGCCAAAGTAGGAGAATGTGAAATAGACCGAGAGAAAGGTGTGAGACAATGGTAATTAAAAAAGAGTTGGGCTTGGATCGAGGGTGTATCTTCCCATTGCTCATGTTACTCAAAATGGTATGCAGAAAAACAGATACAAAAGTCAATCTGTTCTCCTGTACACCTGTGTCCTTGGCTCAGTGCCTAATTACTTTGTATAGTGATGAATTATGTAGAGCTTAGTCCTAGGCACAAACAAGTTGTAACTGTCACAAAACGCCCGAGTCTCTTCACAGGCTTGGAGCTATCAAGGGTGATTTTCAAGAAAAGTTATGTCAGCCATGGTTTCAACCCTTAGTTTACATTGAACATGACTGGTTGACAAGGATAGATAGGAAATACAAATATCCCAATTTTTGTAACCTGACTTAAATTGTGCTACTCTTCTTTGTGTCAATACTAGTTGTGAGAATTTTAAACCCTTTCCCACAAAAATATTGTTTACTAGCATTAATTTTATTTTTTAAATTTTTATAGGATTAACTTTTGAGTGAAATTAAATTGTTACAATTTAAGTAGAACTTTAAGAATATAAACACGTGTGTGTCTGTTAGCAGTATTTTTTTCTCATGCATGGTGTTTGCATTTTTTTTTTGATAAAAAAGAGAGTTTATTTGGGATTCTAGACAGTTAAAGTCCTGGACGGTGGAGCAAAGGCAGCAGGTAGCAGGCATAGCAACTGGAGCAGAAACTGAGGGCTCATGTCTTGAACTAAGAGCAAAAAGCAGAGAGGGAGTGAACTAGGATTAGGGTGAAGCCTTAAACTCTCAAAGCCCACCTCCAGTAGCATACCTCCTCCAGCAAGGAAGTATCTCCTAAGCCTGCAAAAGAGTGCTGCCAGTTGGGGACCAAATGTTCCAATACAGAGCCTACAGAGGACATTCTCAATTAAGCCACCACACCTACTATGTTCAGAAGAGTGTTTCGGGTTTCCAAGGGACAGGCAAGACAGCATTTTTTTAAAAACTGGAAATCTGGAAGTTTATAAGCACAGGCAAGTATCTGAACATGGTCCTGTACAAAGGTTATTACTCAAACTATCCCTCAGTTTAAAATTGAAGACCTTATTAAAATGTTCAAACGAAGAAGATAACTTGAAATTCTTTAACCATCTTAGTTAAACCAAACCCATCTGAAGTATGCGTTAACATCTGTAAAACTTGGCCAAAGTTTCAGAAGGCATTTGTTAAAACCAGTTGGGTAATGACGTTGCTAAAGAGGGTATGAAGCAGTCACAGGCTGTCTTGCACATCTTCAGGGGATAAGAAACTGTAGACAGTTTCCACTTGTCCAAAAGTGCTTTCAGATATGAAACTGGCATTTCACTCCTTTATTGATTTATACATTTTTTTTTTATAAAATACGAATTTGAAGAACATATTCCAGAATGTAAAAAGTCAACACTAAATGTATTCAGACACTGTAATTTTAACCAAAGGTTATTATCAGAAGTACTTTTACTGTAACTAGAAAAGAAAAATCAGTTTTCCTATTTTCTGGACTTTAAAAATGGAGGCAGAAGTATTTGTTTGGTCCAACAGTTTGATTAAACAGCTAGACAGTTGGTCTAAGTGTCTAGTGATTTTTGGTTTTGTTTTGTGGCAAATATTCTCTGCCTTGTAACTGTGCTTAGAGATTTGAGCACCTCTCAGCAGACAAAGTCTGAAGCAAATGTGGATACTGAGTCCATTTGTCCTATACTCAGAAGACAATGGCATTGTTTTATATTCCTAGTTAATCTATATTTATTGTTTCCCAAACTGTAACTCTCTTAGTCACTGGATCTTCTTAGTTTTACTTATTCAGATTCCCTTATTATGAATTTATGTATCTGTTATTTTCTATTAGCAGAAAATAATTATATCTTTTTCTTTCTTTTCTGGGTGTAGGAGATGTGCATAACACATCACATTTTCTGGTTGCTGGCTACTTTTGCTAGCTTTCTGTTTGAATGCTGAAAAAATTTTATAACTCAGTAATTTACTTCTGCCTAACAGATTCAATATGCCATATTTATATTAGCACACAAGTTAATACTGATTCAGACTATTATTTAACACATAAAAAAGCCAAAGCATTAAATGTATCTATGAATCTAGCAACTACTTGCTATTTAGATAGGCACTGATATATTTTTCAAAGTTATTTTTCCCGTCTTATTGATAGGGTAAATTTAAATCCATCCTGGAATATAAGAAAAATAAAGTATGGTGAATATTTTTTTAAGCAGACAATCTGAAAGGATTAAAATGCTTTAATCAGACAGGGGGAAAAAAAGGCTTTGGCCACTTGATTAGGGCTGATTTTCACCATCTGCTTGTAGTTACTAAGGATCTAGCCCTGACTGAACACTAATTTGTGCACTTCCTAGAAATTGAAATCTCTCAGCAAGCAAATTAACAAGAGCAGGGCTTCAGCAATAATGCAGCTCTCGGCTTTTGTCTCTCTCTGACAGATGGACAGGGTGCGCTCAAATTGAATTCAGCTTTAATTGCATTGTGCCATTTAAAATTTTATCTGCTCCGCAGATTTTGTTTACAGGTTTCAGGATTCCAAACCTTTGGAAGTCCCTTTTCCCCCTCCCTTTCTTTTATTTTCTTTCTTCTTCTTCTTCTCTCTCTCTTTTCAGTACTGGGTAGATAAAGAACATTGTAATTCTGTGGGACTGGGAGGGGTTCATTACAACTCCTTGCCCTGAAAGGTGGCAACCTTAGAAAAAGAAATTATGTTTTAAAGTCTGGGGCAAATAGGAAACAATTCAAACTTTGTGTATGCTCAAACATTGGTACCTCCTAAATAAAAGTAGGCTGGAATGCTCTGTTCTGTAGCTCAGTAAGAAAGTAATTTGTCTTCTTCAAATAAGAATTTCAAACTTTGCTCATCAGTCGATCACTTAGCACTGTGACCTCCTAAATTCTAGAGATAAAGTTGTTTATTTATTTTTTTTGTAAAGCCATCATGATTTCAGACTTACTTTTAGATTCTGTTTGATTGACAATCCTCAGATAGAACTGTCTTATATGAACTGTCCTTTTGAGCAAAGGTATAAAATAGTAAATCATTTAGGCATGTCCTAACCGTTCCTCTGAATCTCACACTGAAGATGCATTTGTTGTGAAATTGCTTGTCAATCTACAAGCATTTTCTCATAAATCTGTGGCTTAGTAGGTGCTAAACTCTGACATTCCTGGTGGCAAACAGAGATCCTGAAAGCTTGAATATACCATCATAAGATTTGATTTGCACCCCATTTATGTGAAGATTGAAGACTTTTAGCTCGTGAACACCTTGTCAGCAATAACTGAATTTGGTTTACATGAAGTCAGATAGAACAGGCAGAAAGCAGTGGATAAGAGGTTAGGGCATGTGGAAGAGGAAGAAATTGTGGCTCTTAAGGCTGCAGAAAAGAAATTGGTCTTCTTATCCATAAATTACATTCAAATTATGTGCATGAGAAACCTCCTTAATATGTGTTATCTATTATAAGCTATAACTTGTATTTGTTTATATATAGTATTATTCTTCTTGTGATCAACTTATTAATAGGGTGTTTGCAATGGCTCTGGGGCTTCAGCTAGGCCTGTGTACAGATGTATGACTTTTCAAAAGAAATCTTAATTTATAATTAATAATTAAGATGATGTAATAATGACAGTATCTTAAGATTTCAATTTTTCAGCAAAATTGTATTAATTTACCATGTAGAATCTTTGATAAATCAGTTGCAGCTTAGAAAACTGATTTTCGTTTTATCATATTGGGTTATTTAATATTTCTCAGTGCTCTGAGCCAAATGGGGTTTCATAACTTGAATAGGTAACCAAGTACAGGTGCGTCAAGAAACATTGTAGTTTTATTAACTTTTGGAAAATTCATCACAACATTCTGTTTTTCAAATTTTCTGCATCTTCCTGTCTCATAGGCAGTTGTGAGAAAATTTGTTGTTCAAATATGGATTATTCTTATTACTAAATAAACATAAGAGGGGCTTATTTCCCATTTAAAAAGATTAAGTTTCTCCAAAAACTAAATGTCACTGATAACCAAATACAGAAAACTGGTTATACAGTACATTTGCTTCTCTGAGGCTTTGTGTTTGGGTGTTCCATATTGCATTATTTTATTCTATGTATTGCTGTGCAAATGGCCCATTTTCCTTTTCAGGCTCCTTTTCCTTCTTCCTTCCTGATTGTTGTTGGAATTGTCAGTACCTTATGTTAGATTCTTCCTTTGTCATCATTCTCACAGAGGACTGAGTTTTTCAATGGCCGCAACACTTAAGACTTTTCAGAAGTTAGAAGATATTCAGTCCCTCCCCATACTATAGATAAACTGTGAGTGGCCACTGCACTACTCTGGGAAGCTCTGGAAAGAACCAGAATTCAATTCTAGCTTTTAGGAACATTTCATTCATAATTTTTGGAAACATTAAAGTATTTTTTTGTCTCTGAAACCACTTCAATAATTAGTACAGTGTTTAATACAACTACAGACAATATAGCCACTAAGAACTATGCAGATATAGCCCTTGCACAGTCAAGTACATTAGAGTACTAATAGTTTTTCATTGTCCATATAAACAATTAAGAGTATATCGTGGCTCATGCTCTGATTTTCTTCCTTCCTTTCTTCTCTTTCTTTCTTTCTTCTCTTTCTTTCTTTCTTTTTTTTCTTTCTTTCTTTCTTTCTTTTTTTCTTTCTTTCTTTCTTTTTTCCTTCCTTTCTCCCCTCCTCACTCTCCCTCCTTCTTTCTTTCTTTCTTTCTTTCTTTCTTTCTTTCTTTCTTTCTTTCTTTCTTCCTTCCTTCCTTCCTTCCTTTTTTTCTTCCTTTTGTCCTTTCTTTTTTCTTCCTTTCTTTTCTTTTTTGTTCCTTTCTTTTTTCTTTTCTTTCTTCTTCTTCTTCTACCACACACTAAGAACTCGGGATTTGCAGATTTATAATCTTTTAATTTTTGAACGTTGTCTAAGGCATGTAAGCAGCGTTAGGCTTTTTTAATTTTGTTGAGAGTTCCACTCTAGAGGTGTCAGTGAGTGTGCTGGGTGAACCTTGTGCTCTGCTCTTGAGAGCCGGTGTGTTCTGTCTGTCCTGGGTTTATAGTCTGACACAATAATGTCCTTGCCCCATGTGGCAAATGGTGTAGGCTATTGTAAGAGTGTTTGTCTATGTGATTAAGACATTGCTGCAATGTGCAGCACCAGCCAATTATTTTTTTTAATTTAATTATAGCAGAAAAAAAGAGAATAGCATAATAGAAATTCTTGTCATAGGGAATATGTAGAATGTAAATTGAAGAGCCAGGAACATTTCATGCATTGACAGCCTGATTTGTTTTTATTTTCAACTTGTTATGAAGCTGTGTTTATTCAGAGTCATAAAATGAGATATTGTAGCATTTAGTAATTACTTAGTTCTATATCAAAACAATTATGTACAGTATGCACTCGTGATCCATTCCCTATACTTGGATGTGAAAATAAACACTCCAAGGCCTGTATCAGTTTTTAGTTTTAGACAGTGTAAATAAAGCTGAATCTTCAACTTCCAAATTAAAACTGATAACCTTGGGCATCAGAGGCTTTTATAAAGGAAGAGGGAAAACTTAGCTTGCCTCAAAACAGGTTGTGTCTCTGGAATGCTTCTGGGACTAAAGAGATCAATTAAGTATGTATAAACAAACAGTTGGAAAAAAGCTACTAAAACAACAGAGGAGAGAGCTCTCTATTGGGCCCCAGAGGCCTGGGGGAGCGAAGTTTCATTAACTGGATCTGAAGTCCTATGGCCTTCTATAAACAGGCATTAATTAAAGAATGTAAAAAATAAAAGTTTCAGACCTTGCAATATGTTAATGATCATATGATTCAGGGCCCAGGAAGGAGAAGAGCAGCAGAGGTCATAAAATAAGCATGAAGCATTTAATATGAGTGCTTGGCAGGGATTTCTGCAAATTAGTTGGTTATTTGCTGGTCCAGAGCAAATTAAGGTGATTTTGCTTCACTTGCTAATTTTTTATGTGCATGCCTGGCAAAATGTTTTTCACAAATGGATGAAGGTTATTGTTAATGGCATAATGAGAAATATTAACACATTTAAGTAAACCTGAAAATTCTGATGTACAGCACAAGCATGCGGCTTTTATTCAACAGAGGGATTGACATTCCGTTCCATGCTGAAGATGGTTTGAACAAAGATTATGGAAAAATGTGCAAGTCATATTGCTTGACATTATAACCGTATATGACAAACTGTGATAATTTACACAGTGCTTTTGATTATTTATAGGAAAAAATGTACACACACACACACACACACACACACACACACATATAATATACATTTTTATAAGTATCTTCATATGTATTTTGTTTTATAAAAGCTTTTTCTAACTACCTTTGAGGCCAACGGGGAGTTTTCTAAGAGGTGACACTTTTTGAAACCCTGACTTTAATAACTCGAGGCCTGTGTTCTTTTTTGTTTAGTTTTCTGTACAAATTTTCTTCTCGCGTTTTGCCATGCCAAACTGATTTCGTTCCCCTCAAGTTGTTCCTTTCCATCTGGGTTCCCACAATTCCATGTAACAATCAATGTCCGCAAAGAGGAAACTCTTTTGAAATTCCAGTGAACCCTTTCTGTCACTTGAATTACCACGATGTGGCAGAGAAGTACCGAATTTGGCAACTGAGCCACATAGAGAGGAGGTCCTGGAGGAGGATGCTCCTACTGACATTCTTCTGTTACAGCAATTTAGATGGACAAATTGCAGTTGAGAAAATTTCATGACTCGGTAAAATGAGCAATGATGACATCTGTGGATGCAGGTCTGCTCATATCTTTGTAGAGCCTTTAGGGAAATAAATATCTCGGAACATTCGGTGAAGTGATGCTCACTCAATAAATCAACCTGACACAATAACACTTCTGGCACATGAGACACACTTCTCCTCAGCACCACCTACCCCTCTGTGCTCCTGTGCTACCAAATGGTGTCTCCCTATAGGCCTCTAAATCAAATCATGGCACACAAATACAGGGAGAATTTATTGGGAATTGGTTTTGTTCGGCAAAACATTACTTATAAGATGGACTGAAATGATAATAAATTTTGACCCTTTAAGGGCTGAGCCAATTCAGGCAGTGGTGTGGCTGGAAGAAGGCATCTAGAATTATCTGATGGGTTTCCTCTTATCAGTTGAGGTGTTTACTTTTTACTATGGTTAAATGTCTCCTGCTTAATTCATCTTTTCATGCAATGTGTCATGTGGAAATAACACATTTTCTTTTTAAAATTCCTTAGGGTAGACTTGACACATTTGTTGGTGATATTTAAAGTAATAAGCAAAATCTTGTGTGTAAATGCGTGTGTATTTGTACATGAGAGCGCACAGTTATTTAAAGTAACCTCAAAACTGACATTATTGAATTAATAATATCTACCACAAGTATCACAGATAAAATACCTTAAAATGGGAAGATGAGAAAAAATTCTAACATATATCATAGCTTTAATAGACAAATGTATAGTTTGTTTTTCATGAGATTTCCTATGATTAAATTAAAACAAAAAATAAAATATCAAATTTTATTGGTAAGAAGTCATCTGATTTTGTTACTAAGTAAGCTGACTTTTGTTTTTATTACAAATTTATTTCATTGGAGACAATAGTTAATAGAGATGATTGATAGAAGAAACCAGTTTTCTATCCTGAAATAGTCTTTGAGCTAATGGGAAGGCAAGTTTTATAATTTTGTTTACATATTCTTCCCATGTTGTAAATTTGCACAACATATTACTTCTTGTCTATACAATGTGAGAAAGAGGTCCATATGATTATTTTTTGTATGATTTTCTTTATATGATTTATTAATTAGCCCCAGTCCTTATAATTATTTTGAAATATCATATTTCCCATGTGCTTACTTGCTAAGTAAGTCACATTTACAATAAATATGCCCAGGGAGATGTTGAAATCTTTCTGGAGGGAATATTTGTAGCCTTAAATCATTAAGCTGAAATGTATTATGGCATTTCCAGTGGGAATTATTGATGCTGAAAATTTGTTAGTAGTTCAAAAGCTTTGTAACTAACCACATCTCAAGTACTTGTATGCCATATATTATTAAGAGGAAGAAACAGTAAGGTTTTTACCATCATGAAAATTTACCAGCTTGCATTTGGGTCAATAAGAAATAATTCCTTCATTTTCATCCAATGGAAAATATAAGTGTTATGTTTGAGTTTTTCATTGCATCGCACTACCAAATCACAAGTACTATCATTTGACCTTTTTACAGTAAGCCACCAACCTCAAAATGTTATAGGACTTTGAGGAACTTTGCAGAAGTGAAAGGAACTTTTAATTAAAATCATTTTGTCTAAAAATATAAGGCATTCCTCAAAAATAATCTCCTTTTGCATTTCTATTATGTTGCCACTGATGTCCTGGGACTTGCTATGTAGACAAGCCTTCCTTTAAATATATTCATGCTTTTGCCTCCTGGATGCTAGAATAAAGGGGCCTATCACATTGTTAAAATTCCAAGAAACAAACAAGCAAACAAACACAACTTTGCTGAAAATCTTGAGTCACATAACATACTTCATTTGAAAATATTTTCCTGGTGTTTAGCATAACTTGTTTCTATGAGTTATTCACATTCATTCTGGTTACAATCACATGAGCCAGATTCTATCTTAGGCAAAGAACATGTATTTTTGATGTTTTGACTTAGTCCTAATATTCTGGTAAGACACATATTAACTCTATGTTGAAGTTGTAATATTAAATCTGAAAGAGCTTTAAATAGGTTATACAAAATTATATGTCCTATAATCAGGTTATCATGTTTGTTGATGTCTAATTGAATTCCTTTCTGTATTTTTGTAGTTGGGCACACTCACTTACCTATGTTCTATTTTCTATTAAGTGCATGACTTGGTGAATGGAATGTTTTCTTTTCTTCTTTTGAAGGAACAAATTCTGGACAAACCCAGTGCAGAATGACACCATTGTGAGACTATAGACAGAGTTGGCCATTATTCTTTAGAGGGACTGCAGATCTCTGACAGGTCCTGGAAGGAGATCTTGGCTGGGATGGGCAAGGGATCAGGAGTACAGGTATTGCCCAATGTGGTGATATCAGAACTTCTGGCAGTGAATTGTACAGACCCTGAGAGAAGCATTACAAAGCAGGGCTTGGAAAGTGAGCTCACTCTTGCCTTTCCATCTGCCATAGTACCGAGGCCCATTAGTTCCTTGTCTTTCTAGTATTAGGGAATATGATGTATTTTAACTTTATGACTGTAAGGAATTTAATATGATTATTACTTTTTGTCGAAGACCATTTCATACTCCCTCAAACACAATTCCCTTTTAATGTATTTTTTGCCTTCTAATTAAAATGATGGGAAGCAGTCTTTATACTTAATGTTTATCTGTGATTTAAACATTAGCATAAAGAATTCTCACATTTTCTCTTAAAATTGTTTGTTATTATTTTGAAAGGAGATTGAAAGTGTAAGAAGACTTATACTCTAGTTATAATGATTGATCATTTTCATTTATATATGAATATCCATCTATCTATCTATCTATCTATCTATCTATGGATATAGAGGCCATATTAATTGGTCATACTAGGTTAGTCCTGGCTGACTCTTGTATTATGTGTAACTATGTACTTGGAAGATTGAGTCCCAAAGGCTTAGAAAAGTCTGGATAAAGGATCCTTCCACTAGACAAATATCATTAGTCATTAATTCTGAACTTGAAGATGGGTTTGTCTATCTCCGATGAGAGCCTCCTGCTGGTACTACTTAGCACTCAGTCCTTAGTTGAGTCCTACAACTATTCTAAGGATTGGATTTTTCATTATTAATAAGTAAATTGGAAGCTGTCTATTTTTAATTATAATGAGCATTGGGTTGTATTTTCTAAACACCTACCAAATATCTGACCTATCAAATATTCTCCAAAATAATCGTTTAGAAATCAACTGAGTGAGAATGAAGCATGCTCACTACTAGAAGGGTGCTTTGTGCCTAATCTATCCTTCTTGCCCTTTATCTGTGTATCCTTGGGTCATGTTACTTAAACTCTGTTTTCTCACTTGAACCTCGCAGGACTGATAGGGATCAGTTAATTGCCTGGCTAATTATTATGATTTTTTGTTGTTTTGGAGTTTGACATCAGGATGGTAGGATGCTGAGATGGGAGAAGAGTCAGCTGAGGGTCGAGATTTTTCTTCTTAACTTGAAAGCTTCCCAAGAGATTTCATTTTTCTTTTACCTGAGTTATAAAGAGGGAATTATGAATCTTTTAAGAAAAGTAATAGAAATTTAGTTGTTAAGTAAGTGTGTTTTAAGGCAACCTTTCTTAAAACTTCAGCCTCCCAATCAAATTTGCAGAATTTTGCCTGCACTTTTTTGTGTTTATCATTATTTTCAGCTACACTATGAAGGTGTATACCTCTCAGTTGTTTGACAGTTCTTCACTGAGGAGGTGAGTTCAGTGACTGTGAGGATTACCACATGTGTATTCCAAAATAAGTGTCTTTAAGCAGGATTCTTATGAGTAGATTATTGAACAATCCTCAGTTTAGTGATTTTCAGTCTACTTCCCTTCCCATTTCATTTTGCTCTTCTCAGTCTCCTGAAAAATTACATACACTCTACTAGTTGCAGCAGCTTGACATTATTTAACTCAATTGTTTGTCAAGCCTCTTAGAAAAGAGCATAGTGGCTAAAAAGTATTGCAAAGGCACTATAAGGTAAACTGATGTCTCCTCACCACTGAGAGCACTCACCATTTTGCAGCAGCATGCTCATATCTAACAATGAGTTAAAATATAAATATTGAAAAAGATTGGGCTCTCAAGCTAATACAACCTTTAACTGTTGTAAGGCATTAGCTACACTATTGTATTATTTAATGTTTCAATTGTTTTGGTTGCATGGCCCAGTTGATCATCCTCAGAGCTTTGTCATTGTTACCCAGGTACTCCATAGCTGAATTAATTCTGAGATTAATGTATATTGTATATAAAATCAACCTAATAGTATCATTTTTAATGAGTAAAATAGAAATGACTACTATAGTCAGACTACTGTATGGGCTTTGTCATAATCATCATAGCAACTTTTGGAGTCTTTCTCAATGGTTAAATTTTAAGCATGTACATGCATGCGAGTGAGATAACCCAGTCACAAAAGAACAGACATAATATGCAGTCACTGATAGTGGGATGCTAACCCCAGAGGCTTGCACTCCCCCAGAAACAACTGACAGACTGTATGAAGTCCAAGAAATAAAGAAAACAAAACAAAACAAAAAAAATATTTACAAAACAAAAAAACTTTAACTATTTCCATGTTACATTTTGTTTAACATGTACTTTAGCTCACTGTAACTATTAAGTTTTCAAGGCATACAATCAAACCTTGAAAAAAATCAAGTACTGACTAAAAAATATATTCATATAGTTTTATGTAAAACTTATGTTAAAATCTGAAAAAAGTACTGACAAAAAATGTATAATTTTAAGCAAAAAATGTTTAAAATCTGTACATTTATCCTTGTTTTATAAAATAAAGTTGTTTTAAAAAAAAGATGAAAAAAAAAAAAAGAAGCCTGGAGGAAAAGTAATTGAGGTGGTAATATGTAAGAAGAGTGGCAAAGACATTGACTGAGGAAAGACAGCCAGAGTAGCCCTTGATGAAAGCTCTCTACAGTAAAACTGGTTATAGGAGAAATGGCACTATTGAGAATCTGACTGACAGCTGACCTCAACCTGATAAGTACTGACTGTGTGAAAGCAGAAAACTGCACTGGAGCAATCTGCTTCTCTGTGTACTTAGATGGAGTCAGGCAAACAAACAAACAAAACAAAATCAAAACAAAACAACCTCAAATTTTTAAATAGAACTTTATAGTTTAGTAAAATAACTACCGAAATTTGACTTCACTTATATTATTGTTACTTTTATAAATAGTTCCACACTGGTATAAGACAAACAAAAACCGGAAGGTAAAGGCTCAACATTAGCATCAATAGATAATGTTCATCAACGTTAACAGACATCTAACATAGTAAATGGGTTGTTTGCTGACTGCTCACATATGGCATGTTTTATAAGCCAGCCTGGAGAGTCAATTTGAAGACTTTAGATTCTAGTAAAGGATGGTCACTGTAAATACACTCCAGATAGATTTGGCTCATTAACTGAACACACATCTACACCATCTTGGGAAGTGTCTGGAAATCATCATCACATCAGGATGTTAGTCAGCCATTCTATTATTGGTTATTCCTAGAAAAATAATGGGTCATTTCATGACCTAATAATCTGAGTTTGTTTGGCAGATTTTATACTTCAAGGCCTCTATGAACTGTTTTGTAAACTTAGAGATAGTTGCTTTGATCTAGGCATAGAATAAAACAAGAACACCTACTAAATAGAGCTCAAGTGCCTTTCATCTTTCCTTCAAAGCCCAAAATAAAAATAATCACTCCAAAGTAATGCTTTTCTTGTACCTTACATTTTTAACTTTCTTGATTCTTAGGAAATTTCTAATGTCATTGAATTCCAAAGTCAATAGTGTTAGAACTTCTTCCATATAAGAGTGTCTGAATTGAATGAAATAAATATTTCAATAGTATATTTTCATTGTTTTTAAAATAATCCCCCTGTTCTCACAGTGATTGTGTTTTAAATTTTGCATATATAAATTTATAAAAACCTAAGGTGTGCTCTATGTTTCATACAATTGAATTATCTCCTCTAAGTATCATATTTTCCTCACCAGATGTTTATTCAGTATCTGTACATGCATGCCTCATGCCCTGTGCCAAAAATTAGCACTGTAAATCAACATCAAGAGAAAAATCATGTTCCTGATGCTTTTTTCCTCCAGATTCATCATTGGGAGGTATTCTTGACTCAAAGGGATCTCTTTAGAAAGGATCCCTTTGGTTCTCAAAGGACTCTAGTGATATGTGAGTTGAACATGCCCAACTTCACAGTGGACTACCTACAGGCATACATAGGTTCTGGAGCACTCATTTGGTTTGGTTTTGTTTTGTTTTCACTGTAAGGAGGAAAAAAAGTCTGTTTCAAATCCTATTTGTCCCTTATCTCTGTTTGTTCAGTTGTTTCTAATATCACACACTGAAGGCATTTTCAATAGCAGTGACTTGGTGAGTCATTTGTTTGCCTTCGGCAGGCTCTTGCCTACTGAATTGTAAAGCAGCCATGACTATTTGCATCCTGCAGATGGAGCGGCATATAAACACTCTCAGATATTTCTGGTAAGTATGAAAAAATATCTTATTTGTCCTTTCTGTGCATAAATAAGAGAGTGTCAAATTTTATAGAGTAATAAATTTATATGCCGGCACTGACATTGAATCTCCCATGGCTTGCTATGTCATAGATCCTGGGAAACACATTCCTTTTCATTTCAGATGAATTCTCAGTCAAATAGAAGCTCAATAATAATAATAATAAAACAGGAACCACAGAATTTGATTGCACTGTTTATGTCTGCCCAATATTTTTAATTTAGTTGCAATGTGCTATGAGAAAATGCAATTCTCATTCTTCCCCAGTTCTTACTCAACAATCACTCACATACATGTGCTCCTGCATGTCACAGAGATTTCTACTAATGAGTTAAATGCTCGTTAGTATTGGCTTTGCAATAGTTGTGTCCTTAACAGGTTTCATATTATTCTTAAAATTACACTATTAAAGCTGGACAAACAACTGCTTATAAGATGACATCCAGATTTCTAATCTATGAATGAAAACTTTTGAAATGTGTATATCTGTTGACTTATAGGCCCATGCAGGTCAGACTCAGACATAGAACCCTACACAGAAAACAGTGACTCATATCAGTTCAAGAGAAAGAAAACTTTTTGTTCTTGTCCAATATAGGATTAATTTGTGTTTTATATTGAAAGTGCGTTGTGAACTTTATGCTGTTTAACCATTATATTCAGTTGAATAATTAACCTGTATAATAAGTACCATTGACAACTTAGCACTGATTTTAGGGCTGCCAAATAAAATCTCAAACCTTTCAATTTCTTCATGTATTTACCCTATATCAGTAAGTCACATACTTCATAAAATAAATAAGAAAAATAATTTTGCAGGTCAGTTTGTGTCTTACGTCTTTACTCCTGTATGCAAAAGGAGGTTTCTGGACTGATTACAAGTTGTTTTCTACTCTTCTTTCTGAAGGTTAATTGTATTACGTAATCCATGAAATTTTTTTTTTCTCTCAATGTGATTTAAATAGGAATCTTATTTTATTTGTCAGCTTCTATTTGATTTCTGAAGGCTACATTTTGTTAAACAAGCGGTGGTTTAAGGAAAGTAAAACTGACATTTAAAAATGTAGAATTAACTTTGTTATTGTTCCAAATGAATGCTTGTAAGTGTTCCAAAAACAAGGTCTTCTTAAGTTACTGCAAATCCCTCCTCACCTCTTCTTGGAAGTCATGTCATGAGAAAGGTTAAATTGAACTCTGATACATTACAGATACCTGACCCCATGTCTCAACTGTTGTCTCTACCATTCCAATGATTGTCTCAACTGTTGCTATCGAGAAACAAAAGTAACAGTATTTGCTATCCACACAGAGAGATAAAAGGAAGTGTCTGTGTGCACGCACGTGTCTTTCTAAACTATGCTATACAATTACTGCCTATGTTTCTTCCCAGCTTTGATTTTAAAATTTAGAGATAATCTGCATAGATTCTAAATTCTTGAATTTAGTTTATATGTGTAGGTACAAATGTTTATGTCTCTGCTTTATCCAGAAACAAATGAACATACACAAACAACAGGTGTGGCCTAAGGGTGGTTTGATAATCTGGCAGACTTAAATAATCTACAGGAAAGAACAGAACTCAGCAGATCTCAGAGCTGTGGATTTGAGAATCCCGAAGCTCTGTCCACATGGCTTCAATGAGACAGTTCTTATGATAGCTTAGAGCTGTAGACAGTATTTATCTTTTTTTTTAACCACTTCCGTGTTAGAGATTTCGTTCAGTAACTTACACGTGCTAAGGAAGCTCGATCACTGAACCTAACTCCTTGTACAGGAAAACTTAGTGAACAATCATCATCTGCCAAATTACATCAGTTAAAGCATACAAATTAACTCTCACAAAAGCACATAGGTATAAATACACTAGATATGTATATATAGACACATGTATATATGTACATATATGCATCTCTATCTTTAACTATCTCTATTCATTTATCTCTATCTATCTATCTATCTATCTATCTATCTATCTTTCTTTCTTTCTATCTATCTATTTGTAGTAAATTCTAGGTGGCTCCTGTGTTACTGCACTTCTGAAACTGATTCTGAAACAGAGTTCCATTTGAAGTTCCCTTCAGTTCTTAAGTTGCCCTAACATCTATCCTTTGCTTACTGACATAGACCCTTTAGAGCTTCACTTCTTTGTTGAGCAGCAGTCAATCTGGCAGCAAGAGATGATATTCCAGCCTGGCTTCCTCTACAGAGTTCCTCAAAAGTCAAT
The DNA here is from genome assembly GCF_963924665.1 of Micromys minutus. NCBI lineage: Eukaryota > Metazoa > Chordata > Mammalia > Rodentia > Muridae > Micromys > Micromys minutus. The sequence continues at coordinate 23,758,689 of NC_137974.1, read as the reverse complement.
GATAATTATATGCAGAGACAGAGAACAAACTCTGGGCATAAGCACTTATTTTAGTCTGAGGAGCTAGGAGTCTTAAGTTTAGTCTTTGATAAGGAGTCCACACTAAATTTAAGGTTACAGAGAAATTTCCAGCTGTTGGCTTGGTATGAAGGACTGGGGCCACTTTATGACTGATCACTGTCCTCAGGAGAAGAGGAGGGAAGTGGAACGCTGCTGTCATTCCAATACAAGAAGTGCTATGCATATTCTGTGGCAATGATTTGAGAAGGCTCGTCATTTTAATGACATCCTTTATCAGTTGTCATGACTCTAGGCTTTGAAACTCATCAAACCTAGGAAAGGACAAAAAAGAATGCGTGCCACCAGAGATACAGAAATACCATAGCCTAGGAGGATCATCCTTTTTAGAAAAAGTCACATGGATGCGAAGCCACTTGTGGCTTGTCACTCCAGGTAAATGACACATCTAGAGTTTTTTTTTGCCAGCTGTACTTAAAGATTTTGGCTTTATGGTTTTATAAGGGGAAAAAAAAACTGTCATCTATTCCTTCAATCACTTGTAAGTCCCCTGTAATCCTTTTTTCATGTAAGCACAGCAGAGTATTCCCTTTTGTTTGCGGCCCCTGCGTTATTTACTTTGATCTGCTGTGAGAAAATCTGAATGTGTGCTGTCCTAAATGCAAGCATCTCACCAACAAGATGTGAGGCCTTGTAGTTCAGACTGAAGAAAGGGCTCTGTGTGCAGAAGCAGGTTTTGTTCCTGCCCTCTCCCTGGTGGGAGCCTTAATTGCATTTTTCTCTCTCTCACAGTGGCTGGCTAAGGAGTGCCTGCCTTCCCTGCTGATGCTGAAGTTTTCAAGCTCTATTACACTGTGATGAACAAAATTCTTTGGTCAAGGAAGAAAAGGGTCAGTTTTTTTTTTTAAGAATTGTTTAAGTTTACCAAACACAATAAACAAAAAGAAACAATATAAACCTTTTTTTCTTCCATGAAATCTTTATAGAAATTTTATTTAGCTCAGTTTATAAACTATTCCATTCTTTATACCGGGAAGAGACTCAGTTCATAGGGCACAGAGGTTAGATTTAGGAATAGTCAGCAAACAAAAATACTATGTTCTGTGTTATTCTTTAACCATTTTACATTATTTACATATATATGTTTCTAAAAGGATATTGCTAATTATTATCATGAATTCCATTTTTTCAGGTATGTTAGGATTAAATTTTATTAACCTTCTTGCTTGTTGTGATTACTGTGTGAATAGCCTAAATGTTTGAGTCATCAGAGTCAAAATTATTCTTTTAATTTGCTTTTCCTTTGACAAAGTACTTTCAATCTCAATTGCTTTGAAGCTGCCTTATCCAAGTCCATTCCCAATTTCTGTATTCTTCATAAAAGGCAAGAATAGCATCTGCTCAACATTTGCAGTTTCAAAGTGTCCTCAACACGAAGCTGTATTTATCTACCTTCATTTCTTGTCTGAGGTTTAAATACTTCATGTACATGTGTGTAAACTGATTGTGCTTATAGAAAAGCCATGTCTTGTTTTTCCAGCTAAAATAGATTTATTACTCATGCATATATTTTATTTGTCAAGACTTTATTTCATTCCTATGGCTTGCTCTTAAGTCACAGATCCTTTCTGGACCTTCCAACATTTCCCATAATTCAGTTGTCATTTACCTCACTATTTATGATATTCATACTCTTCCAGTTTTAAGCTGTGGTTCACAACTGTCTGCCTTTCTTGGTAAGTTGCACATGGTGAAATATCTGCTACTTGCCTTCTCTTTGGTAAGACAAGGATTATCACTGTCTGGGGATAGCAGTGAGTTTTGGCAGAGGGAAATGAGGAGGCACCATGAAAACATGGTCAGAAGTAGTGGGGGATTGGTTGATCAAGAAGGAAATTAGAGGAAATAGATGTTAGGAATTAGAATGTGTTACAAGCAAAAAAAAAATGTTGGCAGATAAGTTGACATCACCATTCTAAGAATTTGTATTAAACATTTTACTAACCATGTCTCCCATTAGCAATGACTGGGCACGCAGGCGTTGTCTCATGATCTGAACACACTCAGCATCAGCTTCTCCACTATAGTAAAAAGCACTGATGCATCACATGACTTGAAAATATCTCCAGGATGCAAGAATACACGAGATTTTATGAATACATTAACATCATCAAACAGATAGTACTATCATTAAAGAACAGCACCATAGGATCAGGAGAGAGAGCTCGGTCCATTAGGATGGTTGATGCCAAGGTTAAACACCTAGGTTTGATCTCTCAGTCCTTCTTAGTGGGAGGAAAGAAGCAGCTCTCTTGAATAGTTTCTGACCTCTGTGCATATGTGTGCGTGCACAAGTACCATAAATAAATAGAACGATATAAGGAATATCACTCTGAAGCTTATGTTTTGTTTTATGCTTTTTAAGGCACTTAACTGTGTAAAGAAAAACTCCCTAGAAACTGATTTTGTAATAGTACAAGTTTTAAGTGGCTTTATTTTTGTTTGACACAGCAGAGTGATTTCTCCATGCTCAGCAATTACATGTTTTGGTAATGGAAATTGCCCTTTTATTCACTAAATGCTTAACTATCCAACAAGAAAGGCAGGCTTGGATGGCTTTCTTCTATCTAGTTTGTGAAATATAGAATAAAGTTGGGTTATATGGCAAAATATAACAAGATTTCTCAATAACTTTTAGCAATATGTTTGTGTGTGTGTGTGTGTGTGTGTGTGTGTGTGTGTGTGCACGCGCGTGTGCATAACTTGAAAATAGAAACTTGGTGTTCAATATTTTTGTATTTACAACTATTTAAATTGAAAAGTAGAAACAATCTGCAGTACTGCAGTGGAGAGTTCCCAGTCCATTAGTAGCGTGTTTTATTTTACCTAGATTCAAAGTTATGTTTTTACAAACTTTAATTTGTCTCCTTTTGCTAAAGGTTCTCTTTGCCTGTAGATCAATGCATTGCCAAGGACTTTGAACAGGATATCTAAATAATTTGGCAACTGGCTTCTCTACATATCAGTCTATTTTATTCTGATAAAAATTCTTTATGATGAAGGCTGTGGGACCTGATTATTTTTTTAAATAGGTCAAGAAATAGATCAGACAATCTTCAGGGGATTTATCTCTGTTTCGTGCACCATAATGACAAAACTTTCCTTGCCTAATGAGCGTGTTTAGATGAATTCAAATATATAAAGCAAAGGGTAGAAGAGGGCATTGGACTGGTAAGAGAACTGATCTAATTGCAGTGACTGAACTCAAATGTTTGGAAATAGTTTGAGAGATATAAAAGTGAGGGAGTGGTCTCATTTTGTTAACCCATTGCTCTTAGTGGAGTAGATGAATGACACACAGAAATAAAGAACTGTGGGATCCATTTGTGTATATTAGTTCTGAACTAACACAATGAGACTGACTATAGCATTTCTTTCCTCACATGAGCACCATATTCATTTGATTTCTTTTCACCACCATGTTTCAGCATTCAGTCAATTTTCTAAGCAGTCGCTTGCTAAAATTGTTTATGAGCACCTGTATAGGCAGCCTTTCTCTTACACATGTGAAAAACTGTTGAAGTGATCATGTTTCTGAAGCATAGGTGATGGGAGCTAGAACCTATGGACTTTTAGTAGATTGTATTGGCATTGTCAATCTAAACACTGCTGAGCTTTATCACCTTTAATGTAAAAAGTCCAGTTCACTATGACACTATCTCATCTCCATTTCTCATAAAAGAAGTAACCTTTCTGTTGACCTTAAAGTTTTGCTATCATGCCAATACTTTTGGGCTCTTTATTAATTTGTAAGTGCTTACCCGTTTTTCAGATAAATCAGAATACTTACCAAAAATGTAAAGTTTATGTTATAATGATATTTTCATGCCAGTCCAACAGAAAAATTCAAAAATATGATTCATACTACATTTTTTTTCCTTCATAGTGTCTTCTCCAGGCTCTTCAAATACTAGTTCCAGTGACACTTTTTGGGACTGTAACATCCAATCACTGAAAAAGACTTTAATAGAGCAAAGGAAAATACTTATATTTCTGTTAGTTCTCCTTGTCTTCCTCTCTCACTTGCTGTAGGTGTCTATTCTTCATCTTTTTCTACAGAAAGCCATGAGGCCGGGACATGAAAGCATTCTTCTTTCATCTCTCTCTCGTGTTCGATGTTATAGTTTCTGAACCATAAATACCAAGAGCTATTTACTAAATTCATTTAATCATTCTGTATTTTAAATTCTTATACTTTGCACTTTGAGTATGCCTGTTTATACTTTGATAGGAAAATGTAAGTACAGGTTTTATTATTGTTTATGTAGAAATCCAGTTTTATGTTTTCTCTGAGAATATTTACATAAATCATTTAAAATTTATTTCTGGATTCCTTACCAAGTAATAGGTTTCACTATGACATTTTCCTACATGCATTGTCTTTATAAATTTTTTATAACTTTTCTAAGATTTGTAAGTTTAGTTTCTGAATGAGAAGGTGAATAGTGATTACCTAACTTATGCAATCATTTTTAATTCTATATAATTTGGCAATGTTCTTAGAATTTCTTATTCTGTGCAAATGTGTTAATGAGTGCTTGTGTAGACACACATGTGTTTGCTTCTATTGATTTGGGTCACAGGGAACAGTGTGTGTGTGTGTGTGTGTGTGTGTGTGTGTGTGTGTGTGTGTGTGTGTGTGGTGTATGTCTTGATCAATACCACACTCTCATTATTTATTATTCCAACATAATGCCATGAAAAATATTGGCAAAATGTTTGGAATCTTTTTGGTCACAGTTTGTTTTGTTTATGAGAAATGTTCTCTTTCTAGAGAGAAATTAAATACAAATACTTTCAGCGTTGTTTAATCAATATCTCATCTCCAAATCTTGAAGTAGTAGCTTGCAATATTACATATTGCCTAAAATACAAGTATAATGCAACTGTTATAGATAAATATCTTAGCCACTGATTTCACTTCCCCAAACTGAAGCTAAGAAGTTGAATTCAGTCAGTACCACATTGGTTTAATGCCTACCAGAGAATGTTCAATGAAGAAAAAAGTATATAAATATCACCACAGTTCTACGTTTGATGGTTTCTGTAGTTTTCCAAATATACTCACTTTAATAAATAGTGATATTAAATAGTTAAATTTTTACAATTACTGAAAGAAATTGTAGAGATTGAGATTGCTAATCAGATAGAAAGCTGATAATCATTTTCAATAAAATGATACTTAAGATATATTTTTTAAGAATGGGATATAAAATGTGAGGGGAAATGCTCAACTTGTTTGAAGTTCATGAGTCTAACAAATGGAATTATGTAGGTAAATATTATCTGTTGAGAAATTGTCACTGGGTTAAACATTGTCGTGACACTGAAACTTTATTTAGATAGTGTGAACTGATCTATTTGATATTTTAAAGCATGTATGTGAAGCACCATAAACCTCTTATGTAGTCTGCCAGAAAACATAAATAAATTTTAAAAATGCTCTGATGAACTGAACTGGCCAATATGTCATAGAAACCTTTTCTTCAGACCAGATAAATTTTCTTTAATTATAAAAAAGATATTGTAAAGAAAATGAATGATCCTTAGATGTTAGAAGAGAGCTTAAGGTCTGACCCTTCATTGTCTCACCGTAATTGTCTAGGGACAGGAAGTGTTCTCCTCCATTCTGTGAGATATTCACCATGGTCCTCTCAGAGCTGAACTTTGCTATATATGAATCCAATCAGTACTAAACATAATAGGAATCTGGAAATATAGCATTGGTCTATATTTTTTTATGGTTCACAACTTTCTGAGTTCCATCTTTTTTTCAGTCTAAGCAATAGGCATATCATTAAATTGAGAAGTCTAGTAAATTCTAATAAATTGACTGCTCTCTGCATTTTTTTTTATCACTTCAGCAAACAGTCTTAGATAACAAGCAAAATAAAACGAAATGCATTAAAAGGTGGTTTCACTTAAAGGATGGAATTGTTTTTTTTCCATTTAGAAGAAAAAGTTTTAGCAAAGAAGGAAGAGTAAGAATAGTATTTTCTTTGAAAAAATATTTTTCACCATTAATCTTGGGCAGGTTTCACATGATGCTTGATTGTATCAATGTCTAGTTAAACTTGGACAATATACCATTTTCTTCTTTGCACATCTATTGCTCGTAATATCCTTCATATCTGTCTAGGTATATTCTCTAGTGGGTTTAAAACTAATTTTGCCTAAATTGTATTAAATGTCTTCGAATCACTTGAAGTATAACTGATGTGTCAATATAAAAATGTCTGAGATACTAGAGATACTGAATGTTTGCATTCGAAACTGTTAATATGAAATACTGTAGCACAGAGAACACCACGAAGCCCCGATGAACTTCTCTGTTTCCTAGACTTACCAAACTCATTCTAACTTCCAGGGTTGTTGATCATGATCTGCACATCTTCCACCTATTTTCTCCATTCTCTGGTTCTTATTCCTGTCACAGTAGAGCTGTTGCAACCTTCATTCTTCTCTCTGACTCTCCTCCCCAGGCTAGGTTAAGAATAAAGCATGAAGTGTTTTATTATTTACAGAACACTTTAATAAGCATCATCTCATTTGATCTTCATATCGCCACTCCTTCACTGGCTCATTCGGAGGCTGTGGAGTACTACTCTATACAAGGAACTGAGGTAGAGGTGCAGGTTGTTCAGAGTACACAAAGAAGTACTTGTTCTCTGGTAGCCCACGGTTGAGTAGAGAGTTCAGCTTGGCTAATTCTTGTGGTTTGTTGAAAACTTGGGATTCGTACAGGGGACCTATAAAGAAGATGAGCATCCTGTTTTACATGTACTTCATGCTCATTGTAACTAGTAAGATCTTAATGCACACTATCAAACCTTATAAAAAAAGCCAAGCAATGACAAAAATGTATTCATATACTTTTATGCAAAATGTTTAAAATTTGAACATTTATTTTTGTTTTTTTAAAATAAAGTTCTTCAATTAATAAAAAAAAAAAAAAAAGAAAACCAAAAGGGGATGGGAAAGAGCAAGGAAGAGAAAATGCTTTGTGGGAACTCAAAGACATAAAAGAAGTGAGTGGGAAGAGCTGGGAAGATGTGCAGAGAGGAAAAGGGTTTTCATAAATGCATTACAAAGGAAACATCTTCTTTTCTTTATTTTCCAGTTTACTTCTTAAATTATTAGAATGTATGCACAGCTGTGTGCAAGGACAGCTCATCTTAAGATTAGTTTTTACATTATGTGAGTGTATCTCTGTGTGGTGTTTGCCTGTATGAGCACACTCATGCCAGGACAGATCTACAGAGGTCAAAGAAAGATTCACATAAACTGATTTTCTTCTTCCACTATGTGGGTCAGATTTTGTGTCAGGACATTTGGAACCACCAACCTAACCTCCATCATCTTCTTCCTGAAGCTCCTCAGTAGATATTGTTTAATTGTAGATGAGTTTCAGGATCAGATAAATTGATCTACCTTATTCAAAGTGATTTTACTTGTTATTACCTAAAAAGAACGATTAATCTTTTACAAGTTAACATTGAAATGGAATTTTTTAGTGTAACTTTGTTCTGAATGTTAGGGACATTTCATTAACGGTGTGAGACTGTAATCTATAGAAAATTAGTTGAAGAATTAGTAATTCTTCTCATTGGCCTTCAAGAAGAAATTTGCTAATGTAAATGAGACTTTGATTCCTGTGTTTAAGAAAAAGTTTAGAAAAAAATAGATATCATAGAATAACCAATTTCTTTTGAGTCAACTGAAAATGTAAACATCAAAATATTAGAAACCCATTTGTCAAAAATTAGCTTCTAATACTGACAAAATAAGGTTATTGTAATGATTTAAAATTTACTTCAAATGCTCCTTTTCTGTTCAGGGTTAACTAGTTGACTCATAGTTCTTTTTCCATTTTATAGGCTTTTGTTTTATAGTTAATTAGTTTAATAATTTGTATATACTAATTTTAAATGTTGAGAAGAGCGAGCTATCATAAACAAATGGTTGATGGGAAGTTTTTGGTGTAAACATTCTATACATTCTGTAATAGTGAACACAACCATAAGAAGAATATATTTTAGTCTCTTGATCTTGAGTGTGTGTTTGAAGTCTTAATTTTTGTTATGTTATGTAGATTTTGTCTTCTTCCAGTACAGTTAATAAGCAGCATTGTACAAGCAGGTGAGCGTGGGCTACATCTAAAACCATATTATTTCTTATTTACCCACAGTTCCCTAGAAAGGCAAATGCCACCAAATTTGATTATCACTGGCTGAGTACCATGAGAATTTAAAATGTTTTGTATATTTTATTTCAGTAATCACCATAAGATTTGGATAAACTATAACATCCCCAATTTACCCATGAGTAAACCAAGACTCACTGTTGAGGTTAGCAAACTGCTTGGTGAAGACTACTCCCATGCCTGAATCACAGGTCTCTCCCCTGCAGTGTGTGGCCCCCCATTGGAATGTGTCAGTGTTCCTAGGTTTGTGGTGCTGGACACATGGAAGAAAATTACAATGAAACTGTTATAGAACAAGAAATGTATGTAATGGATAAAAAGATTAAGAACAAATGGAGGCATTAAATAATATTGCTGGACTATTGAGGCAGAGAATCCCACATGGGAAAAGTTAACTATAGTACTTTAGGTATGTTTTCAGAATATAAGAGGCATCTGAAGCTTAGAGACAGGTTTCAGTGAGGTGAGAAGGGGAGAACCTTTCGTATAGGTGAGGGTAGGTGCAAAGCATTTGTCCGGAAGAAAAAGAGGATATGGGGGTGGAGAAGGACGAATGAATGTTACCAATGAGCGGCAAGGGGAAAGCAACAGGATTTACCTCACAGGTAAAAGAGATGCTAAGCTCTCAATGTGGAATAGCAGCATTCAAATACTTTCTTTCCAGAAATGAAGTAATAAGTGAGAAGATGTTCTCAAAGAGTTAATAGAGAACTCTAAATAAAAACAGCTTTCTCTGATTTCATCAATCATGCATTTGCAATGAAGGCAGAACATTAAAGCTCAGGAGAGTTTCAAAATCAGCTACTTGTTTTCCTTATTCCTCATCATAGTGTCTCCCAAACTCTAAACACAAATCTAATATTAAACAATCAAGTTCTTTACAGACCTATATGTTAATGAAACGGCTGCATTAAAATATCCAAAGTTCTAATGTCACACTTTTAGTTTTCTTAGGTTATGCCTTATATTCAGGAAACATGTTACATCCTGGGTTATATTCAAATTATTGTAATTAGACGTTTGTGGTAATGAGTCTCACTTCTGTAATCTGACCTTTTAAAGACCCGAAAACCCAACATTTATCTCGCAGTTACAAATAACAGTAAAAAGTGACCTCATGTTCTTGCTGCTGGTCCTGATTGTGAAACATTTTACTGCAGAACTACTTCCCTTATACATTTTGCCCATTAAAATATTTCTGCTAAAATTTCGAGTGTAACAGTGACTTTGAGAAATTCCCAGGAAGGAAGGAAATATTTGGTCAAATTACTGCTTAATTATTCCGATCCTGGAGTGACTGGCTTTGTTTTGCCTCTCCTACCGAATAACTTTTGAGGTAATCACACTGAAAAGTCAGGAAATTAACTTTTATGGAAATTGAGTCATGCAATACACGCATTTCCGATTCTGTTACTGCATATTTAGTAACCAGTCCCACCGAACCTAGCTGTGCTACCGAGGATTCAGATTCTACAGAACTCTTTTTGCTTCCTTCAGTGTCCTGAGACAAACTATAGCAATATGAGTGTTAATGTGATGTCTCAGCTTGTATTAAATTGATCTTCAATAACAAAAACATTTAAGTTGACTTTGTTCGATGCACAACATGCTGTAGTTCTACACCCCGCCCCCGTCCTTTATCAGTGTCCTTCAGATAACATTCTATGACACTGTTCAACTTAGACTTCTGACTTTCAACTAAGAGGATGAAACAAATAAATAAATAGAACTGCCTGGATGTAGCCTGTGCATCTTGTTAGACTACATTTTGTATACACCTACATAGGTTTGCAGAGACAGAACTTTGAAGACAATGAAAGGCCGTTTAAATTTGAATTTTATTCAGGTAGTAGGAAATGAAGTTTACCAATTTCTTTGTTTTTAAAATTCCTTTCCAGGCTCACATTTGCCTGTGTCCTCCTCACACCGATTGTTGTCAGAATCTGTCTACGTTTTTTCAAGAATGTTAAACGTAGCACACCCACAGTATATTCAACTCTCTGTTGCGCTAAGAACGCCAATGCAGGTACCATATTGCCCTAGCCTATACAATTCTGGAAATGAATCGGTCTTTCCAACTGATAAGTCATTGGCTTCATTCTATTCATAAACACACGGGTGAATACATGTTGTTCCTGTGCATTTGGAGTTCGTAGCTCAACCTCACTGTTCTTTGAAAGATATCATTCACCTTGTTTAAAAGGTAGGGTACATGAATGCTCTGGAGTTTTTTAAATAGATGAAGCTAGCTGGCCAGCAGGCCTCTGGGATCTGCCTTCCTACCTGTGGTATCACAAGCATATGCTGTGCTGCTAGGCTTCCTTTCCCATGTGTTTATGGGATCAAATTTAGAACTTTGTGCTTACACAGTGGATACATTACCACCGGATCTATGTCTTTTCCCCTCTATATCAATTTCTCTGAGAGTTGCACTGACTCCCTTTTATCCCTGATTGATGCAATCATGAATGATGTTCTGTTAAAGTGGGACTTTTAGCAAATATCATTTCTTCCAAGACCTTCATAGGATGTGTGCCGAGAAAGACTGTTTCCACCCAGTACAAAAAGTAGTAGTACAGCTTAGAAGTTAAATTAATGTAGGAATCAGTTAAAAGTTTCTTAGCTTCTTAAACTGTTTTTATACCTCTCAGTTTGGACAAATATGCTGTTCTAGACAGATGGTAACAAACAGAGCAGTATAAAGCTTCTATTATACAATAAATAGGTAATTGAGAGATATTTGCTTCTCTGACCTGTACATTCTGTGTTATGAGAATGATAGTTAAACATCATTCCTTCTAATCAGGGACCTACGGCGTTTTATCTACATCTCCAGAACAACAGTTATACCCATACAAAGAGCATTTGGCATTGCATTGTGTTTCTACTGTCCTGATGATAGCAACCATCCGTGCTATGAAATAGATAAAACTATAGTTATGTGATATGCAGAATAAAAGAATGATGTGGACAGCAGAGGTAACACCAAGGCAAGCAATTGCTTGATTTTACTTCTGCTTTCAGAATGCAGTGTTGGTGCTCCATCTGATGCATAGAAGCTATGGTGGACCGACATGTACTTCCACAAAGCTGAAGGTCTCACCCATGAGTCTGAACTCCAGAAAATGCAGTTTCACTCCAGGGACATGTAAACCCAGGAGGGTCACATCACTCATTTTTCAAATTAGCTGATTGAAAACATTTGACACTAGAGCAGGGCGATGACTTGCTTTAGTCACCATTGTTCTTTTGGGTGGCCATGTTGGGGAGCAGACAGTGAGACAAATGGACTTTGTACTATTTATAGGAAATAAAATTACAGCCTTAAAGATAAATGAGCACAGTTTGTGAGCAAATGCAAAACAGCAGCCTTTATGAAGATTGTTTGTATGCCATTACCATTGGTTTCTTCCAAAGATATATTCTCAATGATAATAAAGTAATAAAAGATTGTTTTCACAGCTGTTTGTCTTTGATTACTTATTTCTTTGAAGTACTGGAATAAGACAGACTTTGAACCTGGAAAGAGATCAAATAATGAATTGTTCTGCTTTGTGAAGCTTAGGAAGGGATTTTTATTGTCGAAACATATAGAGCAACATATTTTTCCTTCTTACAGTTAAATAATGGTTGAAAGCACTGTGAGATCATTACAGATGGACTAGATTAAAGGGCTAGGGGCCAAGTGTGCGAGATCAGCGCCAAAAAAAAAAAAAAAAAGAAAAGAAAAGAAAAGAAAAAGAAGTTCCAGTTTAAACCATCAGGTTTTAGAGTTATCAAATATTTCATTTTTGCTTATCTTTAAGTTACTGTTGAATATTATGGAGATGTTAGTATATAGAGACATATATTTTCTCAGTTATAATGCTCATGTCTGAAAAGAATACAAAGTTACGTTTTTGCATCCAGAGAGAGTTGTTTTAAATATGTCATCATGCCCAGGTTTAGGTAGATTAGACTAAAGAGTTTCCCTACACTGAAGCAGATGTTGATAGATTCTTAAAAAGTAACAAATATCATGTGGCCTTTTTTTTTCCCCTTAAAATAACAATTTAGGAAACAGTACAGTTCAACCATGGCTTCTTAGTAAGTTTTCAAGATGGTCTAAACTAACAGATTTGTTAATTCTTGTTGTTTTGTTCCCCCTTCCTGCAAGAATTACTTATGATCTGGTGATCCGAAGAACCCAACAAATAATTGTAAAAAGTGATAAGATGAGGTATGACACCTGCAGTGCTGCATCTCACTTCAGGCTTAGGTGCTCATGCTTTCTACGTCATCATGTGCGTCAAATGATAACCAGGTAGCTATTTCAATGTATGCTTTAATTTAAAGTTACATCGAAACAACAGACTAATTTCGTAAATATGTAGAGTTTCGTGGCTGGACTCATTAGAGAGTTGCTTTTGTGCCTCTTTTCGAATCTGGTTTCCTGAGCCTATTACATTTTCAAACTAGTTTTAATTGTATTTAGAAGAAAATGGTTTTTTTTTTCCTCTCTCTCTCTCTCTCTCCCCTTTATTTAAGTTATAAACCTTTCAAATGATAATTTTCATGGAGATGCTAGACAAAGGAATGTTGTAACTTTAGAGATTTTTATGATGAAGGTGTGTTTAAGAGATGTCACTTTGATATTTTTACATTATGTCCCACATTTGTCAGCTAAAACCAGGATATTGCCTCAATGAGAAAAAGCATGTTCCGCACTTGTCAAAAGGCAGTAAGTAATGATTAAAATAGCAGTGTGAAACGCTCGGAGATTAAAGCGATGCTAATGATAAGTGAGGGAAGAAAAGGGCAAGCTATATTTTAATCCCTGAGAGAATGGTTAATGACTTCTATTGCCTGAGATTAAACTAAACCTGTCTCATCAGCTTTTTCTGCCTGGTGAAAAAAAAAAAAAGCTCTCTGCACTTTAATTTATTAAAGTCTTTTAAGGAAGCACATTGATCTACAGAGGTTAAACTTTTAAAAATTGTGCAAAACACACACAAATGCTTCAGCATCAGTGAGATTTTTGTTGCTTTTAGGCTTGCTCACAGTCTTGCAAGGGAGCCATTGTCTATATCTTAGTACGATTAATTATAAAATATCAATTTCTTAATTCAAAAAAAAATTATTTTATTAACCAAAACAAACCCATATTACTCCAAGGCTAGTTGATGCTAAATCAGGAGGATGTCGATCTAATGAAGGTATTATTAAACCATAGTATTATTTTTAGAATAACGCATTCACAGATATTATGTTATTTAGGGAAAAACCCTGAAATGTGGTAATTCTCTCTTTTTTAAGTACTTCTACATCTTACAAACTTTAAATGACATGCTATTGCTACTATTAGTGTTCGATGACTGATTTCTCTTGGGCCTCCAATTCATGCCTGGTAAATATTATTTTTCACCCAACGTTTCCTGCAAAGATATTGTGGAACTTATATGTACTTCTTTGACTTGGTTACCTTTCCCTATAGGAACCAAATGTGTGTGTGTTTTTGTGTGTTTGTGTGTTTGTGTGTGTGTGTGTGTGTGTGTGTGTGTGTTTGTGTGTGTGTAATATAGTAGTAACAAAGCAGAAAAATCATTAGTTTATTCGAATCTTTCCTTTGCTTATGAGAACCATATTCAAAATATTTCACAATCTCTGATAGTTTTCTTTTCCCCCCTCTCCTCTGATAGTTTTCTTATGTAATTATTATCTATCATAAATATAATACCTTTCACATCCTTAGATCTGAGATGCATACAGATTCACTGTAGCAGATGACAGTTCACATCTGTTTTTGGATTGACACACTTCCTTCTTGATGTTTTATAAGGTCCTGCTAGCTCCCCCTGGTTTAAGAGTTACAGATGAGTTTTTTAAACAATAAATGCAAGGAAAGTTAAATTGGTAAATTTGTTTGCACATAAATGCCCAAGAGACTGTTATAAGTCTGGCCTGTATTTCAACTTATAAGAAACATATCCTTTAAAAGAGATATTTTTGCTTCTTTTGCTAATTTTTTGTAATCCCTGAGAGACATCTTTCTCATTCTTGCTGCTTATTTCTTTATACTGACTAAACAAAATACTAAGATAAAGATTACTTCTAAAATCTCACTATCCAAATATTTTAAACTTTATTTTCTACCTTCCTTTTTAGTTTAGCAAGTTTAAACTCAGTCCAGTCTTTGATGTTAATGAAACAGCAATTTTTCTGAAGGCCATGTAGCCCTAATGAGCAGCTTCTTATAAAAGAACATTTAATCAAGGTTTATTTTTAACTTGTTTAAACAGATCTAATAGTTTGTGCTGATTTCATTTTGGTATAATAATTGCTAGCAATCCTATTAGTAAGTCCTAGTACAAGGAAGTTAACGCAAATTCCATTCTAATGAGAATAGTGTTAGAGCAGAAATAGCGTTCTCACGAAAAATTCCATATGATACCGGAACTCGCTAGTTTCTAAGTCTGCATCACAATTCACTAGTCCATGAAACTTGATAGCCTTATTTAATATAAAGTTATATTATCTCTGAGATTAAAGTTAATGATGATATTGATCAGAGAGCATTTTAAAAGATAAATTACATTTTTCACTTAACCACATTTTGATATAGTTTTCTTATAATAATGTCTGTTATGTAAGTTAGCTGGATTTGGTACCTTGAGATATACAGAATTCACTGAGACTTTGCTGGTTAGCTCAGTGGTAAAATACTCGCTTTAGAAGCTCAAATTCCTGGGTCCCATCTCCAGCATCATTTTTCACGACTTCACCTCATCTTTGAGGACCTTTACTCTGTTTACTTCAGCCTTGACAGGAAGAAAATTCCACTAAGTTAGGGCAGATTCTACAGGACAGTGTATATATAGTAAAAGACACACACACACACACACACACACACACACACACACACACACACACACGTGAGAACACTTTCACAAAGAAATGATAGAACATTCAGCTGGCAAATGGTGGAAGTTCCGATAGTTTAATATTAGAATGAGCTTCAGAGAACACTGTGGTTTGTTAAGCTGTTCGACAACCTGAAGATGGAATGTTCATTGTGACAGGGAGAAAAAATGCAAAAGCTCACAGCAAGACATTCTCACCCTGAAAACATAAAGTGGCAAGGATTTCAGACCCAGCAATGCAAATGCATTTTGCTAGGTTCAGGTTACAATCTGTTCAACTTTTTATTGCTTAATATGACACCGTGACATTTAAAATATGGAGAGAAATTGCAGATAAATAATGCGGACGGGATGACATTGATTTAAAATTTTAAAGCTGTACTAAAAATATTCTAATGCACTGAAGGACATTTGTAAGTTATACATTGTTTATAGGTTTCTGATTCGAATCCCAAAGGATAACGGATTATACCTTTACACTTTCTATAGAGAAAAAGAGCATTGGCTGAGGAAAAGAATGGATAGTAAAATTTAGGCTCCTTATTTTCTTTCATTTATGCCATTCGGTTTTTGGCTAAAGGCCTTCATGTACAAGCCTCTTATATGTTCCAAACATTATCTTATAAATTTGGTCTGGAATACTTTTGAAGAATATCATTTCATGCATAAAAATATTAAAATCGTAATAGCCTGTAAGAAGTGATATTTTTATGCCCAAAATTCAAAGAATAAATGTGCTCACAAGAGCACTCAAACCTGGTAATTTTGAGAATTTAAGCATATCTTTTATCGCATTTTTAAAACAAAATCAAAAACTGTATGCCAATATATCCTGTTTTTTTTCTTTTTCTTCAGAAAAAAATGACACCCATGAGTGAACACTCTTATCCATTAAAGAGCCTGGTAGTAATCAACAATGTACTTTTTGGTCTAATTTTGGAAGTATTCAGTCTCACACTAGCTGGAGCCTGAAAGCATGGTGTATTAGATATGCTCCTCAGGTGTTTAGATTCCAAAACTTTGAGAACTTTTTTCAGAAGCACAAGTCTGTGTACTCGGAGCAACAGGATCACTTTTAGCAGTTGTGTCTACTGAAATGAACTTTAGGTTAAATATTTTGTTTAGAGTGTATCAAATGTTGAAGGCACTGTAAGGACATTTGGGGCTTTAGGGATGATGTTTATATGCACATGTCAAAGTTACTGCCCACTTCCCTGACACCGGATTTCTTGTCAGTCTTAACCTGAAACAAACCCGCAGGGTTCTACTGATTGCTTTTCACATTTTCTAGAAAATGCTAAGTTGAAATGCTTTAATCCAGCCAAAGTAACTGAAGCGTGTCTTCATAGAAACAAATTAACTCGTGTTCCTAGTTCAACATAAAGTACCCTACTGCAGATGGGTATTTGAGCAAAAGCTTGACAGTAACAAGACTATGTGCTTCTCTCACATTGGCAAAGTCACAATAAAAAAGAGAAGGCTACGAATAACACAGCAGCCCATCCTTCCAAGTTCCACACATTAAATAATAAAAACTCTATCAATACAGTGCACAGTTTTCTTAAGTTGTCTGAACAATGTAAAAGAAATTTGGCCAACAGTATAAGTGCTATACTGCAAACCAAGAAATGATCAGAAAGGATTATGGATTAAAGACCGTTCTATATTTTGTTCTAGCTGCTTGATTTTCTTCTGAGTGAGCCCCTGTCCATTTATAATTAGAAAAGAAAAAAATGACATCCATATAGTTGGCTTACTGAACTCAGTGAACACAGAACTTATATAAGAAAATAAACTATATCAGCATCTTACTTTTTTTAAGGATAAAAACAACATAGTTTATATTTATCCAATCACATTTATCGACTATTTTCTTTTCTTCTTAAAAAAATCTATATGTTAGATTGATGGATAGATTGTTCATGATATTGAGGTATATCACAACCTTTCCTACTTACATGGGGGCTCTCCCTGACTGGACATTAAGGGGCTAGCTCTTTTCCTCTTTCTCCTCTCAATTTCTGACCCCCATCAGTCTTCTCCCCCTTGAATCCAGGACCTGCTCAAGATATGCAAACGCTCACATCTCTCACTAAAGTACATTTCAGCTCCTGGACCTTTCCATTTACATTTGTGCTCTGTCAGACAGAGAGGAAAGAAACTAAACGGGTTATGCGTTATCTTTGTCTAGAAGCTGACAAATATTCTTTCAGAAAAGAGTGTCATCAGGGTTCCAGAGGCAATAGTGAGGCTTGCATTTTTGGAATTACTTTACTGAGAATCCAACATTCTGAAATGCTGCTTGTGATAGACATAATAAGACCAAGACTAATAGCAGTAATAACAGGAGCATCTGGAATTAAATGTACTAAAGTTTAAGTTGTTAAAAATGCTAAATCTTGCCTATGAAGCTAAATTATATTTTATTGCAAAGCACAGTTTATATCCTTCTTATTTTCTCTTTTAAAAAGCCATACTCTTGCTCTCTCACTGAAAGTTATACAGAAGAAAAAGTGTTAAAGGGCTAGGAAAATATTATTTCATCATTCTTGTTCCATTAGAATTCACTTGGGTGGCTGAGAAAATGGTTTATGGATTAGAGAGAGAACAAGCTAAAACATTTCATACCTTCATCTCTGATAAATTCCCCAAACTCATTCTTTGCATCTGAGCCATAAATAACAAGCATGCTTTTTGCTAAAAAGAGCTTTTTCCTACACCAGGTCTTTTGTCTTAGAGATGAATGCTATAATAAATTTGAAGTCTTAGGGGGGGCATTGTTTGAACTATAACATTATGGTTTACAACTGTTGCTTCTATTATGAGGAGGATAAAAAGAGACTCAGAAACTTGATCTCTGTCACAGAAAGGGATTAATATTTCAGTCTTCAATGTGGGTCAAGTGTATGGTTCTCCCCAAAGCAATCCACTATGATTAATTTTTATTATGTGAGCATTCATATTCTCCTTATATTCTTATGTATTTTATTCCCCTACTGACTCACTCCTCACAATACCAGAACTTAGACTCTTCACATAATAGTGAAAACACAGACGTTTGAATTCTTAAAATTTTTAATAAAATATTATGGAAATTTTTTTCTAAAAAAATCTCAATAATTACATGGATAACATATCACATTAGATTGGTACATCATTTTTAAATAATAGCATCGGATCCCTTTCCTGGTAAATAGTATTAAATATTATTCTTTAATTGCTAAGGAATATATTTTAAGTTCCCAGTGATAAACTAGTTAATCATTGAGAAATAGATTCTCTCACTGGAGGTTGCTTACCTGTGTAATTTTATCTGAGGGCAGGGGATAACAACCACTGCTCTACCTCCCTGTTCCCAGAGCCCTGAAACTTTGTATGCACTAACAGTTTTCACGTATCGGCTTACATTTCTCTGTAGTCTGAGAAGCACTGGAAACTTCGAATGTAAAACTTTAATAAGTTGCTTAACACTATTAATTCCTGCAAAATTTCGGTCGGCATAATCAACAGCTTTTACTTGTTATGTGTTCATTTTACAGCTTGCTGTTGAGATACTAGATACATGTCAGTTAGTAAGTTAAGGAAGCCACAGTTGCCATGTGCAAGGGACTTACATACCCAGGGCAGACAGTTTTACTGGATAATAATAGTCTTTGGAGCCAGGGAAAATAGAAGTCACATGCCATTTACTCTACTATATAAAATCCAGTTCTGTTGTGCACTTTCCCAAACCCAGAGACAACTTAGAAAGAAGTGAATTTTAAACAAACACCTCTGCTTAAGTCCTGCCACAGATGGACCCAGCAACAAGTGACGGTGGTAAATGATGCTGGCTTTTTGGACTTTTAAAACTTCCTTGAGTGGTGAAAGCTTGGAATGATCTTCTAGGTTGACATGAGCTGAGAGAGTGCTTAGAGCCTAATAGGCTAGGTGGGAGAAGATGAACAAAGTGTGTGGGGGAATCTGGGAGGGACAAAAAGCTTTATTTACATTCATGAAGACTTTGTCAGAATCTGAATTTGTCCTGATAATCTTGTGGAACTTCGTTGTATGGACTGAATGTCCTCAAGCCACATCTTTTGATCGCTGAGGGGAATAGCTATAAAATACTTCTAGAGTACCTGGCAGATATAAGGAAAATCACCATTGTTGCTTATAAATGGCTGGAGACAGGGTCGGGGAAACCAGCTCAATAAAGAAGAGCACTTCAGTGTCAACCTGACTTGATCTTGAACTCACAGCACCCACTTAGAAGTCAGGCATGGCTGACTGCATATGCCTGTTAAACACCATCGTGAGGGACAGAGACAGGTAGGTATCTTCTTGAACTTCTGGGGTATCCATTCTAGCCAAAATGGTGAACTCATATACACTGCAAGACCTTATGTTAAAAGAATACAATGTAGAGAAGAGCAGTAGAAGAAATAAAACAGCACTCTTTTGTTTTTGCATGGGCCCACCTACCCATACACACACACACACACACACACACACACACACACACACACACACACACAAATACACAAACCGGAAAGATGTCTGAGGAGACAGACTGCCATTAGACCACATAGGCTAAGTCCTTAAGTTTAGATTTTATTTGAAAACAATAAAGATCCAGTAAAAATTTCAAAAGCAGCATATTGCATGAGGCTGAACAACATAAAAATCTAGAAGTAGTAGAGGTGAGAATGATGTTTTAGCATTAGAACAGCAGAGGTGAGAATGCTCTCTTAGTGTTAGAACAGTACTGCGTGTGAACATAGAAAGGGGCTGGGCTGAGACCTAGATCACAGTAGATAAACTGATGAGTCAGGTATAACAGTTTCTTCCAGGCTGGCCAATTTAATTTGGCCCACTGGAGCTTGGAAAAAACGAAGTCCTAAATTTTATGATTATGTAATCCCATGCCAAATTTATAAATGCCATGTCTAAAATAACAGTAATTAAAATGAATGTCTCTAAAAGGAGATAATTATTAAAATGGTCATTGATAATTCTCATCAAGTTAAACACTTAACATTTCCTTTTTTAAAAAAATTCATTTTTAAAAATTTTATTTAATCTTTTTTACAGTAAGATTTTATTCTCCTCCGGTTCACCCTCTGACTCCCAACTTCTTCACTCTCCAAGCCCTTATCTCACCAGACCTCCCCACACCCTGCTGTCCCAAGTCTCTCAAAGGTTATGTGCATCTTCTCTGACTGACCCCAGACCAGGCAGTCCTCTGCTGTATATGTGTTGGGGGTCTCATATCAGCTGGTGTGTGCTGCCTGGTTGGTGGCCCAGTGTCTGAGAGATCTCAGGGGTCCATGTTAGTTGAGACTGCTGATGCACCCTCAGGGTTGCCATCCTCCTCAGCTTCCAATTTTCCCTAATTCAACTGCAGGAGTCATCAGTTTCTGTTCATTGGTTGGGTGTAAATATCTGCATCTGACTCTTTCGGCTGCTTGTTGGGTCTTTGGGAGAGCAGTCATGATAGACTCCTTTTTGAGAGCACTCCACAGCCTCAGTAATATTGTCAGGCCTTGGGGCCTCCCCTTGAGCCAAATCCCAATTTTGGACCTGTCACTGGACCTCCTTTTTCTGAGGCTCTTCTCCATTTCCATCCCTGCAATTCTTTCAGACAGGTACAGCTATGGGTCAGAGTTTTTGATGGTGGAATAGCAACTCCAACCCTTACTTGATGCCCTGTCTTTCTGCTGGAGGTGGGCTCAACAAGTTTCCTCTTCCCACTGTAGGGCATTTCATCTAAGGTCTCCCAAGTTCCAGGTTTCTGGAACATTCTGGAGCGTTCTTTCAACCTCCTACCTCTGGAGGTTGCCTGTTTCCATTCTTTCTGCTGGCCTTCAGGACTTCAGTCCTGTCCCCGCCCCCCATCTAGAAATACCTGATCATGTTTCCTTCTAACCCTCTGTGTGTCCCCTTTCCTACCCAGATTTCTTTCTCCCCCCCATCCCCTCCTGAAAGCAAGCACTCAACATTTTCTAACCAATGGAACATTAACATTAGCACAGCCTTTATTCTAAATAATATTAGCTCAATTACATTTGAGAGAGAAAAGGAGATCTTAGAAATTTCACACTTCACTGTAATACCTCTGAGCTTGCTCTGAACAGTTCTACAACTGCCACATAGTCTATATACTGTGATATTCACTCAGTAAACACAGGCAGTTATTAAGTGAGTTAATATCTGGAAGCTGCTTCAAAATAAAAACAAAGGTGTAATTGCCAGTGATTCTGACACTGGATGCTTTGAGCTTAAAGCATCCAGTGTCAGAGCTGCTCACCTGAGGCATGGTGCCAGCGTGTGGTCAGGGTTAAACCTGTCTCTTCACATCTATGTGGTGACTCAGCCTTTCTATATTGCTGTTGAACTACAGATCTTTTTCAGTTTTCTCCCTTTTTTTTTTTTTTTTTTTTTTTAAATAAACTTCAGGACTTGAGAAAATCATGTTATTTGTTTGGGCAAATAATAATAACACTACTACAAAATTTGACATGGGAAAATTCAATCTTAGGTTTTCATATATAGGTGAATTTTCCTTAATAAAGGGTTAATCAGGTGTTGGTCCTTCCCTTCACAGTACCTACAGTCTTGGACTTATTCTTGTTTATGTTTTTTGTTTGTATTTCTTTTATACTGTCTTTCACTTGGCAGATAGGTCTAAATCTAGGCTGGAAGGCACTTTGCTTATATTCTCCCACATGGAGCAGAGGGCTAGAAAAGGCTCAGGATTATGGGACTCTAAACAAAGAGTTTTGCTTAGAAGTATTGGTAGATTCTGATTGAGTAATATTGGATTTACATGGGGGCGGTAACTCCTCTGTGTTAGTAAACTGAGCATAGATTTCTATACAGTTTATATATATATATATATATATATATATATATATATATATATATTGTTTGATAGAATTTCCAGCCTGCTATTACACCTGAACGTTTACTTTATGAATTTGAGTTTTCTGGACTGTATCATTACACTAATATATTCAGTCTTAGAGGCCTTTACGGTCACTGAGTAACAATGAATTAATAATTGTTCGCATCAATAGTAGTTGCAGCTTTCTTACTTAGGTCATCTATATTTTAGATTATAAATTTAATTGAGGGTAACATATACACATATAAAATTTCATTTAGCTTTTTTTTTCATTAAGTTTAGCAAAGTTTAAAACTTTCACATGTACCTTTATCCTGATAATGTTTTTAGGGCCACCACTCCTACTTTTACTCCAGGACTCATAAATACTTTATAAACTTCCAGCTTTAGAAAGGAAAGTATCTCAAAGGATGCCCCTAGCATAGGCAGTTGCCATATGAGTCCTGTAGTGCAGAAGAACAAATGTGACTCCATTGTAGAACTGCAGAGGAATCCGGAGTGCTTTAGAAGTCTCCTGCCCACTACACCCAGTGTTTGATGGCTGGAATGGTTGAGGTTCAGGTACTGTTTTCAAGGGAAAATTACTTGATCATCTCAGAAGTATCAGAAAAAAAAATGCAAGTATTTCCCACTAGAGGACCCTTTGTCTAACTTTGCAAGACACAGTAATTAATTACAGGATAGGTCAGTAGACCATTTTCTAATTGAGAGAAAATGAGAAGGGATTGTAGTCTCGGTTAACTACAAAGATCACCGCCTTATCACCAAACATAGGATATACTTCCAATAAGCTTTTTCATGTGCTGGCAAAAATGGGCCTATTATGCACATTGTACTGTCCAGTACAGCAAATTACAGAAGTGCGAACATATAATAACTATCACCAGAATATCTAACACAGAGGATAAAATAATAATTTGAGGAAAAAAAATCATCCCTCAAAGGAGCAAAGATTAGGATTAAAGAGAAGTCAGAAGTGCAGAGAGGTAATTCAACATTTGATTAAGAGCTTAATTTTCTTATCTTTATTCAACTCCAGCCTTTTTTTTTTTTTTTACAAAATTATTAAGGTTTGGTGAATCAAGAGTTATTTTTAGATATTCTTGCCTCAGAGTACGGGGAAATGGATAGAAACCCTCAAAGATGGAAGGCTTATGTTAACACTGGCGTGAGGACAGTTGTTTCTGAGGATGAGCATGCTGAATTGTATAAACTTCTTCAATCTGAAGCACAGAGGAGTCCCTAGTCCCCATTCTCTGATGTTTGTGAGGAGAACTTGGAGTTAGCCTCTCAGGTGTGATCTACAGGGGTGCACAGGGTGATTAAGATGATGAACTCCGAGAAGAGACTGGGGAGAGAAAGCAAGAGAAATAAAGGAAGAGGGAAGGAAAAAGACTAACAGAACGTTCATAATTGAATCACATTTGCAAAGATAAATTAGTGAGTGGCACCGGGAGGGGGGACCTTAGAACTATAACACCCTTTAGTTCATAAATATGCCAGTATCCATTTTTTTCCCCATTGTTAGCAGGCAGGGCTATGTCCTTTCCTTTGATGGTGGTAACGAGTTCTATGACATTGCCACTTTGAGTTCTTGCTTCATTAGATTGGGTGACTGTTTATTTGAAATTGTAATGAAATATTTACTTTATAGAGCTATAAGGATTAAGTGTGATAATTGAGGGAGGTTGATCTGGAGCGCTCAGTGTAATAGGTCTCCCTTGTTTGAATACAGAGAGCGGTGAGAATGAACGAGTGAGTGAGTGTGTTTCTGCCTGTCACTTTCTCTCTACATGTTGCTTTTTCTTCTGGAGATAAGTGGGCCTAATGCTGAGCAAATACTGGAAATCAGAAGCCACTGAGAATCATTCGCCTCTCGCTTTCCCATGGCAGCGTGATAGACGCTCAGTCAAAGAACCCCTCCTCTCAGCAAAGCAACAATTTTGTCACCAGGAGCAAATCCAATTGAAAAGTCCCTTGGACTGAGAGGAGAACTCCAGTTGTCAGAATCAGCAAACAAAATGAAAAGAACTAAGAAGAGTAAATTGGCACCTGGGGCCTCCGTGGTAGCTGGTGATAGGCTGTGGCATTGTGTTGGGCAGACATTCAGCCATTTTCAGATATAATGGGAGAAATTAATGCAAATGAGTCAATGGAATGAAATGCATTTTAATGCAGATTCGGAGGACTATCCCGAACTGCTTGATAACAAGTCTCTCTAAGAAAAGGCTTACATTGTGAAGACTCATTTTTTCCCCATTTCTTCTCACTAGTGCCTCATAAGGGTTCTTTGTTCTCTAAGTAAACTCTTTCTAAACTATTGACATTGCTCATTTATGTGAATTTCAGATTTTTTTCCCCCTCCCCTGACAAAGTAGCCTTGGGTGATCTGGGAAAACGTTAATTGCAAGAGGACAAGGAAACTGGCTGAAACAAGAAATGCAGTCATTAAGAGCACTGTGGCTGTTGTCCCTGCCTCATTATTACATGTATACAAGGCAATAAAATGCATGTTTCACAAACAAATCTTTTGACAACTGCAGTTCAAGAGCCTCCAGCTGTCCTGTTTTCTTGCATCTATTTCCCTGGCTTTAGTGATTGTCACAGGAGCTGAGCTTCAGACTCACAGAGCCTTTTATGACACTAGGGAATCACAGTCTTTTTTACAGAGTTAGAAGAAAAGTTTGCTTTCAGACATTTAAGCATATCTGCTTTTCAGCGTTAATGTGAATTTGTAGCTAGCGGTTTTGGGGTCTTGACTGTTGACAGTGGTATTGAACAATATCAAAGGTGGAAGGGAATGGGGAATTCAGTCTGGAGAGAGATAGTCTTTCACAAACCAATATTTGAAAGAGTTAACCTCTTTTAAACTCTCTCTCTCTCTCTCTCTCTCTCTCTCTCAAAAAAAAAAAAAAAAAAAAAAAAAAAAAAAAAAAAAAAAAAAAAAAAAGAAAGAAAGAAAGAAAGAAAAAGAAAAAAGTAATAGTTTAAGAACTAGGGCTTCATCTTCCACTTTGGGTCTGTGATGTTTTCACTAGTAAATGCAAACCATTGTTTTTTGGGGGTTTTGGGGGGGAGGGTAGGGGGAAGGAGACAAAAGTAGTTAATCAGATGAAACAGTCATTAAGTAGAAGAGCATTTGGAAGTGGGGAACTGTCAGATACACAAGCAAAGCAGCTGGGGGGAGGGGACTGCGGAGGTAACAGATTCAGCATTGTCCAAAAGTTCCAGACCAGTGATTAATGTGTAAGATAATGGACTTGGGAAATGAGTAAACACTCCCCATGCTCCTCGCTTTGTGCCTGAACGACTTGATGACAAGGGCAGCGCAAGGTGAGAATTTAAACAGGACCTCAGGAAAATCAAAAGACACAGCCCAGCCGCAATGCAATGTAGGGAGGGGGGGACTTGCCTCCTCTTGCCGCAGACAGCACATAATAACTTCCCCCAAAGCAGGCCTTAACAGTGCACTAATTTACAGTTCAACATGGGAACGGAATTAGAGGTAGAAATTATATGTCACTCAGACATCTTGTAATATAGAGGATATTTATACTCAGCTCTTTTCATTTTGTTCTTAATGTCAAGGGCCCTGGAAGAACTGGGGTACCAGGTTGGCGCTCAGATGCACCATGGAGAGGGAGAGACGAGTTTATATTTAGATTAAATTTGCGTGTCAAGGTATGTCAAGGTATTGTAGGGTATTGCTCGAGTAATTATACAGACACGTTTAGGGATATTTCTCCACACATAGATTTCAGGGTCTGAAAGGCATTCTTTTGATAGCATAGAATTTGCTATCACACAATTATCACTTGAATTCTTCCTGACGGTACGGGAAGCCATTGATACATATGGAAGCTGTGCGCCTGCTCCCACGTTTCTTGGAGTTCCAACAGAGATGTTTTTAACTTTTCTCTATGTTACTGTTAGCTTAAAATATTAATGCTGTCAGTTCTCTACATGGAAATCCATGTCTCCTTCTGCCCGTCTGTTTGAAAGGAGCCCATCACACCCACCCTACAATGAGTGCTCACAGCTCTCCAAAGAGCCGCAGCTGGCACATTCTCTGGACTCATTCAGTATTTCAAACAGTGTTTGACGGAACAAAGTTTGACCATGAAGAGACAGACTCAGACCTCTGATCTGGTCCCAAGGCATCTGTCTTTAGTGGTTAACTTAAAATTTTCCTAAATGGTCATCTTGCTTACGGCTTCTAAGTACAGTGCAGAATTTCCGTGAAGCATGCAGTTTATCTTTAAGTTTCGGTGCATTCTGCGGTCCCAGTTTCGAAAACCCCACACTGGATCGTCTTAAATTCAGATTGGCAAGCCATTCATGAGAAAGCACAATCCTCTCGTGATGTGCTACGTTCCAAGTACCTTTTAACAAATTTTTTCAGCTTCTCCGCAAGAGACTCGTGGCATTCACCTTATTACAAACCCATTTCAGTGATTAGGAAAAAATGGTCCCCAGAGAGGGAGATTTACTTGGACTCGGTGGTGAGAACACCGTAGAGCCAAGGCTTAGCCACTGGTTCATTTATTTTACTACAGCCTCAAAGAAAATGCTTTTAAAATGGAAATCATTTCCTTATTTTCTTCTTGATTCAGTGCTTATGGCATTTAGGGCATTAAAACATTTTTTTCCCCTAATTTTGCGTTTGATCTTGAGTTTTGAATTACTGTGTATTGATTTAAGTGATATTTCAACATTTAATTAAATGCATGTTTATTATGAGTTACTGAGGCATAGTATTAATTATTCAAGCTAAATAAACTAGTTTTGCTTTATGTCAATAACAAGCCCTTTCAAAAATCTTCAAACGTGTTTTTTACTGAAACTTTCAATACATATTCTCATGTTTTATGCATTAAATTTTACTTAACAAGTAATCAAACAGTGGAAGTATATAAAGGTTGTTTTTTTTTTTTTTTTCTAGTTGTTACAAATTTGTTATGTGAGCTATTGTTCTTCCTGCCCCTTTAAATTCACCAGGCCACATTCAAACGAGAAAGGTAGGTATGTAAGCATAGGCCACAATTCAGGATATCTGTCGTTATCAAAAATTCATTCTCTCAAGGTTGAAAAGAAACTTTCTACACATTTCCCTAAAGTGTTGATTTCCTGTACCTTGGACAATTGATCAAGATTTTAGATCCTCATATTAGACATACTATGCATCTTAAATTCATAATAAGTTTATATGCTGAAGTAGTTGTTTCTCATGAAAGTGATCTTTTTCCATATCAGTCTCTCTAATTAGACTGTGAATTCATATGCTTATAAGGATTGGGTCCTATATTGATCTTTATTGCTAAGATTAGTAATAAAATGCCTAGCATAAAATTGTCATTCAAAACTGTTTAAAAGACTGTCAAGGTGGCTCAGTGGTTAAGAGCAAAAATTTTTTTAAATTAAATATTATAATTTTATTTTTCTAAAACCAATTTATTAGCCATCACCAAAATCAGCAAAGTAATTCAAGAAGTAGAAATTCTGAAATGACAACCATAAGGAGGAATCAAAACCACTCTCAGTTCCAAGATATTAAGAATTAAAAATAAAATCTTTACAAAGGAGGTGCAAATTCAGTTAAGTATCTTAAGTTTAGCCATTTTAGTATTTTCCCAAATCTACATAATTGAATACTTTTTAATATCATAGCTATAGTATCTTTTATTATACATCTGTATTATTATATTATTATATCTGTATTATTAATAATACAGCTTTTATTACTTTGCCCGATAATGTCTCATCCAGCAAATTGGTAGTCAGTAGTCAACATTCTGTTTTACAGATTTCCTATGGTATAACATTTTTAACACTAAGTGTTTGAATAAGTTGTTTCTAATGTGATTATTAAAATAAATATATCTAATACTTGTAAAAAGAGGTAGTTGTTTCAAGGGATAGATCTAATTGAACTTGAAGACAATTGTATATAAGTTAGACTTTGGTGTTTTACAATAAGTTGTAGAGAGTTACAATTCTATGCATCCCAAGCAATGTACAAGTGCTTCTTAGTCCCAGAATTCCCTGACTATTCTAAATCTTTACTTAGGGAGCCTCAGACTTCTCTTCCACTAACACACACTGTAGGGCCTTAGTGTCTATGAAAGATTTTAAGAGAAAACGGAGAAAGCTGAGTGTTTTCCTGCAGACAGAGCAGTCAAATAACAATGGCTTGGTGCTCCTACAGATGCAGTGATTAAAACTTGATGAAGACAGTTTCCATAAAAGCAGCTCAACCTTCTCACACCTCTGCTGTCTATTGTCCACTATAGCAGTTTTCAAGTTCCAGCTGCCCGTTTCTCTCTACTCATGCGTGGTGGATATTGAAATCAAATCAAACACTTGTTCTGTTGTTGTCCCACAACCTATTAAGAACTTCTTAACACCAGACAAAACAAGTAGAGCGGAAGAAGAGGCACAGAAGTTACAGAAACTTTCCTCCAAGCCAGATGATATGTGTTTAATCCCAGGGATTTACAGGGTAGAAAGAGAAAACCAGCCTCAGTTGCCTGTCTGTTGATCTCCATGTGGGTGCCAAGGTATGTACACACACACACACACACACACACACACACATCCACCAATTAACAAGCAAACCAATTTACATATATATTTATATTTTATAATTTTTATAAAATTATGTGATCTATATGATACATGATAAATGTTTAAAACAATAAAAAGCTTCTGAAGCTTGAGCATTACTAGTAAATCTTGAACATAATTAGCCAAGTGGTGCTTCTTTGAAGTATCTTAGGGTACATTGTTTTTCTACAGATTATAAAACATTGCTCATAGACAAAATTAATCAGTTTTCTCATTAACATTTAAAGGGAAGTGTAGGAGAGTCGATATTTTATGCCAAGCTTTTTATCAGGTTTTTGGTCCTTCACTACAAAAAGACAAAGGTTATTAAGTTATCAGTGTCAAGCACCATAGTTCACACGACTTTTAGGAGGCTGAGGCAGGAGCATTCAAAACATTTAGGAGGCTTCCCTAGGCTATATAGATAGAGGCTGTCTAACCCAAACCACAACACAATGCCTGATATAGGCAAATGAGGAGAAGAGTTAGTGATGGTCAACTGGTCTCAGCATCTCAGCTTCTTGTACTGTTTGGTTTACCACCCACCGGAAATACAGTAACTTAACAATGGCATTCTTCATGTTTTTGCTGTTGCACTGGGTTATGCATTTTTGTCTCGTTTTTCCAGTCATGTCTAGAAGATATGATTTGGCCTATATTTGTTTTTAGTTGTTTGAGAATTTCATGAAATACTTTAGGAAATGTGAGACACCCTAGGGTATTGGGGAAGCTGGGCTGGAAAGCACTGGCTCAGAGAAGGGTTGCTAAATTCTGACAGCTGTTGGGTCAATGGGCTAAGCCATTTAACCTTAATAAACCTCATTTTCCTCATCTGTAAAACAAAACTCCTAGTGTTGACCTAATTCATAGTTCAGGTTGGCAGCAGCTAGGAAAATATTAGAAGTGAACATCCTCCAGTAAAGAATTAACTCCCTTGTCTCTCAAGAATTTTACATACCACTGAGCAGATAGTTCACTATATGGCACAAGAACAGGGAAGTGTGGTACATTCCTGGTAGGTGGACAGGAGCCAGAAAGCCAATATCCAATTTTTTAGGATATTAATTGATCGTCTCTACATCAAGAATCATGGGCAACACCAGAAGGGAAATGAAAATGATATAAAAGGAAGCTCTGATTAGGGAGTTGGGAGTGAATTTTTGTATTCTAAAATAGTGCTAGACCAATTTTGACCTCTTCCAGGAAATGGTATTTTGCTGAGACTGTATATAAAGAAAAAGAGAAATAAAATAGAGAAAAATTATAGAAATAATTGAATGGAGGGTGTAAAAGTATATTAAGGCATACAATTGCCAGGCAAAACAAATCCAAACTTGTTGGCTTCTGGGTTAGTTATGATGAGGACATTGGCTATTTTGAAACAATAAGGCACTTAATCATTTCTATAGTAACTATGACATGAGGATTACCTTATTCTCCTATTCAGTGATTGGTACACATAGATCCTGATATTTCTTGTATAGATGGTTAGAACTCTTGGCAGCAGTTCAAGTAGCTGACCACAGTGACTTTGGTTAAAAAAAAAAAAAGGAAACATGGAACAATAAAAAGAGGATAAACCATTGCTGATAATTGAGAATTGATTATATTTCAAACTCTCCAAATGTAGAAGGCTCTGAAGCTTTCTTGCAGTCATTAGGAGAGGAAGATAGCAGGCTGTGAAACATTGACTACAATTTCCTTCACTCTGGTACCAGAAGGATGTCAGTAATCTATATGCATTCTTGTATAATTTAGCACTGTGACCATACCCGCATTACTATTCGTTTGTCTATAAAAATGATAGTTAATAAAAAGAACGGTAACATCTTGCATTCTTTCTCTTCTAAGCAAGTACATCTGAGTCAGATGTTGAAATAAAGATTAGCCTCTTTTTCTTTTCTTTTCTTTCTTTCTTTCTTTTTTTTTTTTTTTTCTGTTTCTTTTGCATGGGATGGCAGTGCACGAACCTTTTAAGGGATCTGTGAATTATTGCCTTGGTTCAGCATGAGTGCAATGAGAAGAAATGTACCTCATCTGTAATACACTGTGTAGACTAATATCAGCTCCTTTTTTTCTAATATTGCAGTGAGATATTGATCTGGTAAAACGGTACCATATTGGAGCTGTCTGTTGTGGTATTCATCATGCTGTCAAATCCCTAGTGCCTTGAAGTTATTGGAAAGTGGAATTGAGAGACTTCTGTCATTTGCAGTGGCAATTCATTCACAGGACAGTCACTACAATACTTGCAGGGCTTCACTTATCTTTCTAGCTGGGTTTACTTTCACCTTCAGTAATAAGATGGCCTTTCTATTACTCCATGCAGAGTGGTATAAGCAGGTGAGCCTTGACTCTTCTGGAGTTTTCGTTTGTTGTCTATACTTCCTCTTTTCCCGTGTCTACTCACAACTTTTGACAGTCCTGAGGCTGATGTTTTGAGTTTATTCCTATGAGACGTATCTGAGCTATGGCTTCAAGCTTATCTGATGGTAGTAAGAAAGCAAAAGATGAACTTTTATATGTAGCAAGCTTTGCGTTTCTTCCCACGAGAACGTATCAATAAATGTTAAAAGAGCTTTCAAAAGTGTAAAAGATACTGTCAGTCCTCCGTGACTAGATGAAACGCTTTCAATGGGTTGTTTTTGTTTTGTATTCTTGCTAACAACCTGATGATTTTACTAGAATGACATGTTACTTTAAAACTCATTTAGAAACAGGGATTCCATCTGAGGAAGTAAGCGTTATCTCTGAAGTGCATCAATATAAAATGTAAGAACAGCTGCTCTTCAGAAACATTCTCAGCTAGGAAAAAAAATCACAGCTCTATCTAGGCAACTGATAGAAGAGAGAGAAAAGTCCACGACTTGTAGCTTCATTGCTTTGCAAAAGCTGAGTGACCTCAAAGTAGCTGACCAGTCTGATAGATACTAATAAAAATCAATCAATCAGCCTAGCTATAGTTTTTCAGTTGGCAATTGGAGAAAACTGAAGATGCCGACATCTGTGCATTTGGCACATGATTTCGAGTTGCTGTTAATGCACAGAGGTCAAGAAGAGTTGTCCAGGCAGAAGGAGCTGTGGCCTACACATAGGTTAAAATCCCTATCCCTGCTATCCTGAAAACCCGCCGTGTATTTGCTGTTGCTTTCAGTGGATGAAAACCTCATAGATGACATCTTGGTGACTTATCTGTTTGTCCCCGTCAGCACTGCTATTTGCAACACACTTACTATGAAGGGCATGTTAAATGAGTCACGGAAACATGAATGGGCATTTTTCAAAGTCTCGGGGAGATTACTTTAAGTTTACTGATATGGGATCACAGAACAGACATCGGAAGGTTTTTAATAAGTAGCAAAAACTGTAACAAACATCGACTGGGATCTATGTGAGGTTTTCTGTGAAATGTCGTTATATTGTGACATATCTGGCTCACTTTACTAGATGGTCTAATGTCAGGTGAAATAAATCTTAACGTGTGAGAAACTAGACATGTTCATATTTTCTTGACCTATATACTTGATATTGTTAGAGTTTTGTGTTAATTCCTATTTTCTCATTTTTCTTTTAGTCTTGTGGCTGTTAAGTATGTTTGAAAACACATTTTTTTCCCTAGAGAATTTACACTTAATATATTATACATCAAGGGTTTCTAGAAAGAAAGGTTTATTCCAAGTAAATGTATATGTTTAGACACATACCCATTTGGTCAAGATTATAAGGTATCTCTCTCTCACCACCCCCCATCTCTCTATATATACATAATTTATTTCATATATATTTATTTCATATATATATGCGAAATAACTTGTATATCATATTGAAGATTTAGATCAACGAGGTCTTCAGTCATTAGACCAGGCAGAGGGATAATCTTTGCATGGCCATTAGTGAGCTATTGGTGTTCACTAGAACGTACAGAGATAGAACCTCACTGCATTCTGCAGACAGTTTTAATTGGATCTGTGTACATGCTAAAAACAATCTTGGCTTCTCCATGCACTTAGGTGCTGTCCTAGCGGTGGTTGCCAAATAAGAATGCAGCGAGATGTTATTCTAGTAAACAGCACTTAAGCGCAGCTGGCAGAATTGATCAGGGCCACATGAGAGTGAACTTCAGCAGATGACTGACGCAGCAGAAACAATAACTGAATATGCAAACAGTTCCTGTGGCGGATGCTCTGGGGACCAGGCCCCATTATTTTTGACTTTGAACAGGGAAAAGGGGGCAGATTTGTAACCTCCGTTCATACAGAAAGGTTCTCGGTATTATGTAAACATCTGACTGCCATTTAGAATGATGGTTAGTTACAATGCAAAACCAAAGCCTCCCCCTGACTATTTACATTCCATTAATTATTAAGGGAGAAAAACATAAACATCAGATAACTGTGTTTAATGCTTCACTTAAGAATTTTTTTAAGCTGTCTCCTCTCAGTGAATGTTTGTTATCAAGGTTGGGTTTTAACTTGGACAATAATGTGTGTGCTTCTGTGATGGTTCCTAAGCTGCTCACATTCAACTGTTGTACAAGTTAATTATATGAGTTACATGCTAGTGTTTTCTTACTGTAATAAAATGGCATACGAATATTAGATCACCTTTGCTGAATATATTTATTTTATTCATGTTATTAAGGTCAATTTATATTTTTTCTACTTATGAAAAGTTTGGATTTGCCATACAAATTAACGTGGGACAATTGATCAATGCCCTCATGTCCCACTTTATCATTTAATTACCAGAATAAAAATAAGCAGATATCCATTAAACTTAATTAGCAAACAATTTATTTTATTTTTTTTTTTACTGTTTTTCTGTGTGTGGTGTTGTTTGTTAAACAAGATTTCTCTGTGTAGTCCCAGCTGACATGGTACCCTCACTGTAGACCAGGCTAGCCTCTCATTCAGAGATCTACCTCTTTCTTCTGAGCTCTGAGACTAAAGGCATGTACCATTGTGCACAGCCCCATTTCCTTTTCATAAACTTTAGCCACTAAAGCATTTTTAATGAAATGTACTATTTTACTACCAAAATGTTCATTTATTGCAATACTAACTTCTCTTATTACTCCTTGAAGACAATTAGGTCTCTTTTCAGCTATTTTTTTTATATGTGTACACTTGGATTAGCTGATGCAGGTATGATATTTCAGCAAGGTGAAACAACACTTAGTCAGCCACAGTTTAGGATTACAAATGCAGTGAGCGGATTCAGGGTAGCAGCCTTTGAATGGCCAGGATGCTTACATCATTAGACCCCAAGTTAGTTATAGAATGAGAACCAAGCTGAGGGAAGGGTAAAGGAACAGGGTATAGGAAACAATTAAGTATAAATACTGTGCTAGAAGTCATGAGCTCAGTCTTCCATTGCATTGTGTCTGGCACAGAGTGGGTCTGAGAATAGATTCTCAAAAGCAAAAATCTTTGTAACCAAGAAAGGTGCTTGTCACAAAACTGCCGGAAAATGAAAGATGCTTATTTTATTTTTCCATTGCCCATTGTCACAACCACTAGCCCCATTTCCTTAGTTACTTCTCTTCTTACACTCAGGTTGATTCAGGTCTAACTTGGCTCTCTCGCCATGAGTTCTTCTTTTGTTGATGTTTTCACTTATTCATTTTAAATGATGGTAGTACTGTCCAGAGTGTTGAGTTCTGGGGTGGGAAGAAGACACCGTGTATGAAGCTACTGTTTCTTATTGGAGTTTCCAAAATGATGTACTGTCTAAGAGTCTTCTATTCCTTACTCTTGCAGCAGGACATTGTCCTAGTGTGTCTGTTTCAAATCTGGGTTATTCTTTAATTGCACAGTTCTGGGAAAAACGATAGAATGCTTTTATCCAAGCATCAATCCTTAGAAAGTGACTTCTGTATATATACTGACAGCATAGCCATCTGTTATTGGATAGCCAATTGTCATTAGTAGTTTTAAGTGATGAATTAAGAAAAAACAACTCTATTTATCAAGGAGACTAAATTTGAAGTTGTGAATGTTATTGAGTTTTTTTTAAGCTTTCTTTCTTCATCTATAAAAGGAAAGATTGAATTATTTTACTCATCTTCATTCCTATCATCATAGGCAGGTGGAGTTTGGCTCATGAGTTAACCCTTCCTATTTGAACAGAGGGGCTGGAAGAGGCCCAGTAAATGATGCACTGAACATGTGTTTCTCAAGCAGGTTGCTGGTTTTTTGTTTTTGTTTTTTTAATTCCCGTATATTTCACACAAAACTTACCTTTGTTCCATGATACTTATTAGCCATGTTTCAGTTACTTCTTAAAACGTCATTCTAGTTCCTCCACAGTTTCTTGATGTCATGAATCTGCAACAGGAAGCTTTTCCATGTTCTTAAGGATGGCTCTTTTAGATAGCATCTGTTGTCACAGGTGTCTCACACTAGTTATTGGAAAGTAAGGCAACTGCTTTGGAATATATGAGTGAGGCAAGAGCCACACGGTGAAGAAGGTAGTGATATGTTCCAGATTCTTTCTTAATCTAAAGGTCACATATAAATCAAACCAGCCATGTTGATGGAAACCTGACATATATGTTCTTTTGCTATCTCCATACTCAGTTATCCATTAGAATATGTCATATCCCTTAGAATATGACAACAAATTTCTTCTGTCCCTATTAAATTCTGAGGCCAAATATTTTGACACACATACTGAAGGTTGTCTACCTGGGAGGGCATTTCCCATAGACACCAGTCAGTGTCTGTAACATGTGTTCTAATAGCAATGAAATAGCACTAGAACTTGAAGAGGGGGGAAAAGAAGAAAAAACATAGCCAGATGAACCCCTTCATAGTGATGAGGCTTAGAAGGAAATTTATGAAAATCATGTTAGTGAAAACAATCTTATGTAACACCTAATGCCATGTCATTCATACCCTAATTTTAGACATGTGGCTTAATTTGCTTTTTACTGCAGTCTTTAATGCAGATGGTGTTATTGCCGCTTAGGATATGAGAAAGCAGATTCAGACATATGCATTTGCCAAAGGTATTTGAACAAACAAAGCTCTAAATTTAAATCTGGTGCCCTTTGCAGCAATGGTTTTGCATACATTTTATGTTTGATTACAAGACATAATCTAATGGGGTATGAAGGTCAAATTCTGGAGTTTACTCAAGCCAATAGACACTTTAACATATGATGTTACACTCAGTTTGAATGGTCCTATTTAGCAAAGGTCCTGGTAGAGATATTTGAAATCTAAATTTGGGTATTCTACAGATATTTTAGTGATAACAGAACAGGGACTCATGTACATATTTAGCCAAGTTAGATATTAATTTTATAATTGAACAGTCTTGGCATATTCTTACAGGTTGGCCCTATTAAGTTTAAGACTTCATGTTTTCTGCAAAGAAGTAGAAGGATTTATGTATATCCTTTTCATACATAGAAGAGACACATGAAAATTCTACTGTATACAGCCTTTTAGATAGGTGGTCTTCCATAAGTATAGCATGAGCCCACCAGACTTTCTCAAGGTGAGGTACGACATGCTGACTTCTTCAAATTTTCTCAGGTCTAGCTTCTAGAATTAAACTCATGACATTTTCTGGTTTAATTTATTTTGTTTTAAAAAATGAGGATGAGCTAACTGTATCAGAATAAAGTGTGATGTATAAGTATTTTATTTAAGACACTATTGTTGTTAAGCTTCCAAAG
Source organism: Micromys minutus (assembly GCF_963924665.1). NCBI lineage: Eukaryota > Metazoa > Chordata > Mammalia > Rodentia > Muridae > Micromys > Micromys minutus. The sequence goes on along the minus strand of NC_137974.1, from coordinate 23,722,336 downwards.
TTCTGTGTTTCTATAGTTGGGTCATGTCTCATTGCATATGAAAATATAAAATGAGATAGTTTATCAAAGATGATCTTTTCTGAATCATTAAATAGCTTGTTTCTTTTCATGCTATTTGGGAAGAAATATCTTATTTCAAAAACATAAAATTATTAAGAAAAATATTTCTTGCAAAATGAAGTTTTCAATAGATTGCAATTAAGATAATATAATTTGTTCACTCCCATATAGCCTGTGCTCTGCTTTTCAGGTTTGGAAATGAGAAGAAAAATGACTGTGCCATCTCTATTAAATTTTCTTTTTGCTTTCTTTCCAACATTTGTGGCTTTTTATCACTTGATAAAATTATGCTTCTAATTGACTTTTATTCCAATTAAGGAAAGTAGAGGTCACATGAAAACAAATGTATTTGTAAAAGAATCAAATCATTTCATTTTAATAGACTTATAGAGGTAACCTTAAAATTGCATCTTCCTTTTGATAATGTCATCATAAAACAACTTCTTTTCAACATTCACTTCTGTTTCCCTAAACAATAATCATGTAAAATCAAATAAAACCCCTTCAGTAGTATCTGAGAATTGCAAGTCAGTTGAGGAATTAGGTTGGTCATCTCGTAGCGTGCATTAGGCAGGGCATACTAGAGAGCTGAAAAGTTTAATCATGTGCCTGGGTTCTCTTTCCTTATTCTAATAATATCTCCTGAGGCCACAAGACTGGCAGCCAAGTCACTGTTTCTACACACGCAGACCTCTGTGAGGATCAAGTGCATTCATGTTCCCATTCTGCCTTTGTTACCTCCTAACACATATGCTTTGGCCTCTGTTAAAAATGTGTTAGAGTTTTCATATATTTAGTGGCTGTCCTTAGCTTTCACATGTCAATGAAGTATGCTAATAACCATGGCATTGTGCACTCTCTTTTAGCTTCTATTTTAGGAACTTCTGAGTCTTTCTCTCCATGTAAGGGAGAACTCATTTTCCTATACTGTTCTGCAAACCACTAGGTAAATACCAGGGCTTCAGAAATGCTTATTTAATTTAAAAAATTTTCTGACCTCCCAGAAACTGCTTTAGGAATTTGTTATATGGCTTCAGGGAAACATCTCTGATACAAGCTTCTGAGCATTTCTAAAGCAATAGCTTAGACAGAGGAGAGAAATTGGTGTAGACTTATCTTTCAGAGTGTAGTATGCCCAGAACACTCTAACTAATGACTTCTGGAAAATAGTCTGAAGTGAAAAAAAACTTTTTAAAAATCTTTTACTTTCTCAGGCAAAACTACGTAACACCCCATTTTTTCCCTCAATACCAGATAGTTCTTCTTCTTTGTTTTGACATTTCTCTTCCCCAGATAATCATAAATTGTACTAGTTAGTTAAATTATTACAGACCATTTGATATACCTCTCAACATGGTTAATACAACTTGGAAAATAATGGGAAGAGTAATATCATATTAGATAATTTAGAGAAGAAATTTGGTTTTATTGCAATTTTATGCTTTCTATTTTTCAGTAATGCCCTTATACACATTTAAATACTTAAATAAGAATTAATTCACGTTCCTAATTTAACATATAAACTAATCTCTTGAAGGCATGTCTTCACAGACACAATTGATTTTTTATTGAATATTTTATGTATTTGCCTTTTAAATGTTATCCCCCCTTCCATTCCCTATCCCTTTGCTTCTGTGAGGGTGCTCCCCCTTCCATCCACAATTAATTTAAACAATCAGTTAGAGGATATAGCTTTGTTAGGCATTATATTCAATTCTAAAATTAAAATGTAAGACTGAATAGAATAAATCATCACATTGTGAGGCATATTTCTAAACAAATGTCTCAGTTCCTGCTCAGCAACACTACAGACAATTTTGGCTGAGTTCTAGTCCTGAAAAACAGTGCAAGTGACATGGCCATTCTGTTTATGGATTTCCCTTACTTACTATTATCTGATAAAGAGGTTACTCATTGGTAGCTTTCCTTCATTTTTACAGTAATCAAAGTTTAAAAGTCAATAATGATTTTTTCCAATAGCCTAGTACTCTAAAATAAAAGGCCACATTGAATGTTCATAAGTATAGTTTCAAAGAACTTATTTGAACTTGGTTGGAGGGAAAATACATAGTGTTCCAATTCTATTAAAAATGCGTCATAATTAATGAATGCTTATAGAATTTAGAGAATTCGATATTTCTATTGGCTTTTGTTGAGAAGACTAACAATAGTCACTGTTGCTTTATCTAAAACTATGTTAACACTCTGATAATGCTGGTACTATACAGTTATTGCCAATCATACAACAGAAAGAGCTAGACACTTCACCCTTAGTGGTAGATAAATAGTTTTAATTTTAATATAATTATAATACTATTGAGAAGAACTTATGAATCTATTATTTCTAAATACTTTCAATATGACAATGACAACCTTATAAAATGTATGATACTGTCATGAGAACATTTGATCAATAAAACAAATTTCAGTAACTTTACACTTCAGAATACTGTAGAAGGTGGTCACTATATACACATGCATACATAAGGAAATCACCAATATACTTCTACCTTATCCAGTTGTAAAGATGACAATACCTTATACCTCTGCATCTAACTGTTTGATTGTTGATCCGATCCTCAATGTGAATGGAGTTAGCATGAGCAAGACTTTCCTCTGATGTGTAGTCATTTGTGACATAAATTATAATAATATTTAGGACTTTCAAGGAAAGTAGTCTAAAATTTGATCTCTACACTGTTTTAAATTTTAAATAAATATCTGCATTTTAGGGGATATTTTTATATCCATATGCTATGTCCCACGTTAATTTTGAAATGTCAACAAAACAGAAGAAATATTTGGAAGGAAAAATCTGTTAAATGAAACCTTCTTTGAACCAATGTAAAATTTTTCTCTTTCTCTTGTGAAATGTACTGTGCTTAGCTGATAAAGAAGGACATACATTTTATTTGGTGTAGCTAGTTAGAAAAAAAAAAGGTGACCTAAAGAAGATCAACCAGATGTGTGACTTGGCTGTCTTTTTCAGTCTTGAGAAAACAGTGAGCAACAGATACAGCCAATAGATGTTGAGTTATTTCTGAGTGTGGGACTATAGCAATGAGACAATGTCTGGATGCAATTATTTGGAAAGTTCCTGACCTTTTATTTGTACAAGTTGATATAATTATGATTTCATGAGGAATAGTTTTGAAATTCTTAAGCCAATTATAGCTCACTGTTTATATTGTGTCTTGGCCTTCAAAAATCATGGAAGTGTTTCCTACTTTTAACTTTTATGCTACATCTTTTAAAGCTCAAGCGATTAGCTTCAGAGAGCTTTAGTTTAAGATCTTATATCAAATAATTTGTTGCTGCTTAGTTATAAGAAGAATTTCTGACAGGTTTCTGTGATTTATTTTAATTTAAATATTCTTTTCTTTCTTTTTGTGGTTAATGACAGAAAATAAAGGAAAAAGGTCCATGCAAATTAGTTCTTACTGCCCAGCTAACCAAACCTCACCCTCAAGTGACAACTTCAGAAGCCGTCCTTTTCTTCCTACCAGCCTATGTCTAATATACCCTGTCCAGTGTGAAGGCTCCTATTTCTTTTTACCTTTCTTTTGTCTTTTTCTTTTTTAAAAATCATTTTATTTGTTCACATCTCAAATGATATACCACTGCCCCATTACACCCTCCAGCAATATCTCATTTCATGGTTTCCCACTTCCAGATTACCTTTTATCCCTGCACCAATCCCCCATTCCATACCCCACCCCCTCTCCTTTGCCTGTGAGAGTGCTCCCTTATCTACCCACAAGCTCCGCCCCATAGTTCCAGCATCCTTCTACACCAGAGCATCAAACTTCCCTGCGACCAAGAGCCTCCCCTCCAGTTGCTGTCAGATAAGGCCATCCTCTGCTACATACATATCTGGGGCCATGAATCCTTCCAGGTACACTCCTTGGTTGGTGGTCTAGACTCTGGGATTGCCCTTGTAACTTACAAGCATGCAAGTGTGAACCTTACATAAGGGAACTGAGTTTGTCAGCTTTAGAGAGAGAACAATGAAGCCACAACATAATCAGATGGTTAAGAACTCTTGCTACCATAACATAATCAGATGGTTAAGAACTCTTGGTACCATAACATAATCAGATGGTTAAGAACTCTTGCTACCATAACATAATCAAATGGTTAAGAACTCTTGCTACCATAACATGATCAGATGGTTAAGAACTCTTGGTACCATAACATAATCAGATGGTTAAGAACTCTTGGTACCAAGGCCTAAGTCCTGAGTTTTAACCTTAGACTCATAGGGAAACAAAAAGCAAGAACTCACAAACTGTCCTTTGACTTCCATATATGTACCAGGGCATAACATAGCCTTAACCTGAAATGTACACCGAATAAGAAAAAATTTAAATATAGAAATAGTGGCTCAAACCAGTAATTTTTAACATATGTAAGTAATATTATTTGAAAATGTTGAATTATGTTACAAAAGTTTTATATTTCAAAAATTTAGGTAGTTATTACGAATCTTTTAAATTTTCTAGGAATTTTCTCATATTCTCTGTGTCTTTGTAGATATAGTTGTATCTTTCTTCAAAGTCATGTTTCCCCTTCTTCTTTCGATTATGATGATATTTTTTCTATAACAGTAGCAGAGTCGCCATTTTCCCTATCTATAGTGTTGTCTAAAAGTTTTTGGATTCTGAGTTTCACCAAGATATCATAGAAAACATGTTTGGAATGAGTATGCCTGTGCAGATGATCCCAAAATTGTTACTGTCGCTCTTTTCTCAAAACCATAGGCATGTGTGCCATTACCTAAGCAATGCCATATCCAAAATATACGAAAATATATTAAAGTTACACTTTACTTAAATACATGAGAATATATTGGAATTATACTTGAATCACATTTAGTATCATATTACTTCATCTTGTTTCTAAAAGATCACTACTTTCTTCTAATATTTTAGCATTTTTAATAAAATGTCTTCTTAGCCTTCACCTTCCCATTTTGGAAGGTATCGACCATCCGCCATTATACCTTCATACTGTCCACACATCACCACCGTTATTGCCTCTGGATTATATTTCCTGTATAACTCAGAATATATAGTATTTTCCTCCTCTAAGCTTTATTTCAACAATTATAATTCTTGGATCATTATAGATAGCTACAAAATTTGTAGATTGATACTTCAAATCTTTATTGATTGATTCTTTCAAATTCAGATATTTTCTGAATTCTGTCGATTCAAATTGGTACTGTTTAGTGTCGCTCGTATCACAAAGACGACTTTTAAAAGTATATTCTGTAGGAGCCATTAACACAAAATGAAAAGTGAACTGCTTGGCAATTACTGCAGATGCCATTTGTAAGATGTTGGTGAATTCACCGACAGCCAGCAGCTATCTAACTCATGTTTCTGTAACTGTTTAAAATCCTACTCTGCTGTATTGTAAGAAATATTTGCTCTGTCTTTTAACTAAAACAACTTTTTTTTTGATATAGGTTATTTCTTGTAAAGTGAAAATAAAGGTCCTCCATTAATTATTGGATCCTCACCATCTAGCTTGCATGGTGAAGAGCCTTGACCAGTGTGAACCGTATCTTTTCCTGATGAAGAGTGGGGCATAGCTGACTGTGCATTGATATGTGTATGTGCCTTTGTTTTGTCTGGTGGGGATACTTTTTGTGGACTAATATTATATGTAAGATGTCTTAAGAAAAGATATTAATTTCTCTAGTTATAAATGAAGTACTTTAAAAAGTTGCAATTCTCCATAGTGTTGCCCTGTGAAATTCAACTATTAATGACAAGCTTACTTTTAGGAAGCAACCAGTACAATAAGATAACCATTAGATGGTCTCCTTATACCTAAGAGCATTTCACTTCCAGTTTTCCTCAAACTACTTTCTGTAGACAAAAATCCTTAATAATTTTCACTACATATTAGCAAACTGTCCAATTTTTTTCAAGGCATATTCCAAGAATAGAGATGTCAAACCTCAGCTTATTTTTTACATAAGAGCACATGTAATACAGGTTTTGTCCTTTGATATTTATGAAAGTCTCCAATGTAAAAAATGATATTTTTTAAAATGGCTAGTGCACATCAGGTATAGAAACAGTGTGAGTTAGTACAGACCTGGCGATGGGGAACTAGTACCACAGTGGAAATTCGAGTCTAAACCATGCACATAGTGAACTGTCGTGTGAACAGTTTAAAAAGACCTTGAAAGAGATCGGTAGTGGCCTCTTGGTTAATAGGACGACATAGTCAATTTTGCAGGCATGCAAGCTCTTTCAACTCACTTGCAACTAGTTAACTTTGCTCTTGCAGTATGAAGGCAGCAATAGGTAGAACATGAAGAAATGAATGGAGCTGAGGTCTAAGAATCCTAAATTTAAAAGAGCAGGTAGGCAAGGTTTGCATCATGATATAATTTGCTCATTTCTACCCTAGGGACACAGTAGCCAATGGGTGGTTTTAAAGCAACAACGAAAGGTAATTAAATTAAAGCCTGAATCAGGACAGTAAAAAAGATGGCAGAGAACATAAGAGAAAGGGAGGAGAAGGAAAGGGGAGAGGAAGGGGAAGGGTGAGTGAGAGAGGGAGGGAGGGGAGGGAGAGAGAGGTTGAATAACACCTTTAGAAGACCACTCATCCACTTTGCCAAGTACTCAATGTAGAAGAGAGAAGTGATCTTTTAGTTTCTTCAGCCCAGATGGATCTGCCCATGGTAATGGAAGCAATATTTCTCAGGCTTTGGCAGCTGGTGTCATAGATATGATCTAAGTGATATAAATTTCATAAAGGTAATTCTAAGAAATCACTGAAAGAGCTCAAAAGAATGGCCTTAGAGATATTATGTACTACTTGGATAATTTATGTTACTACAAATTCTGTTATTGAAAAAAGCATATAACGTTAAAGAACATTTGTGGTTCTCTGTCTCTCTGTGTGTATGTGTACACTGTGTGTGTGTATGTGTTTGTGTGTGTGTGTGTGCATATTCATATGTGTAAATGCAGGTGACGTGCAGTCTCATAGGCTAGTGCATGTCTGGAGGCCAAAGAACAATTGTATATGTTTATCCCCACATTCCACCTTATTTGAGGCAAGTTTTCTTTGTCAAAAATTGTTGTATATGCTAAAAATAGCTGACGTCCCAGACTGTGGCATTCCACCTGCCTCCACCCTTCATCTCCCTTCGGCAGACACGGAGTTACAGACAGGGCATCCATGCCGGCTCTTCTACTTTTCACATGGATTCTAGGTGTTCACTCTCAGGTCCCCACACTTTTGTGACAAGTCCTTTAACAACTATGCCATCTCCCCAGACTCAAAAGATGTAATGAAGTGAGCTCAAAAGACTGAAACAATAAGCCTAAAGTTAGTTGTTCCATTTGATATTTAGTATCTACTTGTAAAGAATGATAAGGTGTGACTGTTATTCTTGATAGAATATAAGTCTTAGGAAATACATGTTTAAGTTCTTCAGGACATCCAAATAAACTGAGTTCCCAACAATGAAATGTCCTAATAGTTAAAAAAAAATTTTGCCATAGCATATTACTTAAAAGGTAATATTACCATTATAAAAACTAAGATACAGACATTCTTTTCCGTTCTTCCAAAACAGTCTCTAAATGAGGAAAAGAACAACTATGTGGTTTACTTAAAATCACATTTTACTACACTGGTAGACTCAAGATCAGAATGTTGTTCTGCTGTGTGTTGAATTCAGACATGTCTTACCTACTGACAATTATTACACAAACAGAGAGCTTAATTTTATAAACTTGAAACTACTAAGAAAGGATAGTTTTTTTTTCAAAAGTTTAATCCTCATAATACTTAGTGAACTATGATATAGTTTGAATTGCTATCATGGTCACTGTATATTATTTACATTAAAACACAAAATTATTACAATCTAACTAAAGTATTATCTTTAGCTCCCTGGTATGATTCAAATGCTATTAATTTTTTAAAATGTCACATTATTCTGAAGCTAAGAAAATATGGTTACTAATATTGCTCAACCATTCCATTTCAGAAAAAACGTATTGTCATGTGTAATTCTACCTAATCTATAAAACAACTATAACTCATATAATACATAAAGTTATTGGAAAAGAAGAGAAATCTTATTACATGTTAGACGTAACTTTTATATTTGCTCTGTGCTAAATATGCTTTCAGGAATATAAGATAAGTTATAGTTGTTTTTAAATTAAAATGTACAACTAATATTTGCATACCATATACATGACATATCAAATAAAATATAAATTGCATGCAAGAAAATAAAGATTTATATGATTGAGTAAATTTTTTTCCTAGGAATTCATCACTCCAGTGTTTTTGACAAATTTATTAAATATTAAGGCCTTGACTTTATGATGAGAAACGTATATTTTGCAGAATCTTAGTTATTCTTCTTACTTATCTGTGTGCAAGGTGTTTAGGGAAAAAGGATTTGATAGGTAATCCTGGTCTGAAATGCCTTACGTAGCCCAGGCTAGATGTGAAATCACAGAGATATGCCTGACTACATAGACAGAGTTAACCTTAGAAAAGCATAATATAAAAGACATCAGAATTGTACATTCGTAGAGAGTGGGCTTGGCAGAGAACCTGCAATCACCAGGCATCACCTTCTGGCTCCTTTTAAAACTATTTTCTCTTTCAGAGAGAAGAAAGTTTTATCCACCTTAATTCAATCATGAGGAAATTACTTCAGCATCATGGTCCTTTATTAACATTACACACATATACAGTATCACTCAGATTGAGAGGAAGGGCAAAATGTGCTTTCTTTATTTTTGAGTGAGGAGTTGTTGTCAAAGCAAAGAATTTTTAAAAGGAGATGAAATCATGATTGCATGTTTACTACGGGCATATCAGGTTTAATCTGCCTTATGGCCTCATAAATAATTCTGAGAAGTTATTATTTTGCTTTCTATTGCATAACACTATTGAGCTAATGCTTTTCTTCTGAGGGCACAGAAGGCAGCCTCACCTTTTGGAAACTCAGAATAACTAAATCTGAAGCTGTGTCTTTTCTTGTCAGTTGCAAGGCAACTCTCCTTCTGTCCCCTCTCACACTTCTCTCTGGACTCTGTAAGGAAGCTAATATCAAGTAATGTCTCACACACACACACACACACACACAAACACACACACACACACACACACACACACACACACACACTCATGGGCTGTTAGGAGAAGCCCTTTGTGAGCTCTCTATTTCTTGGGTATTGATTCTGATTAGTAACCAGGAATCAGCATCAGCTAGCTTCTTGACAAGGTCATCCCACGTTGATTCTTTCCTTAAAACATTTACATTTACAGAAGGAGAGTGGGCACGTTAAAACTCCTTCTCATGTGTGACTCTTTATATATTTTTGTCCGAATAGCATAAATATGCCTTTGCATAAGTCAAGTTTCTTCAGTGTCTTTCGGTATTGCAACCTTTGAGAAAGATTTTAGCCGTTGTTTAAAAAAAAAATGTAAGTTTGGATTGAGAAATACAAATTAAATTTTGATTATTAATCAAAACATAAGTATAAATAATGTAAAAATTCACACCCTATTTAAAACAACATCTTCAAGCAATCTTGCTTTATTCCAGATACAAAATAATGTCCGTTAATCTGTACCAATGTTTAATGAACAGTCTTTAGATTAGACAATGTGTTCTTGGTAAACTCATAAATTTCTCCAACTATTTGCCAGCACTCTTAGGTTTTCTTCTCTTATTTAAAGTTTCTTCAGCAACCAGCGAGGCAAAGAGAATAAATAAATAAAACTTTCCAAATACGTTGTATTTATTTTCTACAATATTTTACAAGGTCGCTGATTTATATTTTAAAAATATTCTAGTGCAAAACAAAACCTGAACAGGTGGGTTTTGGTGGACAAAGAAAATAAGTTTTATTATTATTCAGCAGGACAATTCTCTTTCTATTGCACATTACTTTGCGTAAAATAAAGTAGACAGCTCATGCTGAGAAAACTGAGGTGGAGAGAATGCAAGAGCTAAAAGGCAGACAATACACTCAGTAGTGTCTCAGGCATGCATCCCTGAACACTATGGTGAGCCATCCCCTTGAATGAATAACAACACCATGAACTTAACTGTTGCTTGCTTTCAGTTTGGAAAGTCATTTTGAAAAGAGAGAATGTAAATGATCTCTTTGTGGTGGTTACATCTCTAAAGTCCCATATTTCCCCATGTTAAATGTATTTGTATAGAGAAGCCAGTGACAATTATTCTAAAAACTGCCTACTTCCTACTTCCACTTTAGAAGTGCTTTTGTAAAGGAAAATACTAATGATTGTATTGGTGTGTCCTTGAGTGCCTGCTGTCAATGCCAATCTAAATGTGTCTCTTTTCCCAATTTCCAATTAACCTTAGATGTTTTAGATTTAGATTGGTGAAGTCTAGATTTGGCTTCTATATATGTTTTCCAAAAGATGTAATTTTAATTTTACCAAATATTATACAGAAAGCTGACATTCCTTGTGTTACCAAAATAAGTTTTTGTAAATCTTTAAATTGAATCAAAATTATTTTACTTCTGAAGAAATTAATTATCAGTTGCATTTTTAATTTTTTTCTTTTATTTGAAACAATTGGGAAGTATTAGTTGAGGAGCAGGATTTTGGAGAATGCTGATTCCTGGGTATGTTCTAACACGGAAGTACTGGGTACAAGGTATGTTTTGTGTGAGGCTGCACACCTGACCTCATGCCTGTTGGAAGGTTTCCAGAGTGTGGTCTGGAATGTACTGTTACTTCCAACTTGTGCCACTGAAATCAAGATCCACTCCCCAGAGAATACTTGTGAATTAACACAGTATGCTCTGTGTACAGTGAAAACAAACTAACCTGCTCACTGCTTTGTTTAGAACTGTGAAATGTGGCTTAGCATATAGTGACAGAAGACCGAACGAAATGTGTTTCTCTAAAAGTAGAGTCGATGAATGACTTAGCTTTGTTTTAGGCTTCTCAAAGATGCTACAATCCTATGAAAAGAAGGGCTCTGTGCACACCAAAGCAATACTTTCCTGCTTTCCCATTTACTCACTTGCAATTTATTATAGCACAAAACATGGGCAGATGATTGTTAGCAAAATAATATTAACATTGATAATCAACAAACGTAGAGCTTTCTTATTTGTACACATAAAAGCCATTTTAACATCAAGAAAACATCAATGCCATATCATTAGCAAATAAATAGTAATCACTCAGACATGAAGAGGTATTCAAAGACTAGAGGGTTTGGGTGATGAAGACAGGGGAAATAATAGAAATGTGCACAGAGCTGTTGGTATCTCTTGTAGGGAATATCTAGAAAATTAGATTAATCAAGGAGCAGACATTTGGAAGAAAGTTTGTGTGAATGCCTGACAGTCCCGCTCTTTCCCTCATTTCAGATGTTGGCAGGGTAGCAGGCAGCTCCAAGGGAAATGTGCTCCTTTCATACTTGAGTAATTGATGAATTGTATGCAATATGCAAATGAGAATCCATAAATCTTATGAATGACAGCTTAATTTATGTGAGCCTTAATGAATGCAGGATTAGATTTTAATTAAATATCCTCAAAGGCACCCTGAGTAGTAGATTTTTTTTTTTTTAGGCCTTGTTTTTTGAAGACTTGTTTCTCAAGCAAGGCATTTTACAAAAGCAAAAACCAGGCAAAGAGCTTAGCCTACATTTTAATCAGAAGCAATTGCTTCGCTTTCCTTAAACAACAGCAAATAAATTGATAAGTTCTAAGCCAAATGTATGTAAATCACTTTATTTTCTATACATTTCAGTAAATTTGATTACTTTTAATAACTATTTGTCTCTGTTATTATGTTCTATTCTTAATTGTAAGAAAGTTATTAAGACTTTACAAAAATTCTACCACTGGAGTACTGTTTAATAAATTATATGGAAGACAGTAAACATTTCAACTACCAAATTCAATTTGAATAAAATAGGGTCTTGTAAGCCAGTATGTTCTTTTCTGAAAATTGACAAATAATCCTTAATGAAATAAGATAAATAACAGCTTCACACATTATATTTAATAAGGAGCATTACATCGTAAACTTAGAATGAAAATATGCATATGCCAATGAAATAGTTATGACTTTAATTTTTATTAACACTTTCGACTTGAATATAGGTTTTTCATTAGTGGGTCTTACATGACAACAAAATTACTTTTCTGTTGAGAATCCTCTTTTTTAAACTAATTATTAAAATGCACACTTGATATGTTGTTTATAAAACCAAACATCTGTTTTTCCCATTTGAGATGTTTCTTTCTGAACTCTTAATGAGTTTATATTTTCAGGACTCAGTGGTTCCAGCTAAGTGAATGTTAAAGTCCTGAGTTTTAATGCTGTAAGTGCCGATATAAAAGATAAAAATTGGGAAAGAATTTCTGTTGTGACTGAAAAAGTTACAGACGTTTGAATGTAGTTCATTCATTCAAACTGAGAATGGAAGTTTCTAGCCTTTGAGCAAGAACCTTGGTCCTCTGTCTAAGGACTGTTTGTAAAGATGCCGGAGTTGCAGATATATTTATGCATTGATGACAGTTTTCATTTATGGTCAGAAGGTCCAGCAACTTTCTAAAGGGGATCCTTTAAACAATGATGAACCACTATCATGTAAATGCTAGTTACAAAATTATAGGTTCATAAACCAAAGTGTATATATGGAAAGCCAGACAAAACTATAATCCAGGTATATCTATTAATTGTGGAAGAGATCCAATATCTTTTTAGTATACTTACTTTCAGCTTCATATTACTAGTTAATTATGAACAGTGCATTACTAGTTAATTGTGAACAGTGCATTGTTTGTTTAAAAACAATATCTAAGCAGAATATTTTGCATTTTTGCACTGTTTCGATAATAATTGCTATGATGGATTTAGGGGCTTTTTCTAACACAGATATTATACTTATTAATTAAGCAAAGAATGTTTCCTGACAATAGGAGAAGACGGATTATCAGTTTGGTATGATGATGCATTCCTGTAATCCCATGTGAGTAACGGAGGTCAGAGAATCATGAGTCTGAGAAGAATTTAGGAGGCATGCTAAAACCTTGTCTGAAAACTCTTTACTACACACAATGACAGTATAGTTTTAAAGAACAAAGAGATTTCAACACAATTAAGCATAATTATGCTTTTTGGATTTTTTTGAGGGAGATTCCAAATCAACAGAGTGTAGGTAGCTCACTAACTCTTGTTCTAAGCACACAGGGAAGGAATGTTCTGTGCTCTCCTGCCCTCCTCAGTCCGCATGCCCCTAATTACTGTGTCATTGGCTTATGAAGAAGCCATGGTTGCTATACTTAATCCACATGGATTAAATTTAATCTGGGTACAATAAAGACATACCGATAATTTGAAGGTAAAATTTGGGAGTCCTGACTCAAAATTAAAGCCTATATCCCATTTTGTTAAGCCCACTGATGTTTTATGAATATTTCAGTCAACACATTTTACATTGGTGTTTCAAACAACAGGAAATTAAAGAAGGAGGAAAATTATATATTGCTATATTGGAGTCATTTAAAATGTACCAAATTGCTGATCTATACTCACAGCAATGGTATTTGTCAAGTCATTTCCAAATCTTGGAGAAGTCCCTACTAAGCTTCAAGTTCAATCCTGAAGGGAACAGGAATGCCATAGGAAAACCAAAAAAGTCAACTAGCATGGACTCTTGGAGCTTTCAGTCACTGAACCACTAATCAAAGAACATACAGAGGCTAGACCTAGGCCTCCCCTTGCATATGTAGCAGATGTGCAGCTTGGTCTTGGAACAACTGGAATCAAGGTTATCCCGAAAGATGTCGCCTGTCTGTGGGACATGTTCCCATGTGGGACATGAGCTGCCTTCTCTGGCTTCAGTGAGGAAGGAAATTTTTAGCCACACAGAGAATTGAAGTGGCAGGTTTGGGGTCGGTATGGGGGACACAATCCATCCAGATGAGAAGGAGAAGTTGGGAAGGATTGTGGGAGGGGGTGAGAGGGAGGAGGCAGTGAAAAAATATGTAAAGTGGTTACACAGAAAATAAATATAATTAAATTAAAGAATACTCCTTTTTTTAGCTTTAAAAACTTATCATTCATTTGGTAATAGAGTAACTTACTCAGTCTCACTAAGCATTTTTAATTGGCTATTTTATTTATTTACATTTCAAATGTCATCCCCCTTCCCAGATTTCCCTCCTCAAGACTCTTTCCCATCCTCCCTGCCCCCTGCCTCTATGAGGGTGCTCCCCCACCTGCCCACTCTTGCCTCAGTGGCCTACTGTTGCCCTACCCTAGGCCATTAAGCTTCTGCAGGACCATGGGCTCCCCTCCCAGTGATGCCAGATAAGACCATCTTCTGCTACATATCTAGCTAGAGCCAGGGGCACCCCTTTGTATTCTTTGGTTGGTGTTTTAGTTTCTGGGAGCATTGTGGGATCTGGTTGGTTGGTATTGTTGTTCCTCTTATGAGGATGCAAACCCCTTCTGCTCTTCCAGTCCTTGCCCTAAGTTCCCTACTGGGGTCCCTGTGCTCAGTCCTATATTTGGCTGTGTACATCTGCATTGGTCTTGCTCTGGCCAAGCCTCTCAGGGGACAGCTATACAGGGCTCCTGTCAGCAAGTAGTTCTTGGCATCAGCAAGAGTGTCTGGGTTTTGTGTCAGCAGATAGTATGGGTCTCAATGTGGGGCAGTCTGTGGATTGCCTTTCCTTCAGGTTTTACTGCACTCTTTGTCCCTGTATTTTTTTAATAGGAATAATATTGGATGAATATTTTGGAAGTGGGTGGCTGATCACTCAACTGGGGGACATGTCTTATCCACTGGATATAGTCTCTGCAAGTTCTCTCTCTTCTTTGTTGGGTATTTTAGATAAAGTCCTCCCTGTTGGGTTCTGGGAAACTCTTGGGTCCCTGACTCCTGTGACTTTCTAGTGGCTACCCCAAGTTTCCACTCCCCCACTGCTACACATCTATTTTCGAATTCCTGACCTTTTGTACTTCTCCCCCATCTCTTCCAATATCTGAACTGCCCTCCCCTTTTTCCGCCCCCTCCTCTCTCCCTCCCAGATTCCCCTCTCCCTCTACTTCCTATAGATTATTCTCTTCCTCCTACGGAATAGTACTATAGCATCCACACTTTGGTATGATCTTTTTTGTCTTGAGTTCCATATGGTCTATGAGTTATATTGTGGCTATTCCAAACTTCTTTTTGGCTAATATCCATTTATTAGCAAGTACATACACATCATACATACATGATATTTTCAGGTTCCATCCATTTACCTGAAAAACATGATGTCCTCCTTTTTAATAGCTAAGTAATATGAACCATATTTTCTATATCTATTCAGTTGAAGAACATCTGGGTTCTTTCCAGCTTCTGGGTACTATAAATAAGGCTGCTATGAACATAGTAGAACATGTGTTTTTGTTATATGTTGGAAGATATTTTGGGTATATACTCAAGAGTGGTATAGCTGGGTTCTCAGGTAGAACTATTTCTAGTTTTCTGACTGATTAAGCAAAGAATTTTGGCTCTGTTAATAATATTTGTCAGGAGTGGATTAGAAAAAATACAGTTTCCCATTTAGGACCTTGTATTTATTCTTAGATATTTTGTGGTGGTTCTGTGCTTTGTTTGTTTTATTTTTTATCAATTTATTCATTTATTTTTGTGTTACAAAGTCGCATTCTCTAGTCTAGTCTCTATGGCAACTCAGTGTTCGGTTCAGGACTCAGCCTCCCTAACTTTAGCTTTGCAAAAATGGGCCACCATTCCTAGTTTTAAAATGGATTACTACTATATAAATTTCTTTTAAAGAAAAATATAAAAAGCAATTTTATATCTTCTATCCAAACACATAATATTCAGTATGAAAAAGATATTGTTAGCAAGATAACAGTTTTCATAGAAGGTAGACTTATTATGGGTACAGATAAAAGCATTCTTTGTGCTACTTACAATTGCCTAGAAGATCATGAGGAAAAGCCAAAGAAAGATGAAATCCTCATTTAATCCCACATCTCATATTCACTTGCAGAAAATAGCACTTTCTATTTGTATCTGTCAAGAAAGACTTCTTTCTAAAATAGAAATATTAAGATTTCACAGTATATACACCGAAGTTAAAGCTTATAGATAAAACTTGCAATTGTCTAACAACGTATTTCCCAACATTCTCTATAGAATAAGTAGCATTATAGTACACATAGAAGAATCACTAAAGCGCTGAAGAATGTAAATTTATTCATAAGTTTATATACTGAAACTCTTAAGACATAAAATCATTTAGCAAAATATTAAGAAATTGTATGAAAAATATTGTTTCATGATGGCTATTTTGTGTATTTCTTTTTGAAAAAAAAATGATTTTGGAAAGGAAAATGTTGGAATATTTGAATTGTCACACAAAAGAGCAAAGTTAAAAACAACTTACTATGCTGTCGCAATAGTGAAGCAAGGAGGGAAATGACAACTAGTTGCTTTCATTCTTCATGTGACTGTAGGTAATGATATTATTCGTAGTTCTTTGGAAACATTGGATGAAACAAAAAAAAATTACAGTGACCCTTAATTGGCACATAACTATCTGTAGTGTCTAAAATCATGCTGTTTTTAATGTATGCAGTGTCATATAATTATGGAATTTGGAATACCCACAGTTACCAAATGAATAGAAGTGGCATTTGAGTGGTTGGCCATTTAAGCTAGAGCCTTTAGTAGATGGAAATATGTTCATCTCTTACCTTCTCTAGTGATAATTATCATTGCTTTGTTGGATCACATTTCTCGACTCTCGTGTAATTTAGCTCTGTCAGCATTAATCTCATGGATGTTCACATCAATGTAACTAAATGTCTGCTTAATATTATGGTGGTGAGACAGTTGTCTTTGTAGCTGAAAAAAAAAAAACAACGAAAAAATAGTGTTGGATTACTCATATGTAGGATCAACGTTTCTGGCCTAGTGACTGAGCACTGATATTTTTCAGAAGTAATATTTGGAAAGCATTTTGTACCTCCTTCAAACAGATCTACATTGGTTTTGTTCTTTGAACATGAGTAATTAACTTCTGTCTCAGTTCTTTCCATTACTGTTATCATTATTTCTAGTTCTACAGCAAATATTTGGGGTAATAAATAAAACAGAAAAGCTTTTTTATAACCCAGATTTCCATTTTCTTTACATATATGATCATAGCTGTATTTATCAGGGTGTGGGAACATTTTGACAGGTGTGAGGGATATAAAGCCACATTTGCAAGGAAAAAAAAACTCTCTGATAAAGTCATCATAGTCTTGATAAGAAAAGTTCAGAGACTTTATTGTTTGACATTATGTATCATTTTATTACTTCTGTATTGATCTTCATCAATTACATTGATAGACAAGCACTGACAAAGGAAGACTCACTGGAAACATTTATTTGTATAAGGGACCCAGGTCTACATTTTTATCTTTACCTCATGAGCTAGTTAGCAAGCAAAAGAGTTCAATATTTCATTAAAGCCCCCAAGTCCTCATAGAATCTGAAAACTTAAACACGGTGCAGTGCTTTGGAATTTCAAATGAATTAATTCCATTTATATAACAGCTTAATTTAGTTAGCCAAACACATTTGTTAAACATGATTATGGCTGAGCCTTGAACTACACATTATGGCTGAGGGTGGGACAGAGAGGTGTCTCCTGTCTGGCAGGAGGGTGCATGGTGTTAGGAGAATGAAGGTGGATTCTATGCATAAAAAATGACTGAAGAGTGAATAAAAGAGTATAAAATACAATATTGATTTATTACCATAAACATCTGAATATTTTACTCTCCAATGTTCTGAGCGGTATTATTTACTCCTTGACTAATTGTGTACTGAGTATTGCTACACTGAATTTCCTGATCATACTATGATCCTCTTTAAATTAAGACATAGCCATCACTGGCCTGTGAGTAAAGGACATTTCTGTTATAACCCTATCTATCACTGGTGATTTACTAATACTCAGAATGCATTGTTTTAGAGATATCT